>NC_140647.1:13189318-13789318 GCF_978046115.1 Saccoglossus kowalevskii | reverse complement strand
TATGTGGCAGATATCAAGTGTTCAAATTAAATAAAATAAAAATTTTCAATATTTTTGGCTTTGAGCTGAACAAACTTGATGGAGGTTCACAAAAAAACATACCGGTACATTTAACAGTAGAACAATTATAACAAGAAAGCCATCAAAGATGGCAGATCACCCCCCGGCAGTGTTGTTTTAAAACCAAGTAGAGCCATAGAATCCAAGTGTATAACTAGTGTGCATTATAATTACTGCCTGAGTTTGAGCGTAATCGTTCAAAGTCTTTTGTAGAAAACAAGTTATTGAAAATGACAACAGTCCCGTTAAATTTTAAAGGTCTTTTTGCGCTCAGCATGAGACATAGCAAAAAAACATAGATCACACATGAAAGTATAAAACAACTTGAGGTGCATGTTTATGTCATTGAACTGGCTAAAAATGTTTAAAAGGTGTAGTATGGTTGTGAAAATTACGAACTCTTCGTAATTTGTTTTTGCCAGAATATCAATAGTAATGACATACATGTAAGCATCGTTGTATTGCATCAAGCTTTAACTTTTTTCAACACTGAACCAAAACAATCAAACAATCAATCAAAATGTATTGTTACAAGTGACTGTATCCCTATTTTGAATCAAAATGCCAACAAAACTGACATGCATCAGTAAACAGACAAGTACAATCAACATACCAACTTTGAATGCAATGAACCAAATCATGCCAAAAAATGTGAAAAGTCATGAACATCTTAACATGTATGATGTAAATATCAAATTTGAATGATAACTGACTAAGCATGTCTAAGATACCACACTAAAACAAAAAACAAAATGGTCACCAGTTGGCTATCTTTGGTAAGATTGTGAAAAATAATTGTCATGGACAAGTATCCTAACATGTATAATGTATGTACCAAATTTCAATGAAAACTGACAAAACTTTTCTAAAAACAAGATGGCTGCCAGTCGGCCATCTTGAACCAAATCACTCAAGTACTGTAGGTGCATGTGTATCACATAAAGTACTAGGGACATGCAAAGAATGAACAGATTCGGTCAAATGGTTTCTGAGATATGACTCTGGAAGGACGGACAGACATAGACCAAATTATAAGTCCCTGTTTCCGAACTTCGTTCGAACGGGGACTAAAAACAAAAGTGTAGGAATACTTGTGTGAGTTTGAACACCTTCGATCAAATAATTGCGTAGACACAGCATGTAGAAAAAAGCAAAATGATCGGCCATCTTGGACTTAATCTTGTAGATGATTGATATAGTCCAAATATAGGACTGGTGTGTACAAAATGATGTCCGAGTTGTAGAAAATATTAATTCAGACCAAAAATGACAAAAAATATTTATTTTTAAATTTAGACACAAATTAAACAAATCTGAGAGAGATTCACCTAGGGTACTTACATATCAAAATACATACACACAGACAGATGGTGCAACCTCAAAGTTTCAAATATAGTTGCGTTACTTACCAAGGTATTTTTTTGAACGAAACAGGGACTAATTAATTTAGCAATAACAACTGTTTACCTGTTTTAGAGACTGCCCAGGCTGCATGGAGGACATGACAGGAATCTTTATTCTCGCTTCAGGGATAGTCGTTACTGTAACTGTCAAAAAATGGGATCAATATTAAACATACACAAATGAAAAGTTAAATCAATATAGGCAAAAACACATGTCGCTTAACGGGTACAAGATCAGTTTCACATTCTAAAGTAATATAGAGGTATAAATCGCACAATATGAACTATTAATTGAAAATATTACTATATACAAAATATCGCAAGGAGCTTCGGTAATACGTATATTATTTGGAGTTGATCCAATCCGAGAAAAAAATTACATAATACTGGTACACCCCACAAAGTATCTATAACCTGAATATGTGAGCAATTGGGTCAAAGTAGCCATTTCTCAATGCGTTATTTGCTTAACTTCATAATTTTGGGGATATCAGTCATGATGAGCAAAGATCAAGCTATCTACATCTCAAATATCTAAGCAATTGGGCCAAAACAGCAAGTTCTTAAGGGGCACAGTCGCTATCTTTTATCTTGGATGGCCAATGAGAAGCCGAGCTTCTTAAGTGCTAGAGTTGCCTCACAAGATATGTTGAATAAATGTTATTTGGGGTGATCTTATTACAGCTCTTTCAGGAAAAAACATCGGCATTGCAACCTAGACAATTCAGGTGTTACCACTGTAGCACCAAGAGAGATTTGTTTTGTCTAAGGAGACTTAACTTACATAAACATACTAGTACTGTCTACATTGATATATATTATATTGATGCATAGTCAATGGGCATTATGAATACTGGTAGTCGCTGAATGTTGTGGTGTGAAATGGAATGGCTCACATTAAAGGTATGATTAAATGGCATGAGTCAAATGTTGAGGTGTGATATGGCATTATGATTAGTCAAATGCTGGCCTGCAAAATGGAATCGCCCTAATAGGCATGCATTCAATCCCATAAAGAATTTAAATAATCTAAACATTATTGAGGTATTGGTGTCCTTGTGGTTACTGCAATAGCTTGTGTCAAGTAACCCTTGCCCATGAACCTGTCATAGCACAAATTAATCAGAATTTTTGTTAGTTATGCAAATCAGCTATGGCCTGTCTTGTAGGTTATTTTGAAAAAAACACATTAATCATATCATAAAGTCAACACACACCAAGACATTATTTATGACATCACAAAACAAAATGAAAGATAAGAAACTCTCTACCCCAGCGATGAACCTGTAACTGTGTCATACTAGAATCACAGGACACAATATCCAGTATTTTTTCAATCCCACTTCCTGTGTAGTGTTTGCCTGTTTGCCATCTATTTACATTACAGAGCAAACTCTTCCCTGCTTTCTTAGTTACAGTCTTGTTGTCAAGAGGTTATGTAACACCCAAGGTATCATTGAGACATTGGGCCATTCCAGTTTATATCTGCACCCCCCATGTTGATGAGTTTGTGTGTTTACTTCATACAGGGTATAATTTCTATGGGTGTATAAGTCATACAAAGTTTTATTTCTAAATCACCATTCACCATACAATAAAGGAAATCCAAAACTATAGGTCCTACTTTCAGTGTTGATGAGTTTCTTTGTGACACCATACAGAGTAGGATTTCCAAATATAACTCTCATCATATGCTAATTTACCAAGTTCAAAATTTTATATCTGATAATGGAAATCCAAACTAGTCCTGATTCACGGTGTTGATGAGCTCATTTGTCCCACCATCATTATCTATTTCATACTGGCCCAATGCAGTCAGAATTCCAAGTTTTTTTTAGTCATAGAGTGTTGGAAATCCAATCTCATCAACCGGTATGTGGTGAGATAAGCTAGGCCATATTTTATTTAGTAGCCATAACTGCATGGATTTCCAGAATTTGTTTTCCATACTCGTCTGGATTTCTGGATTCTGTTTTTCAATATACAGTTGGAAATCCGGGGTGCAGATATAAACTGGAATGGCCCATTCTGGTTTCAAGCTATGCGGACATCTCTTGTTGTCAAGGGGTTATGTAATAAAGTCAATCACTTGCCTATGTTATTAGACAGAAGAAATTACAACTCGACCAATGTACATTCATAATACTAAGATATTAACAGATGGTATTAAATCATAGGTGTTGATTAGTGCGGTACAGTCGTGGCGATTTCATGTAAATAATAAACGATTTGTTTTGCATGCTCAGTGGCTTTGGATCACTCAATTATTTTAACACTACAACAATTAATTGATATCCAGACGATTACGATTTGTAGGCTCCCATAAAAATTATGTAGCTATCCATGGTCGCACTATAAACACAGAATTAAAAAACATGACAGCATAATTTATTACCGTATGATGACAGAGTTCACATTAACAACACACATATCATACAGTACTACACTCTTTGGGACATAGAGAAATATGCGATACAGAAAAAAACGTGCGATGCGTACAGTAGGAAAATACAGTTGATCTTTGCAAATTACAGAACTCTCGTTGACATCGACAAAGACATAATTAACCGGACTGAAAATGACGATCTCGAGACGTCACTGAATCTGATGACTACCTCAACGCGGTCTACGGAAAAAACAGATCAGCGAGGCTTACCTAGGACTTTGAAAACAAAGTTACGACAACTTGTATATCAGCTGCTTCAGTTCAGCAACGATTTGTGTATCGAAACGCAGCTACATGAAGAATGAACGTGCATTCAACGCCACAAGTTTTTTGTTGCCCTATGACCTGACCAATCACATACATTCTTACTCAGTGTTTGATCTAGGCTGCGCCATTGCGCAATTTGCCCAAAAAATCAAAGTTGACGCGTTATTCATAACACTGTGCGCCAGTTTGGGCGCAACATTTTTGTCCTGCCAATTTAATGAAACAATTACGTAGTTGCGTTGTTTTTACCGTAAAGAGTCTGATTGACCTTAACGACCCATTACTTACTTCGTGGCGAAATCTTTTGCGACAATAATGTCGCAAATTTCATCACGTGACCACTTCAAGTGGACCGTGTGCAATTAAACAGCATGGCGAATAAAAGCCAGCGGTTGATGAATGAGGTCATCTTCGGGTATCAGTTCGTTCTATGAAAGAAAATGATACCCCAGAAACAGTTTCCGAGACTTCTGAACGTTTAGAGGGCCGGATAAATATGAGATAACAGATACAACGGTAACTAGCAGTGATACTAGTTCCGATGTTAATCGGCGGCACCCACAGGTACGTAAACACAATCATAACACTGTAACGGTATTCATTGTTTTCAATGCTAATGTTATTTTAATAAATTACACTTTTACTAAAAATTATGACCAGCAAAAGAGCCTACTTAGTACTATACCATGTATTATCAAATCAAAGCGAAGTTGCGAAGTGTTTTGTAGGTCAACATTACATTACGCGTGAAACCAAAATATAAGACTATTTTTTGAAATAATAATTATCTTTATTGCGTTCGTATCTTTATCAGGATTTTGACTAAAATGCAATACAGATGTGAATAAAGATAAACAAACAATTAAGATGAGAATAAAAATACACACAGGAAAATAAAAACTGACAAGCAAATAAAAGCAGGGAAAAAAATAAATTGGGTTGTTTTTCATATTTGTGTTGGTGAATGTTTGGATTACTAATGCATGTACATGACCTTATCTTGAGATAGCTGACTATATTGTTTTCAGTTTTTCTTCTCTAGTTTTGAAACAGTTTTCTATGTATTATTGTATACACACACTAGGCTTCAGAATGCTTTAGTTGGCTATCAGAATTAATTTTATGGCGTTTTTTCAAAATATAATTCAAGAACTCTGGGTGATGTTGTGTTGTTTCTTATAAAAAACGCATAGGTCTTAAAAACTACCCAAAAACCTGTAAATTTAAAAAAAAAATATTTGTATTGATCTATGCAAAATGATTTACAGACATAACAATGGTTACAATATTAGAATTTATCTTGACTCTTCCAACTTTCTTTTTCTTGCAGGAAAGGTGGTTATCCCCAGACTGTGTTAAAATAATGTAGCACCCACTGTCAGTGTCACACCAGAACCCATCCATTACCACCTGTAAAGAATTGACATTTCAATGTTATGTATAATAGTGACAAACTGTCAACACTAAGTAAAAAGCAGTGAATTGGTATCCAACAAAGTTTAACCCAGCTGATTTGATTTCTATACCCAAAAAGTGAAATTATAAGTATTCCATAGTGAAATGGTGAATATATTATTTTCTCATGCATTTTGTTGCAACATTTGTTTTTGAAGTGTCTTCCCAAATTGTGTTTTGTTGCAATTTATGATAAATAAAAAAATAACTGAAATACTTGCTTACATGTAGTCTTTTCTAGCAAGCACTGGAGCTTCTGCAGCTTCCGTTTGTCAATGTTCCATTAATTGTCCCAGTAGGTAGATGTAAGTGGTCATGGAGAAGGTATTAGTAAAGGGCACTGTTCAGTACTATAAAACTTGTTTATAGTGACAACAAGTGAGTGTTCAATATAATGTTGTCCAATAAAAATATCATTTTGTATGCATTCAGGCTTTTAAATGCTGGAAAATTCTTCAGACCTGTCACTAGATTGCTGTATTTCACTTATGCTCCAGACAATCCTGACAACCAGTAAACTGGTTGATTTGTGCCAAGTGAACACTTCAGGGTTATGAGCACGCCATTGCTATGCCAACTTCTGGGCCCCCAGTAATTTTTCATGGCCCTTGTTCTCATACAAGAGGGGCCCCAATGGCCCCACTTAATGAATTCCTAGATCAATCACTGACTTACTGGGTGCAAACGATTGTAACTGTAATGCGCCAATCAACACCACTCTTATGGCAGTGTTAGACTGAAAAAACGTTGATATTGAGTGGGCGTGTAATTTGTCAATCAATATTGCTTAGCCAATCAGAATTCAACTTCCGAGCCATTGCAGATCAACAGCTGGTTTGTATTTTCCTGGTCGTATTATTGAACTCCAATTGCAACATTTTAGTTGTAGCAGCGACAGCTATATCGGCGACTGACTAACTTGTAATTATTCGCCCATCATTGTCGCGTATGACTGATGACAGAAACACATTCAAACTGTCGCAAATTTTATTATTACGAAACATTTCAAGAACTCGTTTCTTACTAATAATAATAACTTTATTGCCTCCGCGTAAAAAGATTTTCATAAGAAAACAAAGTTTTAAAATAATAACTGGATATATGTAAAAATATTATAAAAAGAACAAAAGAACTTAACTAGTAAATAAAGCTTTGTGTTGTGTGAATATATTTGTCAAGTTGACTTTTTCTATTGATGTTTTGTCCCATTTAGCATTGTCCTGAATGTCCTGCAAGTCTAGATCCCATAATTCTGAGCCAAAAAGCAAAATTGGTTTTATGTAAATGTTAAATAGTTTCATTTTTAGTTTTATTTCTAGATTTCCAAAAAAATACTTTGTTCATGATGTAAATTGGTTTTCCAGCTTTACCTGCTAAATTTGACACAGTATCAGCAAGTTAAAACTCCCAGTTGATTTTATTGTGATTCCTAGATATGTATAACTGTTTGTTGTTTGAATGTTATCATTTCCAAAACTGAATTGGTATTTATTTCTCAATGTTGATGAACCAAAGATAACAACTTGTGTTTTTGAAAGGTCCACACTCAATTTTCACCTATTGTAATACTATTTTAGTGTATTTAATGATGTCTGTAGACCAGCCTGGGTAGTGGAAGTGAGGGTTAAATTATCGGCATATAAAATACTTAACAGTGTTATTATTCAGTGGTGATTCAGTATTGGCATTATCCAAACTATCTTTTAAATCGATAATAAAAATGTTGAAAAGAGTTGGGCTTATTGTATATCCCTGTTTTACTCCTGTATTAATAGTGAATTCTTTGGTTATATAATTATTTATATTAATGCAAGCTTTTGTTTTTGAATACATGTTTTTTATTATTTTGTAAATCTTGCCATTAATGTTATTTTTTAATAGTATATAGAATAGCCCTACTCTCCATACAGTGTCAAATGCTTTGGCAAAATCTACAAAACAAACATATAGTTTTTGTTTATTTTTAATGTGTTTCTGAATTAGAGTTTTTAAATACAAAATAATGATCTGTTCTGTGTTTTTTCTGAAGCCGGCCTGGTTGTTTTTGAGTATTTTATTTTTTTCAATGAAACAGTTCATGTGTTTATATATGATGGAACAGAAGACCTTACCAATACAACTTGAAACTGATATTCCCCTGTAATTTTGAGGGTGTAATTTGTCTCTTTTTTTGTTATAAAGATGAGTGATGCACCTTAAATTCCATATATCTGGGAAAAATGAGCTACTCAAAACTAAGTTCTTTTTCACTAATAACCTTATCTAAGTGATCATTTACTAGCATTTTCTCTTCATGCTCTGATAATTCTTTCATTTTATTTTCCTTGAAACTATTATTATCTTTTTCTATTGTTTAGTGTTGCATAATATTCCATCCATTTAGTTGCTGAAATTGGATTATTACTATTTTGATTTGTATTTTTCATATGGTTAATAATTTTCCAAAACTCCTTTGAATTGAGTTTATTAAGATAATGTTCTTGGATTTGGTTTTTCTTTTGTTTTGTAAATCTTTTCTCTTTATTATAAAAAAATTGTCTTAGTTGCATATCAAATGGTAATTTATTTATCAACTTTGCACAAGCCATTTTATCACGTTTACTCTGGTTGCATTGTTTATCAAACCATCTGGGATTCTTTTTTTGTTTGCTTTTGTGAATACTTTTATTGGGATTGATTTTATTAAAAATACCCGAAATTGAACTTTCTAGTAGCTGATTAAATATATGGGATGCTATATTTACATTATTATTTTAAATTATGAATTGTGTTATTAAACTCTTTCTTTTGATGCTGATCTATCATGGCATTTAAAAACAGATAATTTATCCCATTTCCACTTCCTAGGCATTGGCTCTAATGTTGAAATTTGGCAATGATCTGAATAATATGTAAAACTGTGAACTTTGTTGAAACGATCAGTTGTTGCTAAGCCATAGTCTACCACAGTTACCATTCCAGTGATAACATGTGTAGTTTCCACAAATATCACCTGCTATGCGACCATTTAGAATTCTCAAGTTACAATATTTACAAAGATCACATAATAGTTTACCATAGCGGTTTTTGTTTTTATCCATGTTACAGCGGTTCAAATTAGTATATATCATATAATTTTGAGGTAGTGGTACATGTCTTGAATTGTCACTTTGGATGAAATCATGGAGTTAACCAGTTCTTGCATTTATATCTCCCATTATTAAAATAGAACCCTTTGAATCCATCTCTCTAATTATTTTTTCTAACCGTTCAATAAACGTGTCTGAGTTGGTATTTGAATTTGCTGGTGGATTGTAAACAAAACATATTTGTATATCTGTGGGTGTATTGAAAAAATGTTTTTGTAGTTTACACCAAATCATATCTTCGTGATCAGTATTGTCAGCCCGCCTCGTTTTTGTTTTTTACGAACTATTGAATGGTCCCAGTATTTGTCAATTCAATGTTTTTATTTTCATTGGTTAACCTTGTTTCCCCTTATTTTGTCTTTGTTTAAACCCTGTAGAATCCAATATCGAATATATATAGCTGTTTTTATTGTATTCTGTTTCTTTAATTTCTAATTTCGTAAACCATTAGAAGCCTACTCATGATTTCAAATACCCAGAACATTGTACTTTTGAGCAATATAAGGATATTGGCTTAACAAAGTTGGAGGTCACAGCTTAATTTTCAAGAAAATCATCGTTGTATTTTAGTGAATAGTGTACATTTTGGCAGTATTATAGTGCTTTTGCCATAGGTTCCTGTGGCAGAGATAATGTAGGCTGGTGACATAGGCTGAACAATTATATATTGTGAATGATGGGGTACTTTTTGTTCTCATTTATTTCAAAAATCTAGGTTTTAAGATGTGTCAACAAATTAAATTATTCTTTAACATTGTACTCTATGGAATTGTTCTGAAAATAACTATTTTTGAAAGATATTAGGACAAGTTTCTCAAAATATGTCACTGTAACACACAAAAGAAATACCTTCACGATTTTATACCAATGAACATTTTCATGCGATTTATGACCAACTTTCTCACAAATTATGAGTAGGCTGCTACCTAACGACTTCCTAAAGCAACATTAAATTTGGAAGAAAAATTAGCATATTCATAAGATTGATGATATGTTCATGTGTATTTACTGATAAAAAGGATTTAAAATCGATTAGATACCATCTTGACATCAATACCTCTTAAATAATGTCACTCTATCTTTTTCTTTTTTCCTAGATGTAAATTGTACCACTTTGGCTGTACTGCCCTAGTTGTAGCATACCTATTCCATTTTATGTTAAGTAATTGAATATATATTGTTAAGACCAAATATAAAACAATTCGGGGTCAAACACCTTGCCACACAAAAACATATATATTTGTTTATTTACTATTTTTTAGATGTTCCATGACTGTTCCACTGATATCTAAAGAACCATTCATTAGATTTTGATGAAACTTGGTGCATAGATGCCTCGGGCCAATGCACAGATTTGACTAGGTTTTGGTAGATATCCATGCATATTGTTTACCTAATTTGCATGCTAATTTTAAGCTGTCCCATGACTGTTCCACTTATATCTAAACAACCACTCATTGGATTTTGATGAAACGTGGTACATAGATGCTCTGAATTAATGCTAGGTTTTGATTAGTTTTGGGTAAAAATCTGTGCATATTAATTACCTAATTTGCATAATGATTAATCAATTTTCGGCTTTTCCTCTGATATCTCAAGCACTAATCATCACATTTCAATAAAACTTGGTACATAGATGTCATAGGACACTGCACTGCACTGCATAGTTTTTAGGGTGATATCAGTACATATTAATTACCTAATTTGCATAATTAATTAATTTTTAGCTTTTGATATTTCAAGTAGTAATCATTACATTTCAATGAAACTTGATAGATAGATACTCAAGGACCATTCAGAGATTAATTGTTTTGGGATAAATATTTGTGCCTATTAATCACCCGATTTGCATAGTTAGTTAATTTTCAGCTTTTCCACTGATATCTCTAGTATTAATCATCCCATTTCAATGAAACTTGGCACATAGATCCTCTATGACTATGCAGACACCTGATTAGTTTTGGATAAAGATTTGTGCATATTAATAACCTAATTTGCATAATTAACCAATTGTTATCTTTCTCACTTATATCGCAAGTACTAATCACTCCATTTCAATGAAACTTAGTACATAGATGTCATAGGACAAGCACAGACCTGATAGGTAATCATTATGTACGGATATTAATCTAATTTGAATAAATAATAAATTATAGCTTTTGATATTTCAAGTACTAATCATTACTTTTTAATGAAACTTGTTACATAGATGATCTAAAACTATACAGATACCTGATTAGTTTTCGCTAAAAATGTGTGTATATTAATCACCTAATTTGCATAACTAACCAATTGTCAGCTTTCTCACTTATATCACAAGTACTAATTAATTCATTTCAATGAAACTTTGTCTATAGAGCTACTCTAGAACAATGCACAGACCTGCTCAGTTTCAATAAAACTTTGTACTTAGATAGTCTGTGCCAGTACTTATCTTATTTAAATGAATCTTAGTATGTATGTACTCTAACACAATGTGACCGTTAGTTTTGGGTTTATATACATTCATAATAATTAGGTAATTTGTGTAACTTTTCAGCTTTCCACTAATTTAGTTAGAATTAATCATCACATTATAATGAAACTTTTTACATATGCAACCTGAAACAAGTGCACTATTGAAGTTCAGCAATGGAATTTTGCATTACAGAACATGCATGCAATCATGCATATAGAAAAAAATATCATTCAGGAAACTAATGTGTCACATTAGTTAATATATCTTCCCAATCATTTCATACAGAAACTTGGGTTAAGTCAATTTTGAACATTTTAGACTCTTCCATTTGACCCTAATTTGTTTTATTTTTGTTATACAGATCACTAGCTTCAATATGTTCAATCATTTGAAAAGATGAATTTGACAAAATTCAATTCAGCTTCGTTCAACCTGTTCAACCAAATGAAAAGATGAATTTGACAAAATCCAATTCATCTTCGTTCAACCTCGTTCAACAACGTTCAACCTGTTCAACCAAATGAAAAGATGAATTTGAGAAAATCCATTCCAAACTCGTTCAACCTCGTTCAACCACGTTCAACCTGTTCAACCAAATGAAAAGATGAGTTTGAGAAAATCCATTCCAAACTCGTTCAACCTCGTTCAACCACGTTCAACCTGTTCAACCTGATCAACCAAATGAAAAGATGAATTTGACAAAATCCAGTTCAACCTCGTTCAACCACGTTCAACCTGATCAACCAAATGAAAAGATGAATTTGACAAAATCCATTCCAAACTCGTTCAACCTCGTTCAACCACGTTCAACCTGTTCAACCAAATGAAAAGATGAATTTGACAATCCATTCCAAACTTGTTCAACCTCGTTCAACCTGTTCAACCAGTTGAAAAGATGAATTTGACAAAATCCAATTCGTCTTCGTTCAACCTCGTTCAACCACGTTCAACCTGTTCAACCAAATGAAAAGATGAATTTGACAAAATCCATTCAAAACTCGTTTAACCTCGTTCAACCATGTTCAACCTGTTCAACCAAATGAAAAGATGAATTTGACAAAATCCATTCCAAACTCGTTCAACCTCGTTCAACCTGTTCAACCAGATGAAAAGATGAATTTGACAAAATCCAATTCGTCTTCGTTCAACCTCGTTCAACCATGTTCAACCTGTTCAACCAAATGAAAAGATGAATTTGACAAAATCCATTCCAAACTCGTTCAACCTCGTTCAACCACGTTCAACCTGTTCAACCAGATGAAAAGATGAATTTGACAAAATCCAATTCGTCTTCGTTCAACCTCGTTCAACCACGTTCAACCTGTTCAACCAAATGAAAAGATGAATTTGACAAAATCCATTCAAAACTCGTTTAACCTCGTTCAACCATGTTCAACCTGTTCAACCAAATGAAAAGATGAATTTGACAAAGTCCATTCCAAACTCGTTCAACCTCGTTCAACCACGTTCAACCTGTTCAACCAGATGAAAAGATGAATTTGACAAAATCCATTCCAAACAAATAAATGAAGTGGGTATGTATAAAGCTGTGACGTGCCCACCTAGTGTCTCTCCCCCATTTCAATTGTTTATACCCTCTTTGTGTCATTGCAGTTAATTTGGAGGGGCATGTTAAATTACATTTGGGCTGGAGTGATAGGGTGATTGTTCAGGTTAGTAGTGAGGGAGCCTTTAGGACTTTTTCCCCCAACTTTCCCTATCATGGCTTTAACATACAACCCTACAATTTTGTTTTTCAAATTTTAATACATAAATAAGGTATTTTCAAACTGGACAATGATATCCGAGTCCCGAGCTGCTGCAGATCAGCCCCAGGTGTTACTAGTAACATTCTTTGAAGTGATTTGAAATAATGAACATATATAGTTGAACGTTGTGTTTCCGTGACAATAATATTCAAGTTCTCGTTTAAAATTCTGTGCTGTACAAATATTTCATGTACTTTCAAAGTTCATTGTTTCAAAATTTAAAAAAATGAGTATGGCGAAATATACATGTTTCTCATTGTATCAGTGTTACAATGTGGTAGTCACGTACCCAATGAGTTGATGTGTCTTTGTTTTGACTCGCTGGCGCGCGGCATTCTTTGTTGCCCTGATTATTGATACTTTTTGTGTCTTGTTTATACACATTTGGATTCTGTGCGTTGTTTATCACCAAGTGGGTACTTGTAGTAAACGGGACACTCAAACCGGAATAGTAGTACATATACTCATCACCCATACAGGTAGATATTACATGCTTCTCAACAAATTTTAAAATATCAAATTAAATGATTTATTTACACATTAAAACATATTGTTACAAGTGAGTTACCAGTATAAGAAAAAAATATGCCTCTTTAGAATGTACGTGATTATATTTTTTTCTGTTTCTCGTGATCCATTTTAATTGCACATTTGAACACATTGTTGATGTATGATAATATTTTCCATGACTTTTCAAAACCCAGATTTTTCAAAATAAATAATTCTTTTATTTCACCAGTCACCGTGACCAGAAATTTGGCTAAATATTTCCACCTCGGACGGACCAATTTTCACATGATCTAATACTGACAAAATATGAGCCATTTGCAAAAAATTAAAAACAAATTTCTCGAAAATATAGATTGTAGGCCGGATACTGATAAACATGTACAATTTATTGCGACCAGATGGTGTACGGTTATTTTTAGTTCATGATTATACTTTATACAAACATTCCAGACTGCTGTAATCATGATAATATGTCATCAAATATTATTGTTGTATGTTTTACTGTCTGTTGAAGTATATACAAATCAAATCAATAGGGTGATTAAATTCAAATTTAATTTTATTTAATTTAATTTAATTTAATTCAGTTAAAAGTGGTTCAAAAGAAACAAATGACAAATATAATTACATTCTTAGCACACATTGCCGCCCAGAAAAACAAGAGATAAAAACTCCCACATGAGGAGAAAAGTTTCTGGAAACCTGTACCCGTCGCAATGCAAATGTGTGTTTAAAGGGAAGGTGGCAGGTGACACCATTAAATACTAAACAAATTACTGTAAATGAGAAGCGAATAAACTAGAACAGTGAAAACGATTGAATAGTGTGTCTGTTATCCGGTATAGATGGTCTCAACGTGTCTCAACATGGAAGCTGACAATTCTGGTGGTATATCTGTATTAGTTCCATTTCTGTTAACAAATTAAAATAATAACACAGGATTAGATATCAGATGGTAGTTTACATGTCATCACCGACAATTACAAAATAATCACTAAATGAGCGGAATTACTTTATAAACACGAAATAGACAAGTTTGATACATAGTACGCACATATCAAAAATAAAAAAGATAGTGTCATAAAATCAACAAATCCAAAATAATTAGCTAAAATATATACCAAAATTACAAAATTAAAGATATAAACACAAAATGAAGAATCTGAACGAGAACAAATTGAACCATGCAAGATATATACCGAATTTGAAAAAAATCAGCAGCGGTCAGATAAAAAAACGTCGAAAATATTTTTTTTTTCCAAAAAATAACCTATTAGAACCAAAGATACAACATTTGAGATATAAAGAAATCTGCGAGAAAACTACCCTAGATACTAATATACCAACATCAAAGCATTGAGGCTACTGGTTTTCAAAAAGCCTGTAAAAAGTAATTGATGACGGGTGGACGCCGGGCGGACGGTAAAACAACGGACGGGACAATCAGTAATATGAACATTCGCTGAGTCATCTTTGATGACAGGAAGAAAGTTCATTGCCAAAAAATGAACGGACAGATAGAACCAGAATGAATATTCCCCGTTAGTGGACAAATTAAGGATGTGATGAACCTTTTTAATGAAACTTATAAATGAGTATAGGCAAAAGGTATACATTAATCCGTAAAATACATTCTTTTGATAAAATACATCTCACATATATTTTTGGGATGCAAAAAATAAAAGTAGTCGGCACTGAGAGACAAGATCTTGGCATTATTCTCAGAGTTGACTGGCAGTTGCGACCTCATTTTGGCAGGCATTGTGCAAATTATACAATTGTCAAATTAAACGTCTTATCAATTGTGCCCGTGCAACGGCAATGGTGTGTTTTATTTTGAATGAAACTACAAATTCGTAAAGCAATGAACTCGATAATGATTTGTATGTATGTACTCACATGACTGCAGGATGTGATATAAATCGATGCATGCATCGCAAATATCCATAGTACCGTCTCTTCGAATATTAAAATTTCCCCAGATCTCTAAGCCCGTTTGTCGTCGGATCGTTTCCTTGCACCATTTACTATTCCATCTGTTTCGACACGAAGTTAATGCATATTTCCTGAATGGTGAAGTGTTTTGCCACTAGAACACCCGCCACTTTGAAAACAACTTCGTAAAGGTATTCGGCTCGTGTCGAATATACCAAATGGTGGGCTCTGATTGGCTGATTCCTTAAAAGGAAGTTATCGGAAATTAAGATCAGCTGAACGTTTATATTCACATTTCAAAGCAGCCCTAGTTTATTTTTTATTATTTTTCCCAAATATTAATAGCAATGGCAAATCTACGCAGAAGTTAACAATACGTAATGAACTCTGATAATAGTAACATGATTTCGTCTCCCTCTTCTCCCGTCTTACCCCAATTAGCAGTCACATAATCTATGGTTTGCCCCTAGTTATGGTCATTTATGACAACGTGTGAGCCTCAATAAAATAGATGCGCAACGAAAGTTGATCGCCTATTGTAAATTATTGCGGTTTGTACTGAGGTCGTGCGTGCATCTGAGGTCAGCAAACTAGCACAGGTATATTTTGGACTAGTGAGGGCGCAAACATGCAACTTTTTGTACGTACGCACATGGAAGGTAGTTCCATGAAACGATTTCTTGCAAAAAACCTGGAAAAAGGGGGGAAAGTTTGTGCATGTTTCCTTGACTTTAAAAAAGCCTTTGATTCAGTTTGGCATCAAGGCTTGTTTCACAAACTAGCACAAAACGGTATCACAGAAAATGATATTAAAAAGGAAATAGAGCAGTCCATAAGCCACACACAAAACAAAGTCGAAGATAAAAAAACACACTCTGTTATGAATTACCCAGCATACAGGGCACATGGACTACATTTATTTAACAAAGCAGAAATTCATATTAACAATTTTGGAACCAGTGGCGAAAGTGATGAATTTATGAGCAATTTATTTTGTTACGTATGACCATTTTTATCTTGCCCCAAAAAATATTATGATTTAATAAATAATGTTATCACAATGTTTTACAGCAGGCGCAAAATAATTGCATACACCCAACCCCACGCCTGGTATATAGTTACCGATGGAGTGATTTCGCAACACCCCAGACACTTTTCTGAGAACTTATTAACCGATTTTCAAAACACCGGACGGGGTATGCCTTTGATGTGAGGAGGCATGGGATGACGTAGTTGGACTATTCCATTATCTTTGTAGGAACAAAAACATCGCCGAACCACGTGGAAGAAATGAAACACGAACATAAAACTGAGAATGAATATTAACAAGCAAGAGCTATATAGAATAGAATAGAATAGAATAGAATAGAATAGAATAGAATAGAATAGAATAGAATAGAATAGAATAGAATAGAATAGATTAATGCTTTATTAATACCGTAAAGAAAGAGTTAACATATCTTTTTAGGTTTTCAGATTAATAAAGTAAATAATAAAAGTACATGAAATGTAAAAATTTATTTAAAAAAGAACTCAAAATTGATGAACGACAAAAATACTACAGACTATTATTAATAATATAAGAAATATTAAAATACTGGGATATGTAAGTATATCTGTATGCAGCACAGACAGAATATGTATAAAATATAAAAGAACATGACAAAATAAAAGAATTAGTCTTGTTTATATTTAACTAAATATTTGCAGAGAGTGATAAGATGGTTTGTATTTGGTGACTGTAGTACAAGTTTAAATTGTTCTTTTTTTGTTTAAGTTTTGGTAATCACTGTTAATTTCTTTAAGAATATTATATGCATGTATGTCATCTCTGTGTTCTGTGTACAGTTTACATTCTAGTAAATGATGTAATTCATCCTCTATCTCTTTACAGTGGGTGCATAATCTGTCTTTTTTGTGTACTGCCATCGTGGTGTTATAACATTTGTGTTCCATGACATCACTGTGGATAAATGCCAGTTTCCAAGATGTGGTTATACATTTGTCGTAAAGCTTGTTTCACTATTTTGTTGCTATATTTCAACAGTTCTCCTGGTATTCCGTCTGGTCCAGTTGCATTATTGTTTTTCAGTTTTCTTGTTGCATGAATAATTTCCTGTAATGTTATAAGTTTGTTTAGTTCATGATTGTTGTTCATTTCTTTCTCTAGCTGCAATAGCCTGTCTTCAATTCTACTGATTTCCTGGAAACGTTCAATCCATGCTGTATATGGAATTTCTTTTATTGAATTGTTTTCTTTTGTCTTTATTAATAAGTTTATCTTCTTCCAAAAAGTTTGTACTTCATCGTTCTCATCTGCTTGTTCAATGTTTGATAATATTTTTAGTTGTTTCTCTTTCTGTAGTTTCTTTACATATTTTTTAAATTTCTTCTTCTTAGTGTAGTACATTATTCTTAGTTTACCATCTGTTGGATTTTTTTGTAACATTTTTGAACGTGTTTGTAATTCCTTTTTCATTATATTACATTGTCTATCAGTGAATTTTACTTTGTATTGTTGTGTTTTCTTCTTTACTTTCTTATGTATGGAGCATTTATTTGCAAATATGTTCATTAATGTTTAAATTCATGAGCGATCTCATCACATCACAAATGTTTTCAAAGCAAACCTTTGCAAAACCACGATTCCAATATAGTATGACTGTGGTCAAACATGGTATCATGCAACGTAGAAATGAGGCAGCAGTGAATAGCGCCACCATTCGGTAAAACTAGTATTTCTTGCGAATACGGCCATCGAGGGCATATCATACTAGTATTGTGATGTTACAGTGATACGCTATGATAAAGGGGGGGGCAAGGGGGTGCAAGGGTTATTTTCGTTCAACGTAATTGCAATATTTTTTTGTTCGTACTACGTAAATTGAAAAAAATAAATTCCGTAATTCTGTAATCACAGGCTAGACGTACAACGTAATCGATCAAATATTTTTTTCGTACACTGTAAAAATGTGTTTTTTATTTTTTTTATTTTTCTCGGTACGTACAAGGATTTACATCCAAATAAAAAAATCGTTAAGAATAATCCAGGGAAATTACATTATAGAAACTGTAAAACGACTAGATGACAAAATTCACTACACAATTGAATGTCAAGACGTAAAAGGCCCTATAACCGAATGAAGAGCATTACGAGAGTAATATGCGCGTGCAATTCTACACACGGCGCAGCAAGTGGAGAATTTGAGCCGCAGAGCTCTTCGGACCATTCAATGTTCCTTTTTTTAACACTGTAAACTGTAAAAACGTCTTTTTTTTCCTTCCTTGTAAATTGTAAAACGCCCTTTTTATTTCCCGTAAAACCGTAACAGCTACCCCCTTGCCTCCCCTCTGATAAGCAATTTACTGCCACGGGATTAGGAATGGAAGCATTTATCATCCAATAGCTTTGGTTTGGCAGCAAGAATATCAGTATTTTTTCGACGAAAAACTATACAAATGCAAATAGTTTTGTATTTTTTGGAATGTTTTTTTTTCCAAATATAATAACACGACTCAAAATATGTTTACTTCCAGGTCCTTTGATAAATTGTAAAATCATACTACATTCTTTCAGAGCGACAAAATTCATGTTGAATTATAGACCATGTATTTAAAAATTACATGTTATTACCCTGGCTAAATACAGTTACGTCAACATTATGCAAAATACTTTCTTATTTGTATTATAACTGTACTTATCAGCAATTGGTTTGAGACGTTTAGTTTATGCATGGAGCTTCATGATGGAAGGTACTAACGGATTGTGTATGTGATATCAGTCTGAGATATATAAATCCCTATGTATAACGTACAGATCACTCCATTACGGACACTTCACAGCAATGCAGATTGACGGTGATATACGACACAGTCCCCCGATTTCATCGTTACGTTATTTGTCCGGTAATACAATTTATGTAGTATTGTATCGAACTGGCTCGTACTGTCACATACCATCTATCAACAACTGTGACATGACTGACTGATAACTTTCTCATTTGTAGAAAATTGTATATTTAGCAGCTCGCTCACACATTAGATAAACGTTGCGGACAAAGCTAGTATCAGGGGGAAATTCTTCTCCTCTGGGTTCTCCACACGTGTCAGGGGGGAATCTCGTCTTGTCTCTATATACGTTTGCTTGAGGTACGGGATCGGGAACGTCACTTAAGCTTTTACAGTCAAATAACACACACAACGAAATACGTTTCAACTCTCGTATTTAGTCAGTCAGTTGAGTACTCTTTAAGACACAGCGCCCTGGGGAAAAGTCCCAAAGACTATCGCAAGGCTGATCCAAGACTCTCCTAGACTGCCTCAAGACTGTCTCTCCTCGTGTACTCGCCAAGACCAACTAAAACAACTTTATTCATTTTCAAAACCTTAACCAATTACAAAGAAGTATAATGACTCTAAGGCGTGGCTTTCACACATTCGACCTGCATACAGCCAATCACACTAAGTACTGGACACGTCATATTTTTTGATTAATCGTTCACTATATTAATAACTGGAAATACCAACTGTCAGAAATAGTAGTCCGGATAGCGACGGTTATATCGTAATTAGTTCCAAATCACTGAGTCGAGTTCTGTCCAGGACCTCCCATGGGCCTAAACGATGACAGACATAACACAGCCATTCGCTAGTAATCACCTAAATAAGTCGATCAACAGATACGTGCAAACAATTTCATTATACATCCCTTCACTCAAACTGAGCTATGCCTCCCGGCATTGCACGTTGATAAATGGAAAAATACCGTCATCTACTCATCGTCATATGGGTTAAATACAATACAAAAGGAATTAATCAAAAGAGTAAAACACACTGATTAAATACAATGATTATAAATCTATATAAAAGGGAAATGCTACCAATCGACTCGCTTATCTCAAACAGTTCACTGAGGTATCCCTTCGCTGCACTGTCTCTTGTTACTAAGGTTACAATCTCTATATCAAAAGGTCAAAAAAACTAAGGCGTGGCGGTGTAACAATGTGAACAGCCAATCGTTGCAGTAGACAGCATGACCACGTGATCACCAGGGATGTGTCTCTCGGTTAAAGCATTGCAAAGCGGTAACTAATCAATGATTAAACAAGCTATTAATCAAACTCTTGTCATCTCCACTTATAAACTTCAACTGAACTCAAAAGTCGTTAATCAAAACACAAGTCATACGGAGTGGAACAGAATGCAAAGACAAAGTCGCTTTCATAATACATTACTCCTCTGGCAATTTAGACGGGAAAATGCTAAAACGATAGACACTACTAAGTTACATATAAACTTGTCAATCATGAACAAAAGCTTGCGTTATCAAACAATACGTATATGGGCGCACCACACTCTCATTTCAAAAAGACATCAAAAAACGTTACAAAGGTGCTCTTAACTCAAATCAACTCAAAAAGCGTCAGAAGTATTCCGAAAACAACACGTAAACAAAAACAACTCTTAAAACGTCGATATCTCTGTACATTGACAAATCTCAAAACTCTTAAAAACTCATTGGGGCATTACTTTCCCCATCATATTCCGTACTAATAAACTCATTAAAACTTCATAAAACTTTACAAAACTCATAACACTGTGTTGCAAATACTTGTCCACTGAAACATGCTTAAATCGTTATAAAGGATCTCGCACGTCACTAAATATAAGTTTAGACAAAGATCTGGGCGCTGACATACATACATTTCAACATCACAAACAAAAAACATTCAGAAAAACGATAGGAAAAGCAAGCAATACATTAAACACTGAACAATAGTGTTGGGAGTCTGAAAAGGAGGTAAACGTCTTGAGTTACAGTGCCCGTTACAGTGTCCAACGAGCGGTTCTCTACACATGACAATACACAAATAGCTATAGTTCTAATTAAAGTCTAAGCGTCTCTTCTCTTTTCGTCGCGTTGGTCTGGGTCGTTCTTTTTCATCATCTTGTCTTTTATGTCGCTCAATTCTTGATTATTCAGTCCTATTCGATACTCGTCCTTCCTAAGGGGTTCCGAAGTCTTCATGTCTTCAGCGTTGTTCATCGGTGCCATACTGTTAACGGCCTTAGTTGTCAAGCGCGGTTTTGTCTCTGCCATCGAGCTGTTATTTCGGTTCACAAGAAAGACACACCTTCGCCATTTCACTTTTCTTCACAGGATGTCAATGTGTGTTAACCACCTGCCCGGGTTCATCCGAAACGTATCAGGGGAAAAATCTTCTCCTCTGGGTTCTCCACACGTGTCAGGGGGGAATCTCGTCTTGTCTCTATATACGTCTGCTTGAGGTACGGGATCGGGAACGTCACTTAAGCTTTTACAGACAAATAGACACACACAACAAAATACGTTTCAACTCTCGTATTTAGTCAGTCAGTCGAGTACTCTTTAAGACACAGCGCCCTGGGGAAAAGTCCCAAAGACTATCGCAAGGCTGACCCAAGACTCTCCTAGACTCTCCAAGACTGCCTCATGACTGTCTCTCCTCGTGTACTCGCCAAGACCAACTAAAACAACTTTATTCATTTTCAAAACCTTAACCAATTACAAAGAAGTATAAAGACTCTAAGGCGTGGCTTTCACACATTCGACCTGCATACAGCCAATCACACTAAGTACTGGACACGTATCTTTTGATTAATCGTTCACTATATTAATAACTGGGAATACCAACTGTCAGAAATAGTAGTCCGGATAGCGACGGCTATGTTGTAATTAGTTCCAAATCACTGAACCAAATTCCGTCCAGAACCTCGCATAGGCCTAAACGATGACAGACATAACACAGCCATTCGCTAGTAATCAACTAAATAAGTCGATCAACAGATACATGCAAACAATTTCATTATACTAGCTGAAAGACTCACATTTTGTTGAAATGACTTTCCATCATATATAGCTTTGTATGGTTCAGTAAATATTTTATATGAAAACATCAGTTTAGAAAATCAATACCAAAACGTATACAGCATCTTCAATGTTAGAGACCCATTTTTAAAGGTTGTTCGAGAAACGGACGTGAAAGGGGAAATGCTTTGGCACGTATGATTCGTGTCTGATCCGCAGTCAATTGAGACTGGATCAAATATATATATTGAAGTTTACGCGTCAAAAATTACTCGCACTTTGGTCATATGGGGGTCAAGCCCCGGGCGATTTTATAGCAGTAAACTGTTGTCTTTCTCGGAAGAATCTAATACAACACAATGTTGCACACGATTTGAATATTATTCTATGGTCTTCGTTTGAATGAAGTATTTGTGATAAGTAATTCACGATTGTTATTGTGTATATGCCCTCATTAGTGAAACCACGGAGGTCTATCGCATGACCACGAATTAATCATGCTGTTTAACTGTGTTGCCGAAATACACATGGAAAAAGTTGGTGACTATTTCTTTTGAGAAATTAGCACCCCCTTGTTGCATTAAAAATGGATTTCGTGGGAAAATGTAAGTCAGGATTTAGGTAGAAACCCAGTATTCGTGGATAAAAATACCCAGAACAAGTCATCTCAAGACGACACAGCCACCACTGGTCAGATGGGATTATAGCTATGAATTATAAAGTTTGAATGTATATGTATAAAATCGGGTAGGAAGATTAAGTTGAAAATCAAAAGTATGTTACTCAAAGTTCACAGCTAGGACATCTCTATTAAATTTGGTAAAATTTGCATAAATTTTAACAAAAATTCACAATCAAGTGAATATGAAAATTCAATTGAGTCAATATTAAATAAATACATTCTCAAGATATTAACAAAAATTCAAAATTAATTAAATATTCAAATTAGCTTATTAATTAAGTTGAAAGTGAATACTGCATAGCACATATTGTATATTGACACATCAAGTCTATACTAACTTTAGTCTCATTTGGACTATTAGTTCACAAGATATCAACAAAAATTCAAAATTCATTAAATATGCAAATGAGCTCTTTATTATTATGAAATTGAAAATCAATCAATATCAAGTCTCTACCAAGTTTTGTCTGATTTGGACTATTATGTGATATGAACAAGAATTCAAATTAATAATTAAATGTGCAAATGAGCTCATTAATTCCTTGAAAAAATAAATCAATGTCCATCTGTACCAGTGGTCACTCTGTCTTTGTACCAATTCTCAGCAAAATTGGTCCAGGCATCTCCGAGAAATGATGGACACATCCAAAAAACAGGTTTTTACCGATTTTGAAATTCAAAATGGCCGCCAGGTGAATTTGTACTGAGCATCATTGAAATCAGTCAAGGCATCTCTGAGAAATATCAATGTACAGTCAAAAGCCATGATTAACAATCAAAATGGATACCAGTCAAAATCAAAAATCAATCAAAAAAGTAAAACAACGGGCATCTGTATGGGTTGTTCATTTTTCTGTGTAACAAGTCTCAACAAAAAAGGTCAAGCCATCTGAGAAATGATGATGGACACACAAGGACCGAATTTGTCTGAACTTTGGCATTAAAAATGGCGGCCAGTCGGTAATATTTGATCGAATTGGAAAATAAATCGACTCCCACATGTATGGTTGACCACTATGTCTTTGTACCAAGTTCCCAAAAAATTGGTCCAGCCATCTCCGAGAAATCACTCCGGACGGACTCAAGAAGGCGAAACTGTAAGCCCCCTCTCGGACTTTGCCAGGGTGGAGGCTAATAATATAGCAGGTTTCATTCATTTTGCAAGATTCTCGATGAATATATAGATATTATTTATATTAAACAATTTGTCGGCATTACAACACATTGTCCATTGGTTCCTATGGTAGGGATATTATGCCATATTTCAAATAGTGAGCTGGTAATAAAGTTAAAAAATGTATGATACATATATTTTTTCTTATCCAGAAATATCGGTATTAGAAAAATCTGGGTTTTAAAAGTAAAAAAAAAATGCAATTTTTGAATTATATTTGGCCAATTTCCTCAACAAAAGGGATGTCAACGCACGAAAGAACACTGTCTGATGAGACAATAGCACAAAAGCTTCCACTCTCGCGAGCCAGAGCATATCTTCCGGCGGCCTAACAAAACACGGATGACGGCACAGGTATTAGCAATATATTTATAATGAATGTAATATTGAAATAGCCCTCACAGTTGAAGCGATTGTAGATTAGAATGTTAATTCAAATATTACACATTAGTTATACAGTGTCTGAATCAATCAAATGAATTTCAATACTCCAAATTGATCAATGCAATTTGTTTTATCGTGATACGTTTGCATATGCACGTATTGACCTGCACATATTTCATATTGTTAAGAAACCCAATTAAGACACACAAACAGTAGACATTGCCATCTCGAGATTGTTACACGTGTTAGAACAAACTATTTACAAATGTGCGCAGGTACTAGCGTTATGCCACACAACAATCATGGCACTGTACATGTACTAGAAAACAGAAATAACTAATGAAAATAAAATTACAAAACAGCAAATCCAAACAGCAAAAATAAATTTAATCAAAGAAAGCTTAGAAAGAACTCTCGTGTACTGAGAGTATTAGAGACGCAGTAAAAATTAATTCAAAATTACTTGTCCTTGAGATATTGATGGAAAAGCTGAAAACTATGCAAATCAGAAAATTAAAATGAACAGAGTGTAAAACTAATAAGGTCAGCGCAATGTAACATACCATCTGTGTATCAAGTTTCATTGAAATGTGATCAGAACGAAACAATTATGATTTATTATGCTAATTATGGAATTTATATGATAATATTTGTACATTGTCCTAGAGCATCTATGTACAAAGTTTCATTAAAATGTGATTAGTACTTGAGATATCAGTGTGAAAGTTGAAAATTTATCAATTATGCAAATAAGGTTATTAATATGCATAATTATTTACCCCAAAACTAATCAGATCTTTGCATAGTCCTATGTACCAAGTTTCATTGAAATGTCATGATTAGTACTTGAGATATACATCCGAAAATTAACTAATTATGCAAATTAGGTTACTAATATGCACAAATATTTATCCAAAAATAATCGATCTCTGCATAGTGTTTGAGTATCTATGTGCCATGTTTCATTGAAATGTAATGCTTACTACTTGAAATATCAAATACTGAAAATTAATTTATTATGCAAATCAGGTAATTAATATGTACTGAAATTACCCTAATCAAAGAAAGCTTAGAAAGAACTCTCATGTGCTGAGAGTATTGGAAACACATTAAATATAATTCGAAATTACTTAGCTGAAAACTAATTATGCAAATCAGAAAATTAATATGAACAGATTTGAGTGTAAAACTAATGAGGTCTGCGCAATGTAACAGAAAATCTATGTACCAAGTTTAATTGAAATGTGATTATAACCAAAAAATTATGAATTATTATGCTAATTAGGGAATTAATATAAACACATTTTACCCCAAACTAATTAGGTTTGTACATTGTCCTAGAGCATCTTTGTACTAAGTTTCATTAAAATGGAATAATTAGTAATTTAGATATCAGTGTGAAAGCTTAAAATTGGATAATTATGCAAATTAGGTAATTAATATGTACAGATTTTAACCCACAATTATCCAGGTCTGTCTATTGTCCTACAACATCCATGTACAAACATTCATTGATATGTGATGATTAGTACCTGAGTATGAAGGTTGGAAATTGGTTAATTACGCAAATTAGAAGATTAATATGCACAAATATTTACCGAAAACTAATTGGGTCATTGAAATGTGATGATTAGTACTTTAGATATCAGTAGAAAAGCTGAAAATGAATTATGCACAATTATTTACCCTAAAACTAATCAGGTCTCTGCATAGTCCTAAAGGATCTATGTACCAAGTTTCATTGAAATGCGACGATTAGTACTTGAGATACCCGTGGGAAAGCTGAAAATTAACTAATTATGCAAATTAGGTGGTTAATATGCACAAATATTTATCCGAAACAATCAATCTCTGCATAGTCCTTGAGTATGTAAGTACCAAGTTTCATTGAAATATAATGCTCACTACTTGAAATATCAAAAGCTGAAAATTAATTAATTATGCAAATTAGGTAATTACATGTACTGATATTACCATAAGAACTGTCAGGTCTGTGCAGTGTCATATGACATCTATGTACCAAGTTTCATTGAAATGTGATGATTAGTACTTGACTAAAATTGACTAACCATTATGCAAATTAGGTAATTAGTATCCACGGATTATTACCAAAAAATAATCTAGCATTAGTTCAGAGCATCTATGTACCAAGTTTCATCAAAATCCAATGAGTAGTTGTTTAGATATCAGTGGAACAGTCATGAAATCACTACAAATTAGCCAATTATCATGCAAATTAGGTAATTAATATGCATAGATTTTTACTAAAAACTAATCAAATCTGCGCACAAGTTCAGATCATCTATGTACCAAGTTTCATCAAAATTAAATGAGTAGTTCTTTAGATATCAGTGGAACAGTCATGGAACAGCTAAAAATTAGCTAAGTATCATGCAAATTAGGTAATTAATATGCACAGATTTTTACTAAAAACTAATCAAATCTGTGCATAAGTTCAGATCATCTATGTACCAAGCAAGTTTCATTAAAATTCAATGAGTGGTTCTTTAGATATCAGTGGAATAGTCATGGAACAGCTAAAATGAGCTAATTATCATGCAAATTAGGTAATTAATATGCGTGATGATTTCTACCAAAACCTAATCAAATCTGCGTATTGACCCAGAGCATCTATGAACCAGGTGGCATCAAAAACCTATGTATGGTTCTCGAGATATCAGTGGAACACACACACATGGTAACTGCAAAGACTCCCATTGTGTGCTTCGCACACGGGAGTCAAAAACTTACAGAAATTTCAAATATGACATTAAACAAGCAAAATACATTTAGAAAGCATTCAATATTATGAATAATTAAGCCGAATTTGATTAGGCATCCATTGTGATTGAAAAAGGTAGACACACAGTATTTTATTTTATTAGAAGCATATCTCAAATTCACGAAAACCAAAAATGTTATTTATTGCATGCAAAATCGTGCATCATCAATATAGCATTGAATAGCCATTCCCGACTTGCAACAGTACCCAAGATATCACGGTTGTGTATATTAACGAGGCTGTAAATATGGAGTATATAAGTGGTATGTTAGTCAAGGCCAAAATAGCTCTGCTGTCCTACAAGAAATAGCCAGCTCAATTTGATACCAATTATCAAAGCAATTGAGCTGGTAGTTTTCAAGACGTTGTCAAAATTAGCATTTTATTATAAACAACAAAGACTGGTTACATGAGGAAGCTTCAAAATTCATCCCTAGCTTTATGAATCAAGAGAAGAAATTTTTTTTTGATAATGAATGAAAATGACGTTATTACTGAGAAAACTATATTTATTAAATGCAACTATTCTACAAGGCAACAACATTAAATTATTATATCAAGAGAACAAGTTACATGTTAAATGTTGTTTCAAAGTATTGTCAGCAAAATGTATTTGAAGCCTTTGATAAGTTGAGTAGCAAGCGTACAACCATGTGCCATACATCAAGCAGTTTGTAGATTTTTTTTGTAGATCAAGTTTCCAGCGTCGTCGTGATCACCATCATACATACAATTCTCTTTTCGCGGATTGAAGATGAACTATATTACAAAAGTAATATTCAATACGATGCACACCCTTTTTCAATTTACAGAACTATTTAACTAAAGTTACTACTATGTCTGAATGAACTGCAAACACTGCATACTTCCTAGGCTAGTTTTGTTTAGTGAACACTCAAAGAAAAATGTGAACAGCAATGCATGACTGGATTTATTGTAGTGAAAACAACAAATAAACAGAGCTGTCCATCAGATTTCTATCAGGAAACAAACACTCTAACTTTTACATTTAATTTTTGGCTTAGTTTTATCGACAATGCAACTTTAATGCTGATTTTTTTATGTAATTTATTCAGTATCAAGTTTACACAAATTATTTTTTTTTTAATTTACAAAATACTGACAGAAAAATTAGAAAAAGTTACTGTGCCACAAAAAGAAAATATTGCATATTGTCCTTAAAATCAGTATGTTCATGTTCGAGAAAGCATCAATAAAAACAGAAACAACTGACGTGATTTTACATCAACTTTGTGTAATAAAAGACAGAAAGAAATATTGTTCAACAAACCATAGTGCCTCCTATAATAAACTGGTAAAACTATGATTCAACTCTCTGTTATACTAGCTATAACAGCATAAAACATATCCCTGGCTAGGCTTCTATCATGTGGGTTTAATATATGACATTTTCTCTTGCCATTTTCTAGCTGTTTCTTTAACTCAAAGAATGCCTTATCTCCAGATAAAATAGAGAATGGAATATGTATTGGCAGTCGTCCATCTAATCTACCTGCCTGTAAGAGAAAGAAAAAAACAGATATAAAAACAGAGACAATATATATGTATACTATGATGTAAAATTGGACAGGGACATGTAAGCAGTGTATGGAGTGTATTCAACTACAAGAGAGAAAAAAAAAAACATCCCAAATATGACTTGAACTATGATGATTAACAGAAATTATGAAAGACCTCGGATATGGCAAATATGCTAAGAAACATATTGAGATCAGTTGGTTAACGTGGATGGAAAATGTGTCCATTGATTGGGTGATAGATATAGCAAGACCTGAATGAAGGGGTTGGGTCAGGCTTTCTACGTGTGACAGGCTTTCACAATAAAAAATGACAACAATAATAATAGAAAGTGATAAATTATACTCAAAAGGTAGTAATAGACATAGCAATATTCTAATCAGATTGTCTCCTTCCTTAAATTCTTGTAATTTTTCAACATCAATACTTTTATTACTTGATGTGTTAATTGTATATTACTGGATGAGTTACTTATATATTATGTGATGTGTTACCAGATGTGTCATTTGTATATTATGTTATGTGTCACTTGTATATTACTTGGTGTATTACTTGGATATTGCATGATGTGTTACGGTGCTTGTATATTATATTATGTGATGTGTTACCTGTATATTCCTTGATGTATTACTTGTATATTGCATGATGTGTTACGATACTTGTATATTATATTATGTGATGTGTTCCCTGTATATTCCTTGATGTATTACTTATATATAACTTGATGTGTTACGGTACTTGTATATTATATTATGTGATGTGTTACCTGTATATTACTTGATGTATTACTTGTATATTGCATGATGTGTTACGATACTTGTATATTATATTATGTGATGTGTTCCCTGTATATTCCTTGATGTATTACTTATATATAACTTGATGTGTTACGATACTTGTATATTATATTATGTGATGTGTTACCTGTATATTACTTGATGTATTACTGTTATATTACATGACGTGTCACTTGTATATTATGTGATGTGTTACCTGTATATTACTTGATGTATTACTTTTATATTACATGACGCGTCACTTGTATATTATGTGATGTGTTACCTGTATATTACTTGATGTATTACTTTTATATTACATGACGCGTCACTTGTATATTATGTGATGTGTTACCTGTATATTACTTGATGTATTACTTTTATATTACATGACGTGTCACTTGTATATTATGTGATGTGTCACCTGTATATTACTTGATGTATTACTTTTATATTACATGACGCGTCACTTGTATATTATGTGATGTGTTACCTGTATATTACTTGATGTATTACTTTTATATTACATGACTCGTCACTTGTATATTATGTGATGTGTTACCTGTATATTACTTAATAGTAGTTTATAAATAAATAAACGCTGCTCGGACTGATAAATATGATATATAGAAGATAATATTTGGTAATCGTAGTCCTAAATAACTATTAAAAATAGCTAGATGTTTCGAGCAATGGCTCTTTATTTGATAGCATAGAAGAAAGTGTTATAACGTACAGGTAGAACATAGGAACGTAAGAACGCGCTTGAACTATAAGTTAGAATCACAAAAAATTCCACAATAGAACAAATAACGCGCGTAGTGAGCTCAACAAATGAGTTGAACTGTTTGTTAATACCATGGGGTTCTTTAGTTCCAAGGCGGAATATAGTTTCCTCGACACGCCTGAGCTGATTTTCGTTGCCATTGACCACACATACACCAGAAATAGACATATCTGTAATATTATGTCCACTAGAATTAAAATGAAGTGAAACCGGATAATAACGATTTTTCTGTCTAGTTTGCCGTAGATGCTCAGCAAACCGATCACCCAGTCGACGAACTGTAGAACCAATGAAAAGTTTCCCGCATTTAATACATGAAATGCAATATACAACATTCATAGTGACACAACTGAACGGATATTTGACCGCAACAACTGTATATTACTTGATGTATTACTTTTATATTACATGACGCGTCACTTGTATATTATGTGATGTGTTACCTGTATATTACTTGATGTATTACTTTTATATTACATGATGCGTCAATTGTATATTATGTGCTGTGTCACCTGTATATTACTTGATGTATTACATGTATATTACTTGTGTTACAGTAATTGTATATTATATTATGTGATGTGTCACTTGTATATTATGTGATATGTCACTTGTACATTACTTGATGTATTACTTGTATATTGATGTGTTACATACTTGTATATTATGTGATATGTCATTTGTATATTACTTGATGTATTACTTGTATATTACTTGATGTGTTACGGTACTTGTATATTATGTGATGTGTCACTTGTATATTATATGACGTGTCACTTGTATATTACTTGATGTGTTACGGTACTTGTATATTATGTGATGTTTACTTGATGTATTACTTGTATATTACTTGATGTGTTACGGTACTTGTATATTATGTGATGTTTACTTGATGTATTACTTGTATATTACTTGATGTGTAACGGTACTTGTATATTATGTTCAGTTCCTCCAAAATAAATTTCCTTTTGTCATCTCCAGTCATTCCCAGTTCATCCGCCCATTCCATCAACTCTTGTTTCGACATATCTTTCATCTCGCTGGCCATGTTGTCTTCTATATGTCTTCACTGTTCCCGGACGAGCCCCCAGATGTCACACGAAACGTAATATTACCGTAATTGGTATAGTACAGGTGTGATGGTTCAAATACCAAAATAGCAACAGTAACAGAAAGACTTCCCTGGCGGCGATTATAACATACGAATACGGAGCCAACAGATGATGTTTCAACTGGTACTGGTATTATTATACTCTGCAAACATCAAGTACAATAACGCGGTAAAACTCCACTACTCCAATAACTAGATACTTAAACTCCAATACAATTCAACGAGATCTCCGATCTGAACTCAGTGCTGAACAACTCCCCTATATATACCCCCACTGTCTATAAATAGACCATTACATCAGCATACATAATGAGTTTGGAACTTACTACCAATTTCTTGTATGTTCCATTACCTTCTATTGCCCCCTACAGTGTTCTATTACCTATTCAACCATTTTCTAAAAAAAATCTAGAATATTCCACCCAGACACAGTATCGTTCTAGAACATTCTCAGTGACACGGAAGTGGTAAATAAGTCGCATGCGACAAAGACAACCATTTCTTTAAACCACGTCTGTAGAAAGGGAATTTTTGTTGAACGGTGCCGACCATTGATAATATCGCGCACATGGCCTGTTGTTCTTAAGCCAGCCATTTTTTCATTCATAGTATGATAAATAATCCTCAATAAAAATATGATTGTCTAACACCCAGGTTTAGATCAGCCACTGGCCATGTGGCAAGCGAATGCATGTAGTCTGGCGTGTGTGTATTAAATTCAATTTGATTGGTTCATACTAATGCATGTAATGATTGACAGGTAACCAAGGCACGTGTTTTGTTAATTTATCGGAACATAATAATAACAATATGCCAATTAGTTATCAGTTTGTAATCACAAAACTTTAAACACGCTGAAATGATATATAGATGTTTTTGACACATTCGTTTGTAAAATGTATTTATTTATTGTACTAGTCATGTTCAACATTCTGACATTGAAATGACGACTGAGAAAGAAATGATAGAAATAGAAACATTTTAACAAAACATTGTAAAACCGTAGCGTTTCTCTGACCGCGTGCTAGCACGCTGTCTTGGGTGATTCAGAAGTCAACTGACCTCTATCATGGCTGGATATTTGAATCACATGTCGAGATCGGAAACTGAAAGGATCCGTGGTGTTCTGGGTTTACGCCAGGAGCGTAGTGGACCATGCTTACTGTGGACGGGCGCAGTCAACAAATCTGGTTACGGAGTTGTTAGTGTTCGTGGAATTAATGGAAAAAGAATCAGTATTTATGTTCATCAGCTGGTGATCGCGTTTAATGCGGATGTTCTGACGAACGGATTAGAGTGTTCACATATCTGCAATATACGAAGATGTATAACATCTAAACATTTAATTTTAGAAAGTCGGTTACAAAATTTATCGCGAAAGACATGTTTTTTGAATAAAAGTATTGCGTGTCTTCATTATCCTGTTTGCGTTAGAAGCTGAAGATTTTTCAATGATGAGAATATCAAAATAATTATCACTAAAATAATCAATAGATTTCAGTACGCATGTTAGATATGTAATTTCTATGCCAGCGAAACATAGTGGATAAGTTGTTTTATGACTGATCAGTCTAATAGTTATTATGGTACATACATGTACAAGTTGTTGCGTTATGAAATAGTTCTACACTTAGCTATCAAGGAGCGCATGTGATGCGACCTAGAACTTAGTTCTGATTGTATTGTACCACACCCAGTGTTTATTTGTCATATTTATGAGTGACCTATTATTTGTTCTGATTAATCTGTTTATTCTGTTTATTATCACGTGATTCATTCACGTTATTAGTCAATATGAGATAACGGGTCGCGCGCTCGCGGATTGACGGAGGAGGTAAAGAAAGGGAAACCATGCGGGAGAGGAGAATTCACTGACGAGGGGACACGGTTGGAGAAACTGAAAGTCGCTGACTAAAAAGAGCACTTTCATGACTGGAAAGTTGCTGAATTGAAGTTGTGAGTACTTAAACTGTGAGACGGCATCACTCCGAATTGGATCGGACGATTTTCCGTGAGACTACTTGTCTGCGAACCCGGAAGTGGCAGTTTTGCTGGACTTTGCAGTACGTATTTACTATAATTAGACATAGTCTTTACCTTGCCGTTTATTCGGTGTTATTTGCTTACTATATATATATACTAGTATATTGTGTATATCGTCAATGAGTGACATTACTGTCTGAACCTCTTATCGTAAAGAAAGTGAATGAACAATCTACGCTCCGTTAATCTACTTACGAAGATTTCAACGAACGCATGGTCGAGACTTTATTTAAGTTAATATACCCTTCATCAACATTGCTCTACAATACGTGAGTAAATACAACTAGTCCATATTCGTCAACCCGTGTGTGTATTATTCGCCGAAGTCGATCTAGAGGCCGGAGGCTATGCCTGAATTTGTTACGAGTGTGTGAACGTTATGTGTGTGACCACGCGTGAACGTCAAAATTGCTGAACAACGCGTTGTGACATTATTACCGCCAAAGCACCGCCCTGTTGTTAGGACATCGTGGACAATACATATGATAGTTAACTCTTGTTGTCAATAACTGGCATATTCTGATACTCAGTGGTCTCTTGTTTACTGTTGACTGTTGTTAATAATCATTGTGTATTATTGAAACTAAAATGTATGTTGAGGTTGCCCCATAGTATCACCCTGTACAGGAATCAATTTTCCCTATTTGCATGCAAGGTTGAATAAATGCTAGTGACATTTGACATATATCATATTAGTCTAGTTCTTGATCAATCATTGTGGTGTGTGTCGCTTCATTGCATTGGTTTAGTTATCCAAATATTACATCGGTCGCCCTGTGCTACGTTTCTAAATTAATTTGGGAACTAGTGTCTTTTGTCAACTTGCTGACCAGAGAACCTACCTTACAAAATGGCGCCTAACGTTTTAGCACAGTGATATTTGTACACTTTGTGTGTGGGATAACATTGATGAAGTAGTTAGACCACCCACAAATATTGAATAAGAACACAGATATTTATGCAAATATTTAGGTAGTTATCCTGATACGGAATACACTTGCTTGGATTATTGATCTGCAGTCGTTCTTGTTGTATGTGTCAGGGGAGCATACGATTTGCATTTGGATTGACACTCAAATTAATCTTTTACAGAAATTTGGATTTGGAAGTTTAGATCTGACCCTGTTGTCTGCTGTGTACTGGAGACCTCGTGTTGCTGTGTTGTTGCCAAAACTTCAGAGAGACATGACTGATAGGTATGTACATGTTCCTACTATAGGGGGAGATGATGTCCATGGGCCTGCTGACTATCATGGTAGCCATGATAATACTTGTCCGAGGGGTGCCACTCCAAAGACTCCTAGGGGGAGGGGGTACATGTTGTCTAGGTCTCTGTTAGCTGCCCGCGACCAAGATAGCTGTGTTGTTGGTGACCTGAGAAATAGGAGAGTGAAACAAGGCGACAAAAATGCGCGAGTTAAGACCGAGATACCGAAATTGGAATACATGGAGACACCACGCATTCTGAGAGGCAGTGATGATCGGTTTGACATGCCAACCAAGAAAGATCATGCAACGTGAATGGAGAGTGTGATGTACAACGGAAACTGCAAGTACACTACCCGCCTACTGATATGAGCACACCTTGTAACAGACACACTGATGATGGGTCAATGCGTAGATGGGGTTATGGTCTGTCGCAGATTCCAAGAATAGCTACATTTAATAGTGAGAAAGGTAAAGACACAGTCAGGTTTGAAGTATGGAAACACGAAGTGGAAAGACTGGTGGAACTTGGTTCATATGATGAGAAGATACTTATTCAAGCGGTTGAGAAATCACTGCGTGGGGATGACAGAGAAGCAGTGATGTACCTGAACAACGCCACTGTAACTGAAATAGTAGAACAATTAGATAGCATATATGGTAAGATAGAGTCAAAAGCCGCGCTACTCAGACGTTTTTACAACAGTCACCAAGAAGAGGGTGAGCCTGTTGCCGTGTATGGACAACGTATGGAGCGAATGAGCAGTCAGTGAAGCTACATTAGATGGTATTTTGAAGGAGGCCTTTTTCAAAGGACTCAGAGATGAAAGGGTGCTTGAAATCACAAGGCATGAGCTTCATAGGTGTGATACGTACCAGCAGTTGTTCATAGCTGCGAGAAATGCTGAACAGGAGTGACTGGACTGGGAGAATATGTAATCTAGGCTGAAAAAGGCACAACTGGGTAGAGCCCACCCTTCTATCAACTGTGATGGTGACTCAGATAATAAGGGTTAGTGATACCATAGTAAGGTAATGAATCAAATGGCCAAAGCCCTACACAGAATTGAAAATTTGCAGAAAATGGTGCATGATGAGCGGAGTAGAATATCTACAGCAAGAAATCGCCAAGATGAACGTGAACCCTCCATTAGGGGCAAGGTAATGTGAGTAGAAGGGAGTTCTATAAAACTTATTGTAGTGATAAGCAGTCCAAGTCCTGGCGTGGTGGGAATGGTAACCATGGTCGCAGTAATGGTAAGTGTTGCACATGTGGTTTGCAGGGACATTTTGCACGAGAATGCACCGCAAAATGTGATCGATGCCCAAAAGAGGGTCACTCTGCGAAGTACTGCCCAGACAATGAGAATTCAGCATCAAAAAGTACAGCTAAAGTTAGCACATCCAGAAGACAGACTCACAAAAAGCGGAAGGCTAAAGCTGCCACCATTGGAGCACCACACAAGGTAGATGAGAAACTGTTGGGTACTTTGAACGTCGAGAATGCACAAGTGAATGGAGTAACTGAAAAATGTTTGGTGGATACTGGATCACAAATATCCTCTGTTTCAGAATCGTTTTACAGAGACAAATTCATTGCATGCCATTTACCACAATGGAAGACTTTTTAGAAATCAGAGGAGTCACATATGACGTGTTGCATCATATCGGTGTGGTGGAATTCGATGCAGCATTTCCGGCCCGTGTATTTGGTGATGCAAGTGAGAAGTTAGTTTTAGTCTTGGTCGTCCCAGATAATTCATACACAAAGGAAGTGCCTATTACTGCAGGGACCAATTGGTTGAATATGTATGCCAACGAGAAGGTAGGTCCAGGTAGTCAGAACAAGGTGGCCAGAAGTTGTCGAACGTCTGCTATCGGTTGCGCAACAATGAAGACTCTGAACGCAAGACAACAATTCATGGGCAAAACAGGATGTTTGGGAACAGTTCGTGCATTGCTACAGCAACCGTTGACGATACCACCGCATAGAGCAGTAACAATTACAGGCAGAATGAAGCCGGGGCCACCAGGCGATAAAATGGAAATGTCGGTTGAGCCTGAAGGGAAATGGAGTGAGCTTGGCGGATGGGTGTTGGATCCCATGGTGATGACGGTTGAGTGCGCCAGACGGAAATCCAAGGTACCACTGGTAGTGCGCAATGAATCATCCAAACCAATTACCATAAAATCGGGGGAGGTGGTTGGTGTTGCTAGGGAATTGGCCTGCATCAATTCAAATTCCATGGTGGCCTGTCAACCCAATTCTGAAACAAAGGAGGTGAAGCGTCGCATCATGACGAGTGGTAGTCTCGAATTCGACATGACCAACTCAATGGTTACCGATGACCAGGATTGAAGAGAGTATGGGTGTTCTAAAGGGATCTAATTGGTTCTCTTCAATTGATCTGAAATCTGGTTATTGGCAAATTGCTATGAAAGAAGAAGACATTCAAAAGACTGCATTCACAACCCCTTTGGGATTCTTTGAGTCAGTCGCCATGCCGTTTGGATTGGTAAATGCTGGTGCCTTGTGCCAGAGGACAATAGAGCATTGTATGGGTGACCTGAACATGAAAACGAGTCTGGTGTATCAAGACGATATCATTATCTTTGCTGAGACTTTCGAACAACATCTCGATAGATTAGAACAAGTATTACAGAGGCTGCAGCAGTACAACCTTAAAATCAAGCATACTAAGTGGCAGTTTTTCAGAAATAAGGTGAAGTACCTGGGACATGTAGTATCATCAGAAGGTATAGAAACAGATCCTGACAAGACAAATGCTCTTAAGACGTGGCCAGAACCCATGAATGTGCGTGAATTGAGGACCTTTCTGGGATTTGCAGGATACTTCCGTAGGTTTGTACAGCTGGCCACTACACCGCTAAGCAAAGAAGTAAGATGCCTGCGAAAGCTAAGAATCCACCACTGAAATTCGTGTGGAGTGATGAGTGTAGATCAGCGTTCAACACCATCATAGAAAAGTTGACAACACCACCAGTCCTAGCCTATTGTGATTATGATCGTCCCTTCGAACTGCATACAGATGCCAGTATGAGTGGTCTGGGTGCAGCACTTTATCAGACACAACGTATAAATGGTAAGGATGTATTGACGCCAATTGCCTATGCAAGCAGAGGCCTATCAGACAGTGAGAAAAATTAACCCGCCCACAAACTTGAATTTCTGGCACTTAAGTGGGCCATGACAGAAAATTTTCACCAGTATGTGTGCAGTGGACATGTCAAGATCCTTACAGATAACAACCCCTTAACCTATGTGACAACAACGGCAAAGCTGGATGCAACTGGTCATAGGTGGCTTGCTGCGTTAGCCAATTATGATTTTAATATCAGATACAGACCGGGTCGTCTGAATAATGATGCAGATGGTCTCTCCAGAAAGCCGCGAACTAAGCGATTGAGTAGGCGAGAAGACACTCAGTGATTTAGAAGTACTGTTGAAATCAGCGGAGATGCTGTCAAAGCAATAAGCCAAACGTATTTAGAGGAGCAGACTCCATGGGTGGAAGCAATAGCAGCGTCGGCGACTGCTATACCAATGTCACTGATTGATCCCCCTAAATAACCTGGAGCAACTGCAATGCGCACCATGACAATGAGTGACTGGTCAAGATTACAGGAGGAGGACCCTGTTGTGAGCCGACTGCGATCGTATCGACTAGATGGGAAACGCCCAAGTAGACTTGAAAGACTACAAGAAACTCCAGAAGTCAGACTAGGCCTGAAATAATGGGATAGACTGTTTTTTCGTGATGGCGTGTTGCATAGAAGTCGAATGGGTGTAGATGGCAAGAAGCATTACCAGTTAGTCCTTCCTCAAGCTTATAGAGCAATAGCACTCACTGGCGCACATGATGAAGTTGGTTACCTTGGCCAGGATAGAACTCTTGACCTGTTAAGAGCCAGATTCTATTGGCCAATGCTTAGTAGGGACGTGAGAGACAAGGTCATGGGATGTGAACGGTGCATAAGAAGGAAAGAACCGGCAGGTCACAAGAAGAGAACTTATTTGGTGAACATAAAGACAGAACAGTCGATGCAATTGGTATGCATGGATTTCCTGTCACTCGAGGAATCCAAAGGCGGAATCAAAGATATCTTGGTAATCACAGACCATTTTACCAAGTATGCTGTGGCTATTCCCACAAGGAATCAAACTACCAAAGTGACAGCGAAACATCTGTTTGAAGGATTTATGGTCCACTATGGATTTCCATAGCGGTTACACTCCGACCAGGGGCGTAATTTTGAATCTCGAGTCATATGTAAGATCACTGGAGTTGAGAAATCACGAACATCTCCTTACCACCCCAAGGAAATGGGACTTGCGAGAGCTTTAATCGCACCCTTCTAGACATGCTTGGTACATTGGAGGAGGAGAAAAAGAAGGACTGGAAGTCCTACGTTCCACCTATGGTCCATGCTTATAACTGCACAAGACATGATAGTACTTGATTCTCTCCCTATTATCTGATGTTTGGCTGATACCCGAGGTTACCTATAGATGTGTATTTGGGAGTGAGACCAGAGGATTCCTGGCCAGAAACACCAAAGGGTTATGTCGATGACTTGAGAAAACGTATGGAATTTGCCTATGACCAAGCATCAAAATCAGTGGCCAAGTCAGCTGAAGGAATTAAGAATAGATATGACCAGAAGGTGAGGGACTCCACTTTGGTGAAATGAGATAGAGTCTTGGTTAGAAATGTGAATTTACGAGTGAAGACAAAGATTGCGGACAGATGGGAAAAGGAGCCCCATGTAGTTATAAAGAAACTGAACCCAGAGGTACCAGTGTATGTGATGAGAGCAGAGTCAGGTGGCAGATTGAGAACGGTTCATCGTAACTTGTTGAGACCCTTCTACCATTTGCCAAGACCAGAGCCGATGCAACCACTGGGTGTGAGAATACCAAAGAAGGTTAAGCTACAAGACAAAAGTGATAGTGAAAGTGACAGTGACCAGGACACTTTCACATTGAATTCATATAGCCCTGTGTTTCATTCACAAACACTAAAGCAGCAGGAGAATGAAGATGTTACCAATATCTGTAATGCAGATCAGGCAAAGAAACTCACTGACCCATTATCTCATGATTCGGTAGTTATCTTGGAGAATGAACCTCGCCTAACACGCACCATAAAGATTGACGATTCTGGTGCTGCGAATGATGTTGATGATTTGACTTTGACAATGGAAAACTTACTTGATGTTTCAGCTAAACATGACATGCTTGACGATCAAGCTACTGAGAGTGGAAATGAAGCTGAAATCGTTGGATCTGAAGATTCAGAACGGGAGCAAAGTGAGAATCCTTGCCCGAGAAAGTCTAAACGCGTAAGGAGAGCACCACGTAGATATGGATGGAGCCAAAGAGCTGCCAAATATATGTCTGGTGAAGACAGGAAACGATCTGGTTTATCCATGAGAAACTTGATGACAGAGTTGTGAATTGGTTGTTTGCAACAGATGGATACAAATGATTTATTACAATAAGATGACTAGATGGAGATGAAATGTCAGAACACCCATTGTTGACAAAGACTGGTGTCTACCGAAGTCAACCTTGCATTTGTCCTGGGGCTCAAATTAATAGCTGTGTTTCTGAGTAAGGACGGGTATACAGCTGGCTAGAGCATCCAGTGTTCATTTTCAGGTTCTAGATGTGTATATAGATTATATCAGACTGGTAGACGGACGTACCTGCATTGTTGGACAGAGACCTTGGAGTCTATGGTAGAGCATATGGGTTTGATATGTGAAGTATCTTTTGTTGCCCTGGCTGTACATTTAGGTAGTGGCCACGGATCCCGTGAGATTTGGGTGACTTTTACCCTGGGACCATGCTTGGGCATTGGTTATCTTGGGATGAAAAAGGAGAATATTACCTTGATCTGCCAGGGCCCTCACACTGGAATGGGTGTTTTCTTGGGAAAGCCAAATGTATCATTGGGATTACGTCTTTCATTTGGAATTGGCTCTGAGTCTGGTAGTCTCTCCTGGTGTGGCAGCAACTACAGTAACCGATCTATTCCAGCTCTGCAGCTGCGGCAGTGGTACAGTCCAGGTGGTAAGTTTAACAATTTTTAGAGGAGTAGCCTTTATGAGGCATACGTCAATAGTAGTTTGATTGACTGCCTCTGTTATATTTCTTAGTTGTTTGATAGTTACGCTTCCAGAGGACAGAGTTCCTATGACAAATATGGAGACTAGTTCCCACTGGTGAGTGTATTGTGAATTTGAGATAGTTTGAATTTGCATATTTTAGTCTTTAGGTAGTTGAAGTTGCGTGGGACACACTTCCTTAAACTGGGGGAGAGTGTAACCATGTGTAATTTCTATGCTAGCGAAACATAGTGGATAAGTTGTTTTATGACTGATCAGTCTAATAGTTATTATGGTACATACATGTGCAAGTTGTTGCATTATGAAATAGTTCTACAATTAGCTATCAAGGAGCGCATGTGATGCGACCTAGAAAATAGTTCTGATTGTATTGTACCATACCCAGTGTTTATTTGTCATATTTATGAGTGACCTATTATTTGTTCTGATTAATCTGTTTATTCTGTTTATTATCACGTGATTCATTCACGTTATTAGTCAATATGAGATAACGGGTCGCGCGCTCGCGGATTGACGGATGAGGTAAAGAAAGGGAAACCATGCGGGAGAGGAGAATTCACTGACGAGGGGACACGGTTGGAGAAACTGAAAGTCGCTGAATAAAAAGAGCACTTTCATGACTGGAAAGTTGCTGAATTGAAGTTGTGGGTACTTAAACTGTGAGACGGCATCACTCCGAATTGGATCGGACGATTTTCTGTGAGACTACTTGTCTGCGAACCCGGAAGTGGCAGTATTGCTGGACTGGCATTGTTTACATGTGAAGTTCGCATTCGCCCAGAAATCATCTATGAATGACATTGCCGTGAGTACCTCTTAATCACAAAGATTATCGATGAGTAACATTACCGTGAGTACCTCTTAGTTTTTGTGCGACTATCATCAACAAGTAACAGTACCATGTATTCCTCATATATATACTAGTATATTGTGTATATCGTCAATGAGTGACATTACTGTCTGAACCTCTCATCGTAAAGAAAGTGAATGAACAATCTACGCTCCGTGAATCTGCTTACGAAGATTTCAACGAACGCATGGTCGAGACTTTATTTAAGTTAATATACCCTTCATCAACATTGTGCTCTACAATACGTGAGTAAATACAACTCGTTCATATTCGCCAACCAGTGTGTGTATTAATCGCCGAAGTCGATCTAGATGCCGGAGGCTAGGCCTGACTTTGTTATGAGTACGTGACCGTTATGTGTGTGACCGCGCGTGAACGTCGACATTGCTGAACAACGCGTCGTGGCGTTATTACCTTAGCAACGCCGAAGCACAGTCCTGTTGTTAGGACATCGTGGACATTGAAGCGAACTCTTGTTGTCAATAATTGATATATTCTGATACTTAGTGAACTATTGTTTACTGTTGACTGTTAATTATTATTGTGCATTATTGCAAACTAAAGTGTATGTTGAAGTTGCCCCATAGTATCACCCTGTACAGGAATCCATTTTCCCTATTTGCATGCAAGGTTGAATAAATGCTGGTGACCTTTGACATATATCATATTAGTCTAGTTCTTGATCAATCATTGTGGTGTGTGACGCTTCATTGCATTAGTTTAGTTATCCAAATATCACATCGGTCGCCCTGTGCAACGTTTCTAAATTAATTTGGGGACTAGTGTCTTTTGTCAACTTGCTGACCAGAGAACCTACCTTACAGATATATATATATGAAATGTGACATTAAATGAAAACCACAATCCACACGCGTTCATCGAATGTCAATGCCGCCAAGTAACGCACTTCGCCAGTGCGCTTGCAAAGAATGGATGAACGCATTCACAGCATATTTAAAAATGCAAAACGCACGAATTACACAATTTGTAGACCATCATGATGGATCCATCCAATTTGCAAACACGGTTCAAATCACCACTCATAAATTTTAATCTTTAATTAATTAAAATAAAATGTCTGTATATCTTGCCGTTTTGTTAATATCCGTGCGATTTCGCATATCACACCAGTTAAATGCCCTCGTATTATAAATCATTGATATTACGTGGATTATATTAGTACTGTAACTGTAACTGTAACTGTATTAACGTTTATTATGAAATTCGATAAATAAATTATATAAATAAACATATTAATCTTAATCATAATGATAATAATTAGTCTGATAAGTACAATTTGCGTTGCTTGCTAAGCTTGTCATTCACAATATTCATTCAATCCACGAATATTAAAAACATGATGAAATAGTATCTATGACAGTGTATGCAGCGATGTGCAATGATGACTAATATATATGACGTTGTTCCAAATGTTCGCGTCTTTTCTGAGCACATATCTTTGCAAACTTTGAAGACGTTTTATCCATAAGCAATTGCCAACCTAGAATGAATATGAGACACAAAAAAATACATTAAAACAAAAATTCATCACATAAATACATAGATTTACTGAATAAAACGTGTGGTTGTGAGTGTTTTCTTAACACCCACAACTATTCGAAAGCTTAATAAGTGGTCAGTCGAGTCGGGTTGAAGCAATATTTCAGAAAAAAACTTTACGATTTCTGTGTGATTTCAAAAAAAAAAAATACTCTCATTGTCACGATATGCTAGGCAACGTTTTGCAGACTTGCTAAATCGCCCACCATGAATACTAGTATACCAGGGGGGGGGGACTACTTCCATAGAAGTTCATTGCGGGTATGTGCCGCCCGACTGGAGTGTCATTTAACGGGTTTGTTTGTTTAGAAGTGGGTATTCATGTATCAATGTTTTAGTTTAGAAGTGTAACGCATTTATCACAGGTCCTTATAGCCAAAGCCAGATACCAGAAAAGGCCGAGCCCGAATGCGCTCACTGGTTGCAAAAGTTATGAGATGGGTGATTTTTTTTTTCGCGTCCGATGTCTTGTATCTTCATGGATGATGTCATTCCCTATTAATTCGCTAAACCATACAGGTTGCTGAAAACACTTAGAGAATAAGAAAAAAAAGTGGTTAGGAAGTGAGTATGGTTTACGAGTGGTGGGCTGTACTCCCGGTACCCCCCGGGATTATACCGCGATATTTACGCGCATTGCGCATTACGGATAACGCTAGCCATACTTAGCTGAAATAAACTTGAACTCCATTTTGGCTGTCCATTAATATGTGTTCCGTAGTTCGTGCCCGTGTCCGCCAAGAATCGTTTACAGAGAAAATGACATCACGGTCATGGATGCGAACACCCACCGGTGCATCATTGGAAGCGTCTGTGATTTCTCACGGACACGGAGGCACGGACCACAGATTACATATGAATGGGTGGCTAGTTTTATGCGGGATTCGGAGTCGGCGACGTGTTGCTTCTTCATATTCGCGACATCAGTGTCAAAGTGAGCTGCACGTACATCTTTTATTCCATGATTTTCATAGTCACAACCTTCGCTTTAGTACACATGTGTTTAGTTTGCAATATCATCAATTTGAACAAAAACTATGTAGAGGGGACATTGAGAACGGAATCCCCCTTACTGTAGCTGTAATTATTGGGCTGAAGTATTATGGCTTACATTATGGCCAGTGACGCATGTATCTTCCCATGGCAAACTTGTGAAGTCATGGAGACAGCTATATACGATAATGATTTCTGAATTACCGACATACGCGACGTAGCTATATTTGCGCATGTGCAAACCTACCTAGCAACCGACGAGGCTGGTTGTACAAAAATATAAAAAATAAAAAGAAGCATAATTGCACTGTTACTAATATATCTTGTAATACATATTTTTATTCAATTTAATGCGTCATTGTTCTGACTATTCTAAGCATGCGTAATGACAGTATGTTTAAAGTAATGTTTATTTCAGATTTGCAGGACTTCACAACATTTCTCTCGTTTCACATATAATGTCTCAATTGGGAATTGCAATTTGACCCAATTTATTCCCAACTCTACACATGTTTTTCATTATCATCGCTGGATTGGCGTCATGCAACATTTTTCTACTACTGGTGACTGCTTAGTTTTACATCTTGACTTTCAAAAAGCTTTGCCACTGCCAAAGGTCAGTTCACAGGACTGGTACTACAAGAGTAAACTTCAGGTGAGACTGTTTGGAATATTTAATGGGAGTACTGATATGTTGACTGCATATTTATGGCCGGAAACTGAAGGTTCGAAAGGTCCGAACGAAGTTTTATCTTGTCTTCAACATTATATCAATGATAAGTCTGTTACATCTCGAAATGCTGTGTTCTGGAGTGATAATTGTCGGAGTGAAACTAAGAACCATACTATGTTGTGGTACTTGGACAATTTAGTTGCTACTGGCGTTTTCGAAAGAGTGGATTTCAAAACATTAGTCGCTGGTCATTCATATTCTTCATGTGATAGATTGTTTGCACTAATTGACAGACACAGTAACAACATTCAGATTGTGGAAACACTTGAAGATTGGATATAAATCGTCGAGGATTCTTCAATAAACGACAGAATTGAAGCGAAAGTCATGACTTTTGAAGACTTTAAAAACTATTCTGACTATTTAAAAAATAAATATAAGACACGGTACCATGACGTGAACAATGGAAAAAATGTATTATACTGAAGTACATCATTTTAATTTTGGAATTGGGGAACGAGTGGATAGAATTACAAATGAAGTTAAAACGTATTGTCACGCAGGATTTCCATGGCTACGGAAGACCCTTAATCCTAAAGAGGAACCGATCGTTATGGATTTCAATAAAAAACAAACAAAGAATTGTGTTAGAAAAATGTGAACTTATGCCACTGTATGACGGTCGAATATCCTTAAGTCGAAAAGTTTGGAATGATGTAGCAGCTTAGTTGGATCTTATTTGTCGCCTCGAGAACAAACATTGTATGATGCCTTGCCAGTTGAGGATACTGGCAATCAAAATGACAAGGACTAGATTACACGACTTAAGAAAAACAATCAAGCAAAACGTAACGTACGCACTGACTTGTATTTGATGTTTTTATTTTCATAGAACGGGGGAATTTATAGTGTGGATTTTTGGATTGCTGAACTCAACTATAAATATGGATAAAGCTAATACTAGTACCCAGGATAATCATGCTAAAGTTTGGTATACTTGGTCGTATGTAAACCCATGGCTGAAGGTCAGCACATCAGGTCAAAGTGCGGAAAGACAAAGACATCGGAAAAATCGCTGTACTAAATCACGTAACATTTGTTTTCGGCGACAACAACCTAGAGTAGATAGGCCATATCCGCACATAGAAACGATCTCGTTAAGTTGTGAATGCAATGCACATTGTTTAAGAAAACTAGGCGACAGAGATGTAGTAAGTAGCATAAGACGTAATTTTGATAAAGCAAATTACAATGAACAAAGTATGATATTGTATGGACTTATGACTATTGAAGAACTGGAGACACGTTTATCCGTGAGACACCATTTGCCATCAGTTGATTTATTTAAACTCAGAGTATGTAAAATATCATTTCTTTGTGCATTTGGAATCAGTGCCATGCGAATTAAAACAATATTACGAAAAAGGGCATATGTTGGTTTAATTTCCGATAGACGTGGACAGCACGGGCACAACAAACGAAAACTGACACCGTCAATGAAGAACGACGTAATTAAACACGTGATGAGATACAAACTTGAACATTCTCATTACTGTAGAAGTAACAAACCTACTCTGGCATATTCTAGCTTCTGGCACCCTGTCAAACAACAATTTAATCTGGCGTTCAAATTACCGTCCCTTGATACTTGTCAAACATGTGATAAGATTAAGGATAAACAAAAACATTCAAATCCATCAACATGTATTGAATTGAAACATGAACATGAGCAACATTTGAAAATGGCGGAGCTTCATTATGCAATCCATCAATTCGATTTCACAATTCTATCTAAACAAACGTCTTTGCCCCGCGAAAAATGGCCAATTTGGACAGAATGAAAAAATTAATTATTATTATTTATTATTACAGATTTGGTGTATTAATGTTAAATTATTCTATACCAATTTAATTTTTAGTGTGGTTATGGTAAAAAAAGTTGTATACTGTGAGATTTATAGCCCCCATGTATAATGTCATTAGAGTTACTTTCCCTGATTTGTATTTTTCATCTAACAGATTTAAAAACTATGTTGTATTGTTAAAGTATTGAATAAATTATCATTTGTCCGTATCTGAAATCTGCTACTCCATCTTGCGTGAAATGGTGTTGGTTGATAAAAATAAGAGCGTGGCAATATGTGGCTTGACGTTGGTTGATTGAGTAATAATGGACGTTACACTGTTCATCATTGGGTGTTTTATGGCATCATATTTTTACATAATCACTTTCAAAACGTTGAATTAAAATCAATTTGCTTGAATCAATTACATGTCAATCAACACATCTAAATCAAAATCTATGCTTGTTGGATCCCGTCAAAGGCTAAATAATAATGGCGAAGATTTTCTGGTTAACTTCAATGGTGAAATAATTAAAACAGTCAGTTTCGAAAAGTCGCTCGGGGTGGTTTTAGATAAAACTCTATCATGGGATCATCATGTTGATATGCTTTGTAAAAATCTTAGCCAAAGAATTGGTGTTCTTATGAGAGTTCGCAGCTTCTTACCTATTTCCGTCAGAAGAACATTGTATTTTTCATTTATTCAGTCGTTATTGGACTATTGCTGTATAGTATGGGGAAATACAAGTCAATCAAATTTATGTCGGGTGTATAAGCTTCAGAAAAGGGCAGTTCGTGTAATTTCCTCTGACAACTTTAGCCAATCGTCGTTCGAACTGTTCAAAAAACATAGTATCTTGCCTATCGATTACAGAATGTCATATTTTCTAGGTATCGTAATGTATATGGCAACCAATGGCTTGGCGCCTTTATATATAAGTGAAATGTTCAGTCCTATCTCCCAAACCCACAAGTACTGTACACGTTCCTCTCTTAAAAATAATTTACGCATTACTAAATGGAAAACATCCATGGGCCAGAGGACGTTTCAGTATAGAGGGGTAACCCTATGGAATAACTTGCCATTCCATATCAGAAATTCAGCCTCTTTAGGCATTTTTAAGAAAACCTACAAAATTTATCTGAGTGAAAAAATTGTTGTAAATGGCTCAAGCCTATAATATGTATATTGTGTTTTTTGTCCCTACAGAGGGCCCAATGAAAATTACTTTATTGTATATTGGCCTACCCTCTTTAAATAAAGTGTTAAATAAATAAGTAAATTCTGGTGTTTATAAAAACAATAATGAATTTTCCACAGCGTCATATTCTATTCAGAGAAGACACTAGGCGCAATAATCTTTCTCTCCCTGCGGGGGGGGGGGATTTACTGTTTATAAATACATGGACAGATTTGTGTGTCAATATTGGAGGGGATATGGTCAAGCCCATTATTTAAGCAAACAATTCTACCTAAGCCCTGTTATCACGCAATAATAATATACTTTATACTAGCTGTAAATAAGTTTAATGTTGGCGATTCGCACACACATACATTCTTGTTTATAAGCATACTTTCTGATCCTTTAATTATCAGATAACAGTGGTGCACATGATACAATTTGACCAATTAAAAAGCGACGTTTCAATAACGGACAATGTAATTTCTAATATCAAACTTAATACCGATGTAAAATATGTGGACAGATTATTAGGGATACCTAATTGCCATTATGCCATTCAAAAATCTCCACTAATGCCTTGAGTGATAACACTTAATAATTCACAGTTATATTATATTTGCAACAAATCTAAAATTCCCAATGTTAATTGGCATGCTGACAAATATACACTCATCTCATTTCTCATGACATTGTAAAAAAATAATTTGATTAATGAGCAAGTTATTCACGGCCTCTGTAAGGATTGAGTGACCAGTGGAACAGAGATTGATTAGCCATAATGAAAAATTGGTTGTTGTTGACAACGAGGTGTTAAATATACACAGACTCTATAGATGTGTTCATAGTTTATTAATACAACAAAATAATAGGAACATAATAGCATCAAGCTTATTGAAAGTTGTTGAGATTATAGAATACATGAAATATGACAAACACATTCACAATAAATATACTTTGATATAATAACATAACTAACCAGGTAATTAAGTAACAAAATCTAAAAAAAAAATCATGTAAACCTAAAACACTTTGATGATAGTTTTAGTAAGTTTTATTAAAAATATATTCAATACTATGTAGGGAAAAAACATGTATATTGTAATTATCTCCTGGATTTCAAATGCCATCTAAAAACATTGCTGACTGTGATTTCCCAGGTAGTGATTGAGCTTTAGTTCTGAAATTAAAATAAATTATTAAAATAATTCATTAATATTACCAGCAGTGAGTATCTAGTTATGCTTTAATTAATGAAGGTATACAATTCACTCACCTGTAAACATACTAAGACATTACTTATAACTTGTAGCCATAGGGGGGTCAGCCTAGCTACAGTTGAAATCTTTTAAAATATGATTTCCCAGGTAGTGATTCAGCTCTAATTCTGAAATTAAATTAAATTATTAAAATTAATTAATTAATATTACAAGCAGTGAGTATCTAGTTACGCTTTAATTAATGAAGGTATGCAATTAACTCACCTGTAAACATACTATGGGATGACTTTTAACTTGTTCCTATAGATTTTGTAGCCTAGGCGCAGTGAATACATGTATGATATATGTCTGAGGTAGTGATTTTGCTTTAGTTCTGAAATTAAAATAAAATATTAATATTAATTCATTAATATTACAAGCAGTGAATATCTAGTTATGCTTTAATTAATGAAGGTATACAATTCATTCACCTGTAAACATACTATGGCATGACTTATAACTTGTAGCCATAGGGGGGGGGGGTCAGTCTAGCCACAGTTGAAATCTTTTAAAATATGATTTCTCAGGTAGTGACTCAGCTTTAGTTCTGCAATTAAATTAAATTATTAAAATAATTCATTAATATTACCAGCAGTGAGTATCTAGTTATTAATGAAGGTATACAATTCACTCACCTGAAAACATACTATGGGATGACTTTTAACTTGTTACTATAGAGTGAATATACTGGCCAGGTTTCGTCCGACAGTTGTGAATATTGTACGTGTAAGACCCTTGTTTCGCTGATTACAAATTTCTAATTATCTGTAATTAGCGAAACAAGCCATTTACTAATTAAAATATTATTTTCGGCAAATATTTTGTAAATATTGTGCGTATAAAACACAATTTCTCTGACTACAGTTTATTTTTTATTATGTATGCCATCCCGTTTCGTTTCGTTTCGTTCCATTCCGTTTCGTTTCATTTCTTCAATTACAATAAGCCCGTAGATTTCTCAACAGACACTTTCTCAACTACTGGGCATGCTTCACATAGTACCCACCAAATTCGCCATGCTTAAGCTCATGTGCGAAACTCAACGATATCCACTGATTCACACCTAATTTCCCGGGCATCCCACCACAATCTGTCAAGTCTGTTCGTCAGTTGTACATTTCAAGCCCTGGTGTATATTGACCTCCCTGGCACGCCGAGGAATAATCCTCCTTCTCAGTAGTTGAATGCCATCGATGATTAGACAGAATCGTTTGAATAGTAATTTTTTTGTGTTGTTTTATTTTGTATATAGCTGTTGTGTCTGAGCATTAATAGTATAAACATATATCGTACTTTGCATGGCAATATTCCTGCCATCAGTTAGGTTGCTTAACAACAGATGGGATTCTGGGACAGGGCTGCCATCTTTTTTTGAGTTCTGTTAGTTATTACACAAGTAAACATTGCTTGTACTTTGAACCTATTGTCTGCGTGTTTATTGTTAATTGTTTATTGAGCAATTTGAATTTCAGTGAACTAAACAATTTCAAGAACACTGTTCAGATCAGCTATTATCCATATTTGTAGGCAGAGTTGTGCACAGTCAGCTGGCATCCGTGTCGCTGGGTGTATATCAGCCAGCTGACTGGAGTTGTGTGCCTGTTTTTAGAAGTAGTATTAGTTTTGTAGTTGTAACGTTCACAATATAAGGTTGGAATGTATATACTTGTTTATGTTAATATAAATTCATTTCAACATGCCATGCTATTTTTCGTATACGTCTTATGTTGAAATAGTCGCTACATACTGTATTGTGCTTGTGTGTGTGAATGCGAATCGTTGCATGAATGCGTTGACGTTATATACAGTATACGGATTACAAGGCCCATATAATGTAGACACGATTCTGTTGAATGTTTTCGGCCGTTCCTTCCAAATTCACTGGCATTGCAACAAAATAATGACAATAAGTGTGATTTCGTTCATTATGAGCCATCGGGAAGTACATTGTTTAGGTATACACGCACCGTCACAGGGGTTATAAAAACAACTCTGCAGAGTGGATTGGTCAAGTTAGGGGGGGGGGTATTCCCTTTTAGAAAATATCAATGAAACTTGACCTTAAAAATACTTCTTAAATAAAGATTGTATGAATAAATGTTGACTATACGCGTTAATGTATTTTCATGCGTACATTGAAAATCAGTTTCCATTAAAAAATAAGGTGAATATATGGACTCATTTTTGAATTCACCGATTTTTTTTTCATTTTCAGAACAAAAACAAACAAATACTAATTAGAAAGTATAAACCTATTGACGCGATCGGTTATTAATTTAATAAACATACTTTCCAAATCATGATGCTCTTTTAATAAAACGCCACATCAAGTGAAATAAAATATACTATGACCCGATTTCCCTTGTTTGGATAGATTTTTGATGATGCTGGTGTAATGGGCACTAATATCTCTATAAACCAAGATGATTAAAAAATTATCTACAGGCAATATGTAATTTGGCTGATTTCATTTTTATCACACTATCAACTTCAACATTTAATAAGACGGAGACATAGTTAATGAACGGCTACGATAGTTAACGGCCGTTTCGATGTCTAGATTCTAGTAAACGTCCGAGTCATGTAGACCCAAACAGGACGTTAACTTCCGTATATGTATGTATACAAACATTGTTTTTGATGAACCAAACACGAAACCGAAAGGAGAATAAATACGCCTGACCGCAACAAATGTTTATGGCACAAACATATCAAAGTCACCCTCATTGGACACGAGTGATTTAACTATTGAATGTTAAACAAGACACGTAATTATTTCTAATTTTAATATTGTCTTTAAATTAAATTAATGGTGTGTATTTGAATAAAAATAGAATTGCGCTTTTTCTTCATGACATTCATGACACATATATGCTAACATAGACCAGGTAAATGTGAACATTGAAATCAACATGCATATCTAAGTGTACGTGACCATCCTTGGAAACAAATTAAAAGAATAAGATAACAGATAGCAACAAGCTTTATCACAGATACATATTATTATTTTATTACAGACATACTCCATATATAAAGAAAAAAATACAAACAAATATGTAGTAAGGTAACATTACTGAGCATACAGATTTGAAAACTATAGTAAACTCAGTAGACTACCTTTGTCCAATGCTGCACTAAAGCAGACTTCCATCTCACATCACTATTGAGCTAGGTACACACAAGCGTATTGCTTGATGTTCGTAGTCTACCAATAAAAGCATAAATTAGCTTTCTATATAAACAGGTAAATGTGTTTGTAAGGTTTTCAACGAACATGGTGCTTGCGCTGCTACAGTCACGGGCATAAATAAATAAATAATAAGAATAAACGAATAATCGAGAATAAACGTTTCCGACAATCAATGTCCGCATTGTTTTTCAGATCACGAGTTATTTTATGTCGCAGATAATTAAACTGGTCAACAAAATCAACATTATTATACAAATACAAATGTTCATGCAATTACGACCATAGAAATGTATAGATTTAGATTTATTTGAGTTGTAGGTAATGTCATGCTCTTCAGCGTATAACTCACAAATATGTAATATTTTGCGCAAACTTTTAATAGAGGGCGCAATTACACACATATCATCTATGTAGCTCAAATTGTTTAAAACTTTATCACCAATCAGACAACCACACGGCATTCTATTAGGTGTTACACTGAGATTATCTATAAAAATACTAAACAGTGCTGGAGACATTACTCCTCCCTTTCGAACTCCATTGGAAACATAAAATCGTGTAATGGTACTTCCCCCATTTAACGCAGTACAACTGGGTGCAATACTTAATTTTCAAGGAGACGTATGATATACGCTGGAACATTACGTTCAATACACTTGTTAAATAACATCCAATGGTTCACTCTGTCGAAAACCTTGTACCGTCAAGAAGACACGCAAATACACTGCTACCAAGGTTATTATACTTTGAGAGCAGAATACAGAGATATGTGGAATGCTTCTTTTTAAAACCAAACTGGTTGTCTGTAGTTTCAAAAAACGATTCACACCTCTTGAGTTATATATGTTCAAAAACAAAAAAAGATGTTATTGCAATAGAACGATAATTGCTGTGCAAGAGCAGCACTATAGCAACTTCCATCATAGACCGAGGGAGTGTTCCGTGCACAACAATGACGACATACACATTGACACTGATAGCCTCATAAACCATCCAGATCACTAGATTTCTCTAGCGGCAGGTTTTTAATAATCCCTCCAATTTCCACAGAGGACATAGGTTGAGAATTTTCGTGGATTTCTGTAATATGATTTAGCACTTAAGTCTTATATTTGTCATTCGTGACAGAGACGATTCAAAATATTTCGCCCACATTTTTGTAATGTCCGCCTCACCAGAAGCATTCCCAACAAAAGATGGAATGAAAGTGGCGTATGATTTCGTGACTTCCAGAACGAGCGTCAATCTTTATTTAAAAGGTGAGTGGTTAGTTTGTCTGCAGTCATACAAGAATGTGCAGATTTGCAGTTGCAGTGTATGCTCACATTTGGCCCTCGCCGATCTCATCGTGTCATGAACAGCGCCCTCCCTTGGTTTGCCAGCAAGACGCCACAACCAAAAACACCCCCGTGCAAAGCTATGTGCATCCTTAATGTCATTCTATCCGGGGACACGAATGTTAGGTTCGTCGCTTTTTTAAGAGAGTTGACAATATTCTCGTAATGATCATGAGTATTTCTTTTATGGACAGTATTTTGAAAGTTAATGTTGGACATCGTTGATCCATCTTGTAAAATACAAGGCTAGATAATGAATCAAAGTGATCTATGCGAGTACTTTATTAACTGATAACACTGAAGAACACAACGCAAGGAATTGTGGTACAACTCATTATTTATACATGACATCATCGCCTCAGCCAATCAGAAATCACATTTAGTATTATATGACGTGTACAAAGTGAAGAAATTAAGTTTATCCTAACACTCCCTCTTAAACTTAAATTGGCTCTAAGTTCAAAACATTCTACTTGGCCTTTGATACTGGCTTAGTAAATACATCAGCTATATTATTACTGGTTTCAACATAAATCAGTTCAACATTATCATTTTGAACTTCAGATCTAAAAAAATGATACTTTATGTCAATATGCCTTGACCGTTCATGACACACTGGGTTTTAGCTAAAGCAATGGCACTCAGGTTATCAACAAACAAAGCCGGCTTTCCGACTGACTGTCCACCCATGTCAGAAAACAACTGTTTCAAGAACTTCATTTCTTGAACAGCACTGGCCAATGCAATATATTCTGCTTCACAGGTGGATAAGGCAACACACTGCTGTTTACATCTTTTTCATGAAATGAGTGGCCCACTTTCACTTAACAAAAACCCATAGCCAGAAATACTTTTTCTGTCATCAGAGCCTGCCCAGTCTGAGTCACAGTATCCAAATAAACTTGGCTCAGAGTCTGAACGACTGTAACTTAGCCCTAAATGATGTGTTCCATATAAGTACCTTAATACATGTTTAGTCACACACAAGTGTTTCTGTAAAGACTTAGACACAAACTGAGACAACTTGGTAACAATAAATGAGATATCTGGTCTAGTTGCGGTCATCAAATAAATTAAACTGCCAACTATCTCTCGGTAAATTTTATCATTTGATAATGGAGCCGACTGTTCATTTATAGCTTTACAAGCTCCCATATCACATGGAGTGAGTTTTGGCTTACAATCACTCATGTCAAATCTGTCTAGCATGTTTTCCACATATTTTGTTTGTTTCATTGTTATAATGTCCTCACGGCAATCAAATTCAATACCCAGACACCATGACAAAACACCTAAATCTTTCATTTTAAACTTATGACTCAGTGATTGTTTGATGTCCATTAAAACAGTCTCACTATTTGCTGCTATCATAATGTCATCAACCCAAACAATCATGACCACTTTACAATCACCAATACATTTTGTATACACACAACAATCGACTAAAGATTGCTCAAAATTCTCACTCATCAACAATGTATGCAACATCTGATTCCACATTCTCCCGCTTTGTTTCAAGCCATAGATAGACTTGTTGAGCTTAAGCACCAAATTTGCATTATTTTCACCTGTTACAATAAAACCTTCTGATTGTTGCATATAAATAACACAATCAAGCGAGGCATGTAAATATGCTGTTTTTACATCCATCTGATTTATAATAAAATTAACATTCGCACTGACGTCATACGTGCTGTTGGGGCGAAAGTACCATGGCAATCAATGTCCTGCCTTTGGGGGAAAACCTCTAGCAACATATCTGGCTTTATGTTTCTCAACACCATCTGGGCTCACCTTCACATTAAAAACCCATTTACCGCCAACTACATTTTGGCCTTTAAATAAGGTAACCAAATCAAATGTATCATTTTCCTCAAGAGCTGACATTTTCTCTTTCATAGCCTTTTGCCACTTGCATTTGTCAGGCGATTTAATAGCTTCCTGATATGTTTTGTACATTACAGACTCTATAACAATAGTCAACACAATTATTTTCATTGTCATCAGTGTCTGTGACATAGTCCTTAAGATACTCTGGCCTTCTATACAATCGTTTTGGTCTAACTCTCACTTCCCCCTCACGTTCAAGCTCACCAGCTTGAGGTTCATTTTTACCATTTATAATATCATTTTTCCGAAGGGAAAATCATTATCATGAAGTACATCACTAGTGTTTAAATCATGTTCAAACTCCTTTACAAATTTTACACATCTGAACCTTCTGATCTTATTAATTTCCTTGAAATACACCAATAGGCGGGATTTTCCTTGTCATACTCTACAAATATACCCCTGGTTACGGCAACCGAGGTGGGTCACGACTAAACCTTTTCATTGACCATACAATTATTTGTTTTTGCATTTAAAATTTGATTTTAATTACCATTTTCATGAGATTTTGACTTAAATTAAATTAAAATTTTAATTTTCATTTGCATTTAAAAGTTCATTTGCATTGAGATTTTGACTTGTATTTGCATTTTGAAAAAGTTCATTTGCATTTTGATTTGTATTTTGACTTGCATTTTAACTTTCATATGCACTTGCATTGAGATTTTGACCTGCATTGAGATTTTGACTTGCATTTGTGTTTGAATTTTGAATTTGTTGCACTTTCACCCCTGATCCATGACCTACACAGCTCGACCAATCGGCGAGTTCCATTTTGAAGATTGGTAAAACGTGTTCGTGTTGTGTATATAACGACCGTGACTGTTCTGGATTAGGTATAGGTGACACAATTTTGTTGTCACGTGAGTACAAATACGAGTGCACGCCATTTGAGGATGAATCGATTATTTATTTTTATAACGAGACAATCTATGAAATAACAGTTGATGAAGCCAGGAACCAATGTACATGGTTGCCGTTCTGTAAATCTTGCTTTCACTTGTCGTTTCTTGTGTTTTCGTGTTTTTCTCTTGTATTATTTTTTTATTATTGCGGTAGAGTTATTTTGTCCATTCCATCGTTGCGTGATTGACAGATCGTGTATGTTGGGATTCAACTGGTGTGGCAATAATCCCACGACGTTCAAAACTATAATTTACCCTGCCGGCGATAACAAATCTAACTAGTACTGAAAATGACATTCAAGTCTGCTTTGTGTTCACTCTCAGAACAGTCACTCTACTAGGGTGACTGTGATCTCAGAAACCCAGATCTGCAACTTAATATTTGAATAAGTATTATATAGGGCTGAGTATGTTGGTCAACACGTCAACAGCCGGTAAACGACCCGACAAAGACATTGTAGGCCAATAATATTACTATAAAGTAAACCGCCACTTCGTTTTAAAATGGGCGTAATTTGTGCAAAATTGTTTCTTTACCGTTGAAAAACTGTGATTTGTACTATCTATTTACTATTTCTTGTGTTCAACAGTTTACAATTCATATATTCATATTTACAATTCATAAATAGCGCCCTCATTTGGCAAGCTTAGAAATGCAGCATTACTTGGATGTACCAGTGTGGATGTACGCAAAATTATAATTTATGTGTTGTCATTAATGTTGAACACATATAATGGTTAACCGATAAAGAGTATTTCATGCTTGTGCCAATATTTGTTTACATTTCAATACAATGATACGCACAATGTATATTTATTATTATAATTAATTTTGTGTAGGCAAAAAATTGAAGGAAACCCACAATAACTCATGAATTGGGAATTTACAATATCATACCAATCATGGTCATTGTATCCCATCCCAAAATGAAATGTTGCCTTTGTTGCAGCTCTGTCTGTTCTTTCAAACGTGGTGATTCTATATAAGTAAATCTGCAAATATTGTTTATTAACCTTGACCTACAAATCACTCTCAATATACAAAATATATTAAGGGGTTGTGGATGATATCATGAATATAAACAAAAAAATATGTTATCTAATGTCTTTTATTGAGTCTAGTACTGTATATTTTATTTTCAGTTTTGGGAAATACTGCAACTGCAACTTCAACTAGATTAATTTTGTTTTGCTTTATAGTATTATGGATTTGGACCACGAGGGTATCCCTCGTGGTAGGTGTAGATGTGGCTGCAATCAGTACAGAAAAAGTGCCGCATCTAATAGATGTAGAACTTGCGAATGTGTGGCGAGAGATCATGTAAGTTCATGAATATATCTTTACAAAAGTATATTACTGTTCAAGATTTTGTCCTTTGTAATTTCAAACACACTTTATCTGGCTATCGATAATTATTTTGTGCAATATGTCTGTTCGTATTTATTAATGTGCTGGGTGAAAAATGCCGATGCAAAGCCTATGAAAATAATGTGGCCATTCCAAAAGAGTGTGTAGTTTGTGGCCATGGAGTTAATCACTATACACCAGGGAAAAAATTGGCGAGTTTCCCAGTTCTTTTTGAAAGCTGCAAAATATTAATTTTTCGACGTTTTTTTAAAATAAAAATATAATATCTTTCACAAAAAAGATATACATCATACAAATGACCAAGGTTTAACATTCTCACTCAAACTGCTGCTCTTCATTTACATACCAGCATTGCATGTATTTAGGAGCTTTGTTTTGAATATTATAAGCATTAAACATAATACTAATTGTATAATTTTACCTAAAAGACAGTAATAGTAAAAATGTTTATTTGTTCACAGTATCTTCTGGTGCTACATCTACAACTACATCTGCAGGAATGATGGATGGTGGGTTTACCTAAAACATACATAGATACTCAAGGACTATGCAGAGACCTGATTAGTTTTAGGATAAATAATTGTACATATTAATTATCTAATTTGCATAATTAATTAATTAATTTTCAGTTTTTCCACTGATATCTCAAGTACTAATCATCACATTTCAATGAATCTAGAACTATGCAGAGACCCAATTAGTTTTTGGTGAATATTTATGCATATTAATCACCTAATTTGCATAATAACCAATTTTCAACTTTCACACTGATATCTCAAGTACTAATCATCACATTTCAATGAAACTTTGTACATGGATGCTGTAGGACAATAGACTGACCTGATTCATTGTGGGTTAAAATCTGTACATATTAATTATATCATTTGCATAATTAACCAATTCTACTAGTACCAGCACTAATTATTCCATTTCAATGAAACTTAGTACAAAGATGCTCTGGGACAATGTACAAACCTGATTAGTTTGGAGTTAAAATCTGTTCATATTAATTCCCTAATTAGCATAATCATTCATATTTTTTGGTTGTAATCACATTTCAATAAAACTTGGTACCTAGATGGGCTGTTACATTGCACAGACCTTAGTTTTACACTCAAATCTGTTCATATTAATTGTCTGATTTGCATAATTAGTTTTCAGCAAGTAATTCGAAAGTAATTTCGAATTATTTTTAATGTGTCTTCAATACTCTCAACACATGGGAGTTCTTTCTAAGCTTTCTTCGATTTTCATTATTTAACTGCCGAGGACTTCTTTTTAATTAATTAATTAATTAGCTGATTTGCATGATAATTAGCTAATTTTTAGCTGTTCGTTGACTGTTCCACTGATATCTAAAGAGCCATTCATTAGCTTTTGATGAAACTTGGTACATAGATGATCTGGACTAATTTGATTAGTTCTGGTACAAATCCATGAATATAATTAACCTGATTTGCATAATCATTAGTCAATTTTCGGCTTTTCCACTGATATCTCAGGTACTAATGATCACATCTCAATGAAACTTACATAGATACATAGGACAATGCACAGACAGATATGTGAAATAATAATTACGTAATTTGCATAATTAATCAATTTTCAGTTTTTGATATTTCAGGTACTATTACTTCATTACTTTTCAATGAAACTTGTTACATAGATGCCCTAGAACAATCCAAAGATCTGATTAATTTTAAGTAAAAATGTGTGCATATTAATCAACTTATTTGCATAATTAGTTAATCTTTGGCTTTGACACTAATTAATTCCATTTCAATGAAACTTGTCACATTGATGCTCCAGAACAATGCACAGACCCGTTCAGTTTTGAGTTAAAATCAGATCATATTAATTACCTAATTTGCATAATAAATCATAATTTTTGGTTCTAATCACATTTCAATGAAACTGTACACAAATAATCTGTGACAGTACTTATCTTAATTCAATGAATCATGGTACATATGTACTCTAACACAATGTGATGATCAAATTAGTTTTAGGTTTATATAAATCTATAATAATTGCCTAATGTGCATAATAATTTAATTTTCAGCTTTCCTCTAATTTAGTTAGGAAGTTACTGGGTGCAAACGATTGTAACTGTAATGCGCCAATCAACACCACTCTTATGGCAGTGTTAGACTGAAAAAACGTTGATATTAAGTGGGCGTGTAATTTGTCAATCAATATTGCTTAGCCAATCAGTATTCAACTTCCGAGTCATTGCAGATCAACAGCTGGTTTGTATTTTCCTGGTCGTATTATTGAACTCCAATTGCAACATTTTAGTTGTAGCAGCGACAGCTATATCGGCGACTGACTAACTTGTAATTATTCGCCCATCATTGTCGCGTATGACTGATGACAGAAACACATTCAAACTGTCGCAAATTTTATTATTACGAAACATTTCAAGAACTCGTTTCTTACTAATAATAATAACTTTATTGCCTCCGCGTAAAAAGATTTTCATAAGAAAACAAAGTTTTAAAATAATAACTGGATATATGTAAAAATATTATAAAAGGAACAAAAGAACTTAACTAGTAAATAAAGCTTTGTGTTGTGTAAATATATTTGTCAAGTTGACTTTTTCAATTGATGTTTTGTCCCATTTAGCATTGTCCTGAATGTCCTGCAAGTCTAGATCCCATAATTCTGAGCCAAAAAGCAAAATTGGTTTTATGTAAATGTTAAATAGTTTCATTTTTAGTTTTATTTCTAGATTTCCAAAAAAAATACTTTGTTCATGATGTAAATTGGTTTTCCAGCTTTACCTGCTAAATTTGACACAGTATCAGCAAGTTAAAACTCCCAGTTGATTTTATTGTGATTCCTAGATATGTATAACTGTTTGTTGTTTAAATGTTATCATTTCCAAAACTGAATTGGTATTTATTTCTCAATGTTGATGAACCAAAGATAACAACTTGTGTTTTTGAAAGGTCCACACTCAATTTTCACCTATTGTAATACTATTTTAGTGTATTTAATGATGTCTGTAGACCAGCCTGGGTAGTGGAAGTGAGGGCTAAATTATCGGCATATAAAATACTTAACAGTGTTATTATTCAGTGGTGATTCAGTATTGGCATTATCCAAACTATCGTTTAAATCGATAATAAAAATGTTGAAAAGAGTTGGGCTTATTGTATATCCCTGTTTTACTCCTGTATTAATAGTGAATTCTTTGGTTATATAATTATTTATATTAATGCAAGCTTTTGTTTTTGAATACATGTTTTTTTATTATTTTGTAAATCTTGCCATTAATGTTATTTTTTAATAGTATATAGAATATCCCTACTCTCCATACAGTGTCAAATGCTTTGGCAAAATCTACAAAACAAACATAGAGTTTTTGTTTATTTTTAATGTGTTTCTGAATTAGAGTTTTTAAATACAAAAAAAATGATCTGTTCTGTGTTTTTTCTGAAGCCGGCCTGGTTGTTTTTGAGTATTTTATTTTTTTCAATGAAACAGTTCATGTGTTTATACATGATGGAACAGAAGACCTTACCAATACAACTTGAAACTGATATTCCCCTGTAATTTTGAGGGTGTAATTTGTCTCTTTTTTTGTTGTAAAGATGAGTGATGCACCTTAAATTCCATATATCTGGGAAAAATGAGCTACTCAAAACTAAGTTCTTTTTCACTAATAACCTTATCTAAGTGATCATTTACTAGCATTTTCTCTTCATGCTCTGATAATTCTTTCATTTTATTTTCCTTGAAACTATTATTATCTTTTTCTATTGTTTAGTGTTGCATAATATTCCATCCATTTAGTTGCTGAAATTGGATTATTACTATTTTGATTTGTATTTTTCATATGGTTAATAATTTTCCAAAACTCTTTTGAATTGAGTATATTAAGATAATGTTCTTGGATTTGGTTTTTCTTTTGTTTTGTAAATCTTTTCTCTTTATTATAAAAAAATTGTCTTAGTTGCATATCAAATGGTAATTTATTTATCAACTTTGCACAAGCCATTTTATCACGTTTACTCTGGTTGCATTGTTTATCAAACCATCTGGGATTCTTTTTTTGTTTGCTTTTGTGAATACTTTTATTGGGATTGATTTTATTAAAAATACCCGAAATTGAACTTTCTAGTAGCTGATTAAATTTATGGGATGCTATATTTACTTTATTATTTTAAATTATGAATTGTGTTATTAAACTCTTTCTTTTGATGCTGATCTATCATGGCATTTAAAAACAGATAATTTATCCCATTTCCACTTCCTAGGCATTGGCTCTAATTTAGTGTGTTCATGTTCATGTTGTGTAGTGTGCACATTAAGTAATGTTGAAATTTGGCAATGATCTGAATAATATGTAAAACTGTGAACTTTGTTGAAACGATCAGTTGTTGCTAAGCCATAGTCTACCACAGTTACCATTCCAGTGATAACATGTGTAGTTTCCACAAATATCACCTGCTATGCGACCATTTAGAATTCTCAAGTTACAATATTTATAAAGATCACATAATAGTTTACCATAGCTGTTTTTGTTTTTATCCATGTTACAGCGGTTCAAATTAGTATATATCATATAATTTTGAGGTAGTGGTACATGTCTTGAATTGTCACTTTGGATGAAATCATGGAGTTAACCAGTTCTTGCATTTATATCTCCCATTATTAAAATAAAACCCTTTGAATCCATCTCTCTAATTATTTTTTCTAACCGTTCAAAAAACGTGTCTGAGTTGGTATTTGAATTTGCTGGTGGATTGTAAACAAAACATATTTGTATATCTGTGGGTGTATTGAAAAAATGTTTTTGTAGTTTACACCAAATCATATCTTCGTGATCAGTATTGTCAGCCCGCATCGTTTTTGTTTTTTACGAACTATTGAATGGTCCCAGTATTTGTCAATTCAATGTTTTTATTTTCATTGGTTAACCTTGTTTCCCCTTATTTTGTCTTTGTTTAAACCCTATAGAATCCAATATCGAATATATATAGCTGTTTTTATTGTATTCTGTTTCTTTAACTTCTAATTTCGTAAACCATTAGAAGCCTACTCATGATTTCAAATACCCAGAACATTGTACTTTCGAGCAATATAAGGATATTGGCTTAACAAAGTTGGAGGTCACAGCTTAATTTTCAAGAAAATCATCGTTGTATTTTAGTGAATAGTGTACATTTTGGCAGTATTATAGTGCTTTTGCCATAGGTTCCTGTGGCAGAGATAATGTAGGCTGGTGACATAGGCTGAACAATTATATATTGTGAATGATGGGGTACTTTTTGTTCTCATTTATTTCAAAAATCTAGGTTTTAAGATGTGGCAAAAAATTAAATTATTCTTTAACATTGTACTCTATGGAATTGTTCTGAAAATAACTATTTTTGAAAGATATTAGGACAAGTTTCTCAAAATATGTCACTGTAACACACAAAAGAAATACCTTCACGATTTTATACAATAAACCAATGAACATTTTCATGCGATTTATGACCAACTTTCTCACAAATTATGAGTAGGCTGCTACCTAACGACTTCCTAAAGCAACATTAAATTTGGAAGAAAAATTAGCATATTCATAAGATTGATGATATGTTCATGTGTATTTACTGGTAAAAAGGATTTAAAATCGATTAGATACCATCTTGACATCAATACCTCTTAAATAATGTCACTCTATCTTTTTCTTTTTTCCTAGATGTAAATTGTACCACTTTGGCTGTACTGCCCTAGTTGTAGCATACCTATTCCATTTGATGTTAAGTAATTGAATATATATTGTTAAGACCAAATATAAAACAATTCGGGGTCAAACACCTTGCCACACAAAAACATATATATTTGTTTATTTACTATTTTTTAGATGTTCCATGACTGTTCCACTGATATCTAAAGAACCATTCATTAGATTTTGATGAAACTTGGTGCATAGATGCTTCGGGCCAATGCACAGATTTGATTAGGTTTTGGTAGATATCCATGCATATTGTTTACCTAATTTGCATGCTAATTTTTAGCTGTCCCATGACTGTTCCACTTATATCTAAACAACCACTCATTGGATTTTGATGAAACGTGGTACATAGATGCTCTGAATTAATGCTAGGTTTCGATTAGTTTTGGGTAAAAATCTGTGCATATTAATTACCTAATTTGCATAATGATTTATCAATTTTCGGCTTTTCCTCTGATATCTCAAGCACTAATCATCACATTTCAATAAAACTTGGTACATAGATGTCATAGGACACTGCACTGCACTGCATAGTTTTTAGGGTGATATCAGTACATATTAATTACCTAATTTGCATAATTAATTTGTTTTTAGCTTTTGATATTTCAAGTAGTAATCATTACATTTCAATGAAACTTGATAGATAGATACTCAAGGACTATTCAGAGTTTAATTGTTTTGGGATAAATATTTGTGCCTATTAATCACCCGATTTGCATAGTTAGTTAATTTTCAGCTTTTCCACTGATATCTCTAGTATTAATCATCCCATTTCAATGAAACTTGGCACATAGATCCTCTATGACTATGCAGACACCTGATTAGTTTTGGATAAAGATTTATGCATATTAATACCTAATTTGCATAATTAACCAATTGTTATCTTTCTCACTTATATCGCAAGTACTAATCACTCCATTTCAATGAAACTTAGTACATAGATGTCATAGGACAAGCACAGACCTGATAGGTAATAATTATGTACGGATATTAATCTAATTTGAATAAATAATAAATTATAGCTTTTGATATTTCAAGTACTAATCATTACTTTTTAATGAAACTTGTTACATAGATGATCTAAAACTATACAGATATCTGATTAGTTTTCGCTAAAAATGTGTGTATATTAATCACCTAATTTGCATAACTAACCAATTTTCAGCTTTCTCACTTATATCACAAGTACTAATTAATTCATTTCAATGAAACTTTGTCTATAGAGCTACTCTAGAACAATGCACAGACCTGCTCAGTTTCAATAAAACTTTGTACTTAGATAGTCTGTGCCAGTACTTATCTTATTTAAATGAATCTTAGTATGTATGTACTCTAACACAATGTGACCGTTAGTTTTGGGTTTATATACATTCATAATAATTAGGTAATTTGTGTAACTTTTCAGCTTTCCACTAATTTAGTTAGAATTAATCATCACATTATAATGAAACTTTTTACATATGCAACCTGAAACAAGTGCACTATTGAAGTTCAGCAATGGAATTTTGCATTACAGAACATGCATGCAATCATGCATATAGAAAAAATATCATTCAGGAAACTAATGTGTCACATTAGTTAATATATCTTCCCAATCATTTCATACAGAAACTTGGGTTAAGTCAATTTTGAACATTTTAGACTCTTCCATTTGACCCTAATTTGTTTTATTTTTGTTATACAGATCACTAGCTTCAATATGTTCAATCATTTGAAAAGATGAATTTGACAAAATTCAATTCAGCTTCGTTCAACCTGTTCAACCAAATGAAAAGATGAATTTGACAAAATCCAATTCATCTTCGTTCAACCTCGTTCAACAACGTTCAACCTGTTCAACCAAATGAAAAGATGAATTTGAGAAAATCCATTCCAAACTCGTTCAACCTCGTTCAACCACGTTCAACCTGTACAACCTGATCAACCAAATGAAAAGATGAATTTGACAAAATCAATTCCAAACTCGTTCAACCTCGTTCAACCACGTTCAAGCTGTTCAACCAAATGAAAAGATGAATTTGAGAAAATCCATTCCAAACTCGTTCAACCTCGTTCAACCACGTTCAACCTGTTCAACCTGATCAACCAAATGAAAAGATGAATTTGAAAAAATCCAGTTCAACCTCGTTCAACCACGTTCAACCTGTTCAACCAAATGGAAAGATGAATTTGACAATCCATTCCAAACTCGTTCAACCTCGTTCAATCTGTTCAACCAGTTGAAAAGATGAATTTGACAAAATCCAATTCGTCTTCGTTCAACCTCGTTCAACCACGTTCAACCTGTTCAACCAAATGAAAAGATGAATTTGACAAAATCCATTCAAAACTCGTTTAACCTCGTTCAACCATGTTCAACCTGTTCAACCAAATGAAAAGATGAATTTGACAAAGTCCATTCCAAACTCGTTCAACCTCGTTCAACCACGTTCAACCTGTTCAACCAGATGAAAAGATGAATTTGACAAAATCCATTCCAAACAAATAAATGAAGTGGGTATGTATAAAGCTGTGACGTGCCCACCTAGTGTCTCTCCCCCATTTCAATTGTTTATACCCTCTTTGTGTCATTGCAGTTAATTTGGAGGGGCATGTTAAATTACATTTGGGCTGGAGTGATAGGGTGATTGTTCAGGTTAGTAGTGAGGGAGCCTTTAGGACTTTTTCCCCCCAACTTTCCCTATCATGGCTTTAACATACAACCCTACAATTTTGTTTTTCAAATTTTAATACATAAATAAGGTATTTTCAAACTGGACAATGATATCCGAGTCCCGAGCTGCTGCAGATCAGCCCCAGGTGTTACTAGTAACATTCTTTGAAGTGATTTGAAATAATGAACATATATAGTTGAACGTTGTGTTTCCGTGACAATAATATTCAAGTTCTCGTTTAAAATTCTGTGCTGTACAAATATTTCATGTACTTTCAAAGTTCATTGTTTCAAAATTTAAAAAAATGAGTATGGCGAAATATACATGTTTCTCATTGTATCAGTGTTACAATGTGGTAGTCACGTACCCAATGAGTTGATGTGTCTTTGTTTTGACTCGCTGGCGCGCGGCATTCTTTGTTGCCCTGATTATTGATACTTTTTGTGTCTTGTTTATACACATTTGGATTCTGTGCGTTGTTTATCACCAAGTGGGTACTTGTAGTAAACGGGACACTCAAACCGGAATAGTAGTACATATACTCATCACCCATACAGGTAGATATTACATGCTTCTCAACAAATTTTAAAATATCAAATTAAATGATTTATTTACACATTAAAACATATTGTTACAAGTGAGTTACCAGTATAAGAAAAAAATATGCCTCTTTAGAATGTACGTGATTATATTTTTTTCTGTTTCTCGTGATCCATTTTAATTGCACATTTGAACACATTGTTGATGTATGATAATATTTTCCATGACTTTTCAAAACCCAGATTTTTCAAAATAAATAATTCTTTTATTTCACCAGTCACCGTGACCAGAAATTTGGCTAAATATTTCCACCTCGGACGGACCAATTTTCACATGATCTAATACTGACAAAATATGAGCCATTTGCAAAAAATTAAAAACAAATTTCTCGAAAATATAGATTGTAGGCCGGATACTGATAAACATGTACAATTTATTGCGACCAGATGGTGTACGGTTATTTTTAGTTCATGATTATACTTTATACAAACATTCCAGACTGCTGTAATCATGATAATATGTCATCAAATATTATTGTTGTATGTTTTACTGTCTGTTGAAGTATATACAAATCAAATCAATAGGGTGATTAAATTCAAATTTAATTTCATTTAATTTAATTTAATTTAATTCAGTTAAAAGTGGTTCAAAAGAAACAAATGACAAATATAATTACATTCTTAGCACACATTGCCGCCCAGAAAAACAAGAGATAAAAACTCCCACATGAGGAGAAAAGTTTCTGGAAACCTGTACCCGTCGCAATGCAAATGTGTGTTTAAAGGGAAGGTGGCAGGTGACACCATTAAATACTAAACAAATTACTGTAAATGAGAAGCGAATAAACTAGAACAGTGAAAACGATTGAATAGTGTGTCTGTTATCCGGTATAGATGGTCTCAACGTGTCTCAACATGGAAGCTGACAATTCTGGTGGTATATCTGTATTAGTTCCATTTCTGTTAACAAATTAAAATAATAACACAGGATTAGATATCAGATGGTAGTTTACATGTCATCACCGACAATTACAAAATAATCACTAAATGAGCGGAATTACTTTATAAACACGAAATAGACAAGTTTGATACATAGTACGCACATATCAAAAATAAAAAAGATAGTGTCATAAAATCAACAAATCCAAAATAATTAGCTAAAATATATACCAAAATTACAAAATTAAAGATATAAACACAAAATGAAGAATCTGAACGAGAACAAATTGAACCATGCAAGATATATACCGAATTTGAAAAAAATCAGCAGCGGTCAGATAAAAAAACGTCGAAAATATTTTTTTTTTCCAAAAAATAACCTATTAGAACCAAAGATACAACATTTGAGATATAAAGAAATCTGCGAGAAAACTACCCTAGATACTAATATACCAACATCAAAGCATTGAGGCTACTGGTTTTCAAAAAGCCTGTAAAAAGTAATTGATGACGGGTGGACGCCGGGCGGACGGTAAAACAACGGACGGGACAATCAGTAATATGAACATTCGCTGAGTCATCTTTGATGACAGGAAGAAAGTTCATTGCCAAAAAATGAACGGACAGATAGAACCAGAATGAATATTCCCCGTTAGTGGACAAATTAAGGATGTGATGAACCTTTTTAATGAAACTTATAAATGAGTATAGGCAAAAGGTATACATTAATCCGTAAAATACATTCTTTTGATAAAATACATCTCACATATATTTTTGGGATGCAAAAAATAAAAGTAGTCGGCACTGAGAGACAAGATCTTGGCATTATTCTCAGAGTTGACTGGCAGTTGCGACCTCATTTTGGCAGGCATTGTGCAAATTATACAATTGTCAAATTAAACGTCTTATCAATTGTGCCCGTGCAACGGCAATGGTGTGTTTTATTTTGAATGAAACTACAAATTCGTAAAGCAATGAACTCGATAATGATTTGTATGTATGTACTCACATGACTGCAGGATGTGATATAAATCGATGCATGCATCGCAAATATCCATAGTACCGTCTCTTCGAATATTAAAATTTCCCCAGATCTCTAAGCCCGTTTGTCGTCGGATCGTTTCCTTGCACCATTTACTATTCCATCTGTTTCGACACGAAGTTAATGCATATTTCCTGAATGGTGAAGTGTTTTGCCACTAGAACACCCGCCACTTTGAAAACAACTTCGTAAAGGTATTCGGCTCGTGTCGAATATACCAAATGGTGGGCTCTGATTGGCTGATTCCTTAAAAGGAAGTTATCGGAAATTAAGATCAGCTGAACGTTTATATTCACATTTCAAAGCAGCCCTAGTTTATTTTTTATTATTTTTCCCAAATATTAATAGCAATGGCAAATCTACGCAGAAGTTAACAATACGTAATGAACTCTGATAATAGTAACATGATTTCGTCTCCCTCTTCTCCCGTCTTACCCCAATTAGCAGTCACATAATCTATGGTTTGCCCCTAGTTATGGTCATTTATGACAACGTGTGAGCCTCAATAAAATAGATGCGCAACGAAAGTTGATCGCCTATTGTAAATTATTGCGGTTTATACTGAGGTCGTGCGTGCATCTGAGGTCAGCAAACTAGCACAGGTATATTTTGGACTAGTGAGGGCGCAAACATGCAACTTTTTGTACGTACGCACATGGAAGGTAGTTCCATGAAACGATTTCTTGCAAAAAACCTGGAAAAAGGGGGGAAAGTTTGTGCATGTTTCCTTGACTTTAAAAAAGCCTTTGATTCAGTTTGGCATCAAGGCTTGTTTCACAAACTAGCACAAAACGGTATCACAGAAAATGATATTAAAAATGAAATAGAGCAGTCCATAAGCCACACACAAAACAAAGTCGAAGATAAAAAAACACACTCTGTTATGAATTACCCAGCATACAGGGCACATGGACTACATTTATTTAACAAAGCAGAAATTCATATTAACAATTTTGGAACCAGTGGCGAAAGTGATGAATTTATGAGCAATTTATTTTGTTACGTATGACCATTTTTATCTTGCCCCAAAAAATATTATGATTTAATAAATAATGTTATCACAATGTTTTACAGCAGGCGCAAAATAATTGCATACACCCAACCCCACGCCTGGTATATAGTTACCGATGGAGTGATTTCGCAACACCCCAGACACTTTTCTGAGAACTTATTAACCGATTTTCAAAACACCGGACGGGGTATGCCTTTGATGTGAGGACGCATGGGATGACGTAGTTGGACTATTCCATTATCTTTGTAGGAACAAAAACATCGCCGAACCACGTGGAAGAAATGAAACACGAACATAAAACTGAGAATGAATATTAACAAGCAAGAGCTATATAGAATAGAATAGAATAGAATAGAATAGAATAGAATAGAATAGAATAGAATAGAATAGAATAGAATAGAATAGAATAGAATAGATTAATGCTTTATTAATACCGTAAAGAAAGAGTTAACATATCTTTTTAGGTTTTCAGATTAATAAAGTAAATAATAAAAGTACATGAAATGTAAAAATTTATTTAAAAAAGAACTCAAAATTGATGAACGACAAAAATACTACAGACTATTATTAATAATATAAGAAATATTAAAATACTGGGATATGTAAGTATATCTGTATGCAGCACAGACAGAATATGTATAAAATATAAAAGAACATGACAAAATAAAAGAATTAGTCTTGTTTATATTTAACTAAATATTTGCAGAGAGTGATAAGATGGTTTGTATTTGGTGACTGTAGTACAAGTTTAAATTGTTCTTTTTTTGTTTAAGTTTTGGTAATCACTGTTAATTTCTTTAAGAATATTATATGCATGTATGTCATCTCTGTGTTCTGTGTACAGTTTACATTCTAGTAAATGATGTAATTCATCCTCTATCTCTTTACAGTGGGTGCATAATCTGTCTTTTTTGTGTACTGCCATCGTGGTGTTATAACATTTGTGTTCCATGACATCACTGTGGATAAATGCCAGTTTCCAAGATGTGGTTATACATTTGTCGTAAAGCTTGTTTCACTATTTTGTTGCTATATTTCAACAGTTCTCCTGGTATTCCGTCTGGTCCAGTTGCATTATTGTTTTTCAGTTTTCTTGTTGCATGAATAATTTCCTGTAATGTTATAAGTTTGTTTAGTTCATGATTGTTGTTCATTTCTTTCTCTAGCTGCAATAGCCTGTCTTCAATTCTACTGATTTCCTGGAAACGTTCAATCCATGCTGTATATGGAATTTCTTTTATTGAATTGTTTTCTTTTGTCTTTATTAATAAGTTTATCTTCTTCCAAAAAGTTTGTACTTCATCGTTCTCATCTGCTTGTTCAATGTTTGATAATATTTTTAGTTGTTTCTCTTTCTGTAGTTTCTTTACATATTTTTTAAATTTCTTCTTCTTAGTGTAGTACATTATTCTTAGTTTACCATCTGTTGGATTTTTTTGTAACATTTTTGAACGTGTTTGTAATTCCTTTTTCATTATATTACATTGTCTATCAGTGAATTTTACTTTGTATTGTTGTGTTTTCTTCTTTACTTTCTTATGTATGGAGCATTTATTTGCAAATATGTTCATTAATGTTTAAATTCATGAGCGATCTCATCACATCACAAATGTTTTCAAAGCAAACCTTTGCAAAACCACGATTCCAATATAGTATGACTGTGGTCAAACATGGTATCATGCAACGTAGAAATGAGGCAGCAGTGAATAGCGCCACCATTCGGTAAAACTAGTATTTCTTGCGAATACGGCCATCGAGGGCATATCATACTAGTATTGTGATGTTACAGTGATACGCTATGATAAAGGGGGGGGGGGCAAGGGGGTGCAAGGGTTATTTTCGTTCAACGTAATTGCAATATTTTTTTGTTCGTACTACGTAAATTGAAAAAAATAAATTCCGTAATTCTGTAATCACAGGCTAGACGTACAACGTAATCGATCAAATATTTTTTTCGTACACTGTAAAAATGTGTTTTTTATTTTTTTTATTTTTCTCGGTACGTACAAGGATTTACATCCAAATAAAAAAATCGTTAAGAATAATCCAGGGAAATTACATTATAGAAACTGTAAAACGACTAGATGACAAAATTCACTACACAATTGAATGTCAAGACGTAAAAGGCCCTATAACCGAATGAAGAGCATTACGAGAGTAATATGCGCGTGCAATTCTACACACGGCGCAGCAAGTGGAGAATTTGAGCCGCAGAGCTCTTCGGACCATTCAATGTTCCTTTTTTAACACTGTAAACTGTAAAAACGTCTTTTTTTTCCTTCCTTGTAAATTGTAAAACGCCCTTTTTATTTCCCGTAAAACCGTAACAGCTACCCCCTTGCCTCCCCTCTGATAAGCAATTTACTGCCACGGGATTAGGAATGGAAGCATTTATCATCCAATAGCTTTGGTTTGGCAGCAAGAATATCAGTATTTTTTCGACGAAAAACTATACAAATGCAAATAGTTTTGTATTTTTTGGAATGTTTTTTTTTCCAAATATAATAACACGACTCAAAATATGTTTACTTCCAGGTCCTTTGATAAATTGTAAAATCATACTACATTCTTTCAGAGCGACAAAATTCATGTTGAATTATAGACCATGTATTTAAAAATTACATGTTATTACCCTGGCTAAATACAGTTACGTCAACATTATGCAAAATACTTTCTTATTTGTATTATAACTGTACTTATCAGCAATTGGTTTGAGACGTTTAGTTTATGCATGGAGCTTCATGATGGAAGGTACTAACGGATTGTGTATGTGATATCAGTCTGAGATATATAAATCCCTATGTATAACGTACAGATCACTCCATTACGGACACTTCACAGCAATGCAGATTGACGGTGATCTACGACACAGTCCCCCGATTTCATCGTTACGTTATTTGTCCGGTAATACAATTTATGTAGTATTGTATCGAACTGGCTCGTACTGTCACATACCATCTATCAACAACTGTGACATGACTGACTGATAACTTTCTCATTTGTAGAAAATTTTATATTTAGCAGCTCGCTCACACATTAGATAAACGTTGCGGACAAAGCTAGTATCAGGGGGAAATTCTTCTCCTCTGGGTTCTCCACACGTGTCAGGGGGGAATCTCGTCTTGTCTCTATATACGTTTGCTTGAGGTACGGGATCGGGAACGTCACTTAAGCTTTTACAGACAAATAGACACACACAACGAAATACGTTTCAACTCTCGTATTTAGTCAGTCAGTCGAGTACTCTTTAAGACACAGCGCCCTGGGGAAAAGTCCCAAAGACTATCGCAAGGCTGATCCAAGACTCTCCTAGACTGTCTCTCCTCGTGTACTCGCCAAGACCAACTAAAACAACTTTATTCATTTTCAAAACCTTAACCAATTACAAAGAAGTATAATGACTCTAAGGCGTGGCTTTCACACATTCGACCTGCATACAGCCAATCACACTAAGTACTGGACACGTCATATTTTTTGATTAATCGTTCACTATATTAATAACTGGAAATACCAACTGTCAGAAATAGTAGTCCGGATAGCGACGGCTATGTTGTAATTAGTTCCAAATCACTGAACCAAATTCCGTCCAGAACCTCGCATAGGCCTAAACGATGACAGACATAACACAGCCATTCACTAGTAATCAGCTAAATAAGTCGATCAACAGATACATGCAAACAATTTCATTATACTAGCTGAAAGACTCACATTTTGTTGAAATGACTTTCCATCATATATAGCTTTGTATGGTTCAGTAAATATTTTATATGAAAACATCAGTTTAGAAAATCAATACCAAAACGTATACAGCATCTTCAATGTTAGAAACCCATTTTTAAAGGTTGTTCGAGAAACGGACGTGAAAGGGGAAATGCTTTGGCACGTATGATTCGTGTCTGATCCGCAGTCAATTGAGACTGGATCAAATATATATATTGAAGTTTACGCGTCAAAAATTACTCGCACTTTGGTCATATGGGGGTCAAGCCCCGGGCGATTTTATAGCAGTAAACTGTTGTCTTTCTCGGAAGAATCTAATACAACACAATGTTGCACACGATTTGAATATTATTCTATGGTCTTCGTTTGAATGAAGTATTTGTGATAAGTAATTCACGATTGTTATTGTGTATATGCCCTCATTAGTGAAACCACGGAGGTCTATCGCATGACCACGAATTAATCATGCTGTTTAACTGTGTTGCCGAAATACACATGGAAAAAGTTGGTGACTATTTCTTTTGAGAAATTAGCACCCCCTTGTTGCATTAAAAATGGATTTCGTGGGAAAATGTAAGTCAGGATTTAGGTAGAAACCCAGTATTCGTGGATAAAAATACCCAGAACAAGTCATCTCAAGACGACACAGCCACCACTGGTCAGATGGGATTATAGCTATGAATTATAAAGTTTGAATGTATATGTATAAAATCGGGTAGGAAGATTAAGTTGAAAATCAAAAGTATGTTACTCAAAGTTCACAGCTAGGACATCTCTATTAAATTTGGTAAAATTTCCATAAATTTTAACAAAAATTCACAATCAAGTGAATATGAAAATTCAATTGAGTCAATATTAAATAAATACATTCTCAAGATATTAACAAAAATTCAAAATTAATTAAATATTCAAATTAGCTTATTAATTAAGTTGAAAGTGAATACTGCATAGCACATATTGTATATTGACAGATCAAGTCTATACTAACTTTAGTCTCATTTGGACTATTAGTTCACAAGATATCAACAAAAATTCAAAATTCATTAAATAAGCAAATGAGCTCTTTATTATTATGAAATTGAAAATCAATCAATATCAAGTCTCTACCAAGTTTTGTCTGATTTGGACTATTATGTGATATGAACAAGAATTCAAATTAATAATTAAATGTGCAAATGAGCTCATTAATTCCTTGAAAAAATAAATCATTGTCCATCTGTACCAGTGGTCACTCTGTCTTTGTACCAATTCTCAGCAAAATTGGTCCAGGCATCTCCGAGAAATGATGGACACATCCAAAAAACAGGTTTTTACCGATTTTGAAATTCAAAATGGCCGCCAGGTGAATTTGTACTGAGCATCATTGAAATCAGTCAAGGCATCTCTGAGAAATATCAATGTACAGTCAAAAGCCATGATTAACAATCAAAATGGATACTAGTCAAAATCAAAAATCAATCAAAAAAGTAAAACAACGGGCATCTGTATGGGTTGTTCATTTTTCTGTGTAACAAGTCTCAACAAAAAAGGTCAAGCCATCTGAGAAATGATGATGGACACACAAGGACCGAATTTGTCTGAACTTTGGCATTAAAAATGGCGGCCAGTCGGTAATAATTGATCGAATTGGAAAATAAATCGACTCCCACATGTATGGTTGACCACTATGTCTTTGTACCAAATTCCCAAAAAATTGGTCCAGCCATCTCCGAGAAATCACTCCGGACGGACTGAAGAAGGCGAAACTGTAAGCCCCCTCCCGGACTTTGCCAGGGTGGAGGCTAATAATATAGCAGGTTTCATTCATTTTGCAAGATTCTCGACGACTATATAGATATTATTTATATTAAACAATTTGTCGGCATTACAACACGTTGTCCATTGGTTCCTATGGTAGGGATATTATGCCATATTTCAAATAGTGAGCTGGTAACAAAGTTAAAAAAATGTATGATACATATATTTTTTCTTATCCTGAAATATCGGTATTAGAAAAATCTGGGTTTTAAAAGTAAAAAAAAATGCAATTTTTGAATTATATTTGGCCAATTTCCTCAACAAAAGGGATGTCAACGCACGAAAGAACACTGTCTGATGAGACAATAGCACAAAAGCTTCCACTCTCGCGAGCCAGAGCATATCTTCCGGCGGCCTAACAAAACACGGATGACGGCACAGGTATTAGCAATATATTTATAATGAATGTAATATTGAAATAGCCCTCACAGTTGCAGCGATTGTAGATTAGAATGTTAATTCAAATATTACACATTAGTTATACAGTGTCTGAATCAATCAATCAAATGAATTTCAATACTCCAAATTGATCAATGCAATTTGTTTTATCGTGATACGTTTGCATATGCACGTATTGACCTGCACATATTTCATATTTTTAAGAAACCCAATTAAGACACACAAACAGTAGACATTGCCATCTCGAGATTGTTACACTTGTTAGAAAAAACTATTTACAAATGCGCGCAGTTACTAGCGTTATGCCACACAACAATCATGGCACTGTACATGTACTAGAAAACAGAAATAACTAATGAAAATAAAATTACAAAACAGCAAATCCAAACAGCAAAACTAAATTTAATCAAAGAAAGCTTAGAAAGAACTCTCGTGTACTGAGAGTATTAGAGACGCAGTAAAAATTAATTCAAAATTACTTGTACTTGAGATATTGATGGAAAAGCTGAAAACTATGCAAATCAGAAAATTAAAATGAACAGAGTGTAAAACTAATAAGGTCAGCGCAATGTAACATACCATCTGTGTACCAAGTTTCATTGAAATGTGATCGGAACGAAACAATTATGAATTATTATGCTAATTATGGAATTTATATGATAATATTTGTACATTGTCCTAGAGCATCTATGTACAAAGTTTCATTGAAATGTGATTAGTACTTGAGATATCAGTGTGAAAGTTGAAAATTTATCAATTATGCAAATAAGGTTATTAATATGCATAATTATTTACCCCAAAACTAATCAGATCTCTGCATAGTTCTATGTACCAAGTTTCATTGAAATGTCATGATTAGTACTTGAGATATACATCCGAAAATTAACTAATTATGCAAATTAGGTTATTAATATGCACAAATATTTATCCAAAAATAATCGATCTCTGCATAGTGTTTGAGTATCTATGTGCCATGTTTCATTGAAATGTAATGCTTACTACTTGAAATATCAAATAGTGAAAATTAATTTATTATGCAAATCAGGTAATTAATATGTACTGAAATTACCCTAATCAAAGAAAGCTTAGAAAGAACTCTCAAGTGCTGAGAGTATTGGAAACACATTAAATATAATTCGAAATTACTTAGCTGAAAACTAATTATGCAAATCAGAAAATTAATATGAACAGATTTGAGTGTAAAACTAATGAGGTCTGCGCAATGTAACAGAAAATCTATGTACCAAGTTTAATTGAAATGTGATTATAACCAAAAAATTATAAATTATTATGCTAATTAGGGAATTAATATAAACACATTTTACCCCAAACTAATTAGGTTTGTACATTGTGCTAGAGCATCTTTGTACTAAGTTTCATTAAAATGGAATAATTAGTACTTTAGATATCAGTGTGAAAGCTTAAAATTGGTTAATTATGCAAATTAGGTAATTAATATGTACAGATTTTAACCCACAATTATCCAGGTCTGTCTATTGTCCTACAACATCCATGTACAAACATTCATTGATATGTGATGATTAGTACCTGAGTATGAAGGTTGGAAATTGGTTAATTACGCAAATTAGATGATTAATATGCACAAATATTTACCGAAAACTAATTGGGTCATTGAAATGTGATGATTAGTACTTTAGATATCAGTAGAAAAGCTAAAAATGAATTATGCACAATTATTTACACTAAAACTAATCAGGTCTCTGCATAGTCCTAAAGGATCTATGTACCAAGTTTCATTGAAATGCGACGATTAGTACTTGAGATACCCGTGGGAAAGCTGAAAATTAACTAATTATGCAAATTAGGTGATTAATATGCACAAATATTTATCCGAAACAATCAATCTCTGCATTGTCTTTGAGTATGTAAGTACCAAGTTTCATTGAAATGTAATGCTCACTACTTGAAATATCAAAAGCTGAAAATTAATTAATTATGCAAATTAGGTAATTACATGTACTGATATTACCATAAGAACTATCAGGTCTGTGCAGTGTCATATGACATCTATGTACCAAGTTTCATTGAAATGTGATGATTAGTACTTGAGATATCAGTGGAAAAACAGAAAATTGACTAATCATTATGCAAATTAGGTAATTAGTATCCACGGATTATTACCAAAAATTAATCTAGCATTAGTTCAGAGCATCTATGTACCAAGTTTTATCAAAATCCAATGAGTAGTTGTTTAGATATCAGTGGAACAGTCATGAAACCGCTAAAAATTAGCCAATTATCATGCAAATTAGGTAATTAATATGCATAGATTTTTACTAAAAACTAATCAAATCTGTGCATAAGTTCAGATCATCTATGTACCAAGCAAGTTTCATTAAAATTCAATGAGTGGTTCTTTAGATATCAGTGGAATAGTCGTGGAACAGCTAAAAATGAGCTAATTATCATGCAAATTAGGTAATTAATATGCGTGATGATTTCTACCAAAACCTAATCAAATCTGCGCATTGACCCAGAGCATCTATGCACCAGGTTTCATCAAAAACCGATGTATGGTTCTCGAGATATCAGTGGAACACACACACATGGTAACTGCAAAGACTCCCATTGTGTGCTTCGCACACGGGAGTCAAAAACTTACAGAAATTTCAAATATGACATTAAACAAGCAAAATACATTTAGAAAGCATTCAATATTATGAATAATTAAGCCGAATTTGATTAGGCATCCATTGTGATTGAAAAAGGTAGACACACAGTATTTTATTTTATTTTATTAGAAGCATATCTCAAATTCACGAAAACCAAAAATGTTATTTATTGCATGCAAAATCGTGCATCATCAATATAGCATTGAATAGCCATTCCCGACTTGCAACAGTACCCAAGATATCACGGTTGTGTATATTAACGTGGCTATAAATATGGAGTATATAAGTGGTATGTTAGTCAAGGCCAAAATAGCTCTGCTGTCCTACAAGAAACAGCCAGCTCAATTTGATACCAAGTATCAAAGCAATTGAGCTGGTAGTTTTCAAGACGTTGTCAAAATTAGCATTTTATTATAAACAACAAAGACTGCTTACATGAGGAAGCTTCAAAATTCATTCCTAGCTTTATGAATCAAGAGAAGAAATTTTGTTTTGATAATGAATGAAAATGACATTATTACTGAGAAAACTATATTTATTAAATGCAACTATTCTACAAGGCAACAACATTAAATTATTATATCAAGAGAACAAGTTACATGTTAAATGTTGTTTCAAAGTATTGTCAGCAAAATGTATTTGAAGCCTTTGATAAGTTGAGTAGTAAGCGTACAACCATGTGCCATACATCAAGCAGTTTGTAGATTTTTTTTGTAGATCAAGTTTCCAGCGTCGTCGTGATCACCATCATACATACAATTCTCTTTTCGCGGATTGAAGATGAACTATATTACAAAAGTAATATTCAATACGATGCACACCCTTTTTCAATTTACAGAACTATTTAACTAAAGTTACTACTATGTCTGAATGAACTGCAAACACTGCATACTTCCTAGGCTAGTTTTGTTTAGTGAACACTCAAAGAAAAATGTGAACAGCAATGCATGACTGGATTTATTGTAGTGAAAACAACAAATAAACAGAGCTGTCAATCAGATTTCTATCAGGAAACAAACACTCTAACTTTTACATTTAATTTTTGGCTTAGTTTTATCGACAACGCAACTTTAATGCTGAATTTTTTATGTAATTTATTCAGTGTCAAGTTTACACAAATTATTTTAATTTTTTTTTTAATTTACAAAATACTGACAGAAAAATTAGAAAAAGTTACTGTGCCACAAAAAGAAAATATTGCATATTGTCCTTAAAATCAGTATGTTCATGTTCGAGAAAGCATCAATAAAAACAGAAACAACTGACGTGATTTTACATCAACTTTGTGTAATAAAAGACAGAAAGAAATATTGTTCAACAAACCATAGTGCCTCCTATAATAAACTGGTAAAACTATGATTCAACTCTCTGTTATACTAGCTATAACAGCATAAAACATATCCCTGGCTAGGCTTCTATCATGTGGGTTTAATATATGACATTTTCTCTTGCCATTTTCTAGCTGTTTCTTTAACTCAAAGAATGCCTTATCTCCAGATAAAATAGAGAATGGAATATGTATTGGCAGTCGTCCATCTAATCTACCTGCCTGTAAGAGAAAGAAAAAAACAGATATAAAAACAGAGACAATATATATGTATACTATGATGTAAAATTGGACAGGGACATGTAAGCAGTGTATGGAGTGTATTCAACTACAAGAGAGAAAATAACAACATCCCAAATATGACTTGAACTATGATGATTAACAGAAATTATGAAAGACCTCGGATATGGCAAATATGCTAAGAAACATATTGAGATCAGTTGGTTAATGTGGATGGAAAATGTGTCCATTGATTGGGTGATAGTTATAGCAAGACCTGAATGAAGGGGTTGGGTCAGGCTTTCTACGTGTGACAGGCTTTCACAATAAAAAATGACAACAATAATAAAAGAAAGTGATAAATTATACTCAAAAGGTAGCAATAGACATAGCAATATTCTAATCAGATTGTCTCCTTCCTTAAATTCTTGTAATTTTTCAACATCAATACTTTTATTACTTGATGTGTTAATTGTATATTACTGAATGAGTTACTTATATATTATGTGATGTGTTACCTGATGTGTCATTTGTGTATTTTGTTATGTGTCACTTGTATATTACTTGGTGTATTACTTGGATATTGCATGATGTGTTACGGTACTTGTATATTATATTATGTGATGTGTTACCTGTATATTCTTTGATGTATTACTTATATATAACTTGATGTGTTACGGTACTTGTATATTATATTATGTGATGTGTTACCTGTATATTACTTTATGTATTACTTGTATATTGCATGATGTGTTACGATACTTGTATATTATATTATGTGATGTGTTCCCTGTATATTCCTTGATGTATTACTTATATATAACTTGATGTGTTACGATACTTGTATATTATATTATGTGATGTGTTACCTGTATATTACTTGATGTATTACTTTTATATTACATGACGTGTCACTTGTATATTATGTGATGTGTCACCTGTATATTACTTGATGTATTACTTTTATATTACATGACGCGTCACTTGTATATTATGTGATGTGTTACCTGTATATTACTTGATGTATTACTTTTATATTACATGATGCGTCACTTGTATATTATGTGATGTGTTACCTGTATATTACTTGATGTATTACTTTTATATTACATGACTCGTCACTTGTATATTATGTGATGTGTTACCTGTATATTACTTAATAGTAGTTTATAAATAAATAAACGCTGCTCGGACTGATAAATATGATATATAGAAGATAATATTTGGTAATCGTAGTCCTAAATAACTATTAAAAATAGCTAGACGTTTCGAGCAATGGCTCTTTATTTGATAGCATAGAAGAAAGTGTTATAACGTACAGGTAGAACATAAGAACGTAAGAACGCGCTTGAACTATAAGTTAGAATCACAAAAAATTCCACAATAGAACAAATAACGCGCGTAGTGAGCTCAACAAATGAGTTGAACTGTTTGTTAATACCATGGGGTTCTTTAGTTTCAAGGCGGAATATAGTTTCCTCGACACGCCTGAGCTGATTTTCGTTGCCATTGACAACACATACACCAGAAATAGACATATCTGTAATATTATGTCCACTAGAATTAAAATGAAGTGAAACCGGATAATAACGATTTTTCTGTCTAGTTTGCCGTAGATGCTCAGCAAACCGATCACCCAGTCGACGAACTGTAGAACCAATGAAAAGTTTCCCGCATTTAATACATGAAATGCAATATACAACATTCATAGTGACACAACTGAACGGATATTTGACCGCAACAACTGTATATTACTTGATGTATTACTTTTATATTACATGACGCGTCACTTGTATATTATGTGATGTGTTACCTGTATATTACTTGATGTATTACTTTTATATTACATGATGCGTCACTTGTATATTATGTGCTGTGTCACTTGTATATTACTTGATGTATTACATGTATATTACTTGTGTTACAGTAATTGTATATTATATTATGTGATGTGTCACTTGTATATTATGTGATATGTCACTTGTACATTACTTGATGTATTACTTGTATATTGATGTGTTACATACTTGTATATTATGTGATATGTCATTTGTATATTACTTGATGTATTACTTGTATATTACTTGATGTGTTACGGTACTTGTATATTATGTGATGTGTCACTTGTATATTATATGACGTGTCACTTGTATATTACTTGATGTGTTACGGTACTTGTATATTATGTGATGTTTACTTGATGTATTACTTGTATATTACTTGATGTGTTACGGTACTTTTATATTATGTGATGTTTACTTGATGTATTACTTGTATATTACTTGATGTGTAACGGTACTTGTATATTATGTTCAGTTCCTCCAAAATAAATTTCCTTTTGTCATCTCCAGTCATTCCCAGTTCATCCGCCCATTCCATCAACTCTTGTTTCGACATATCTTTCATCTCGCTGGCCATGTTGTCTTCTATATGTCTTCACTGTTCCCGGACGAGCCCCCAGATGTCACACGAAACGTAATATTACCGTAATTGGTATAGTACAGGTGTGATGGTTCAAATACCAAAATAGCAACAGTAACATAAAGACTTCCCTGGCGGCGATGATAACATACGAATACGGAGCCAACAGATGATGTTTCAACTGGTACTGGTATTATTATACTCTGCAAACATCAAGTACAATAACGCGGTAAAACTCCACTACTCCAATAACTAGATACTTAAACTCCAATACAATTCAACGAGATCTCCGATCTGAACTCAGTGCTGAACAACTCCCCTATATATACCCCCACTGTCTATAAATAGACCATTACATCAGCATACATAATGAGTTTGGAACTTATTACCAATTTCTTGTTTGTTCCATTACCTTCTATTGCCTCCTACAGTGTTCTATTCCTATTCAACCATTTTCTAAAAAAAATCTAGAATATTCCACCCAGACACAGTATCGTTCTAGAACATTCTCAGTGACACGGAAGTGGTAAATAAGTCGTATGCGACAAAGACAACCATTTCTTTAAACCACGTCTGTAGAAAGGGAATTTTTGTTGAACGGTGCCGACCATTGATAATATCGCGCACATGGCCTGTTGTTCTTAAGCCAGCCATTTTTTCATTCATAGTATGATAAATAATCCTCAATAAAAATATGATTGTCTAACACCCAGGTTTAGATCAGCCACTGGCCATGTGGCAAGCGAATGCATGTAGTCTGGCGTGTGCGTATTCAATTCAATTTGATTGGTTCATACTAATGCATATAATGATTGACAGGTAACCAAGGCACGTGTTTTGTTAATTTATCGGAACATAATAATAAAAATATGCCAATTAGTTATCAGTTTGTAATCACAAAACTTTAAACACGCTGAAATGATATATAGATGTTTTGACACATTCGTTTGTAAAATGTATTTATTTATTGTACTAGTCATGTTCAACATTCTGACATTGAAATGACGACTGAGAAAGAAATGATAGAAATAGAAACATTTTAACAAAACATTGTAAAACCGTAGCGTTTCTCTGACCGCGTGCTAGCACGCTGTCTTGCGTGATTCAGAAGTCAACTGACCTCTATCATGGCTGGATTTTTGAATCACATGTCGAGATCGGAAACTGAAAGGATCCGTGGTGTTCTGGGTTTACGCCAGGAGCGTAGTGGACCATGCTTACTGTGGACGGGCGCAGTCAACAAATCTGGTTACGGAGTTGTTAGTGTTCGTGGAATTAATGGAAAAAGAATCAGTATTTATGTTCATCAGCTGGTGATCGCGTTTAATGCGGATGTTCTGACGAACGGATTAGAGTGTTCACATATCTGCAATATACGAAGATGTATAACATCTAAACATTTAATTTTAGAAAGTCGGTTACAAAATTTATCGCGAAAGACATGTTTTTTGAATAAAAGTATTGCGTGTCTTCATTATCCTGTTTGCGTTAGAAGCTGAAGATTTTTCAATGATGAGAGTATCAAAATAATTATCACTAAAATAATCAATAGATTTCAGTACTTATGTTAGATATGTAACCATGTGTAATTTCTATGCCAGCGAAACATAGTGGATAAGTTGTTTTATGACTGATCAGTCTAATAGTTATTATGGTACATAGATGTACAAGTTGTTGCGTAATGAAATAGTTCTACACTTAGCTATCAAGGAGCGCATGTGATGCGACCTAGAACTTAGTTCTGATTGTATTGTACCATACCCAGTGTTTATTTGTCACATTTATGAGTGACCTATTATTTGTTCTGATTAATCTGTTTATTCTGTTTATTATCACGTGATTCATTCACGTTATTAGTCAATTTAGGATAACGGGTCGCGCGCTCGCGGATTGACGGAGGAGGTAAAGAAAGGGAAACCATGCGGGAGAGGAGAATTCACTGACGAGGGGACACGGTTGGAGAAACTGAAAGTCGCTGACTAAAAATAGCACTTTCATGACTGGAAAGTTGCTGAATTGAAGTTGTGAGTACTTAAACTGTGAGACGGCATCACTCCAAATTGGATCGGACGATTTTCCGTGAGACTACTTGTCTGCGAACCCGGAAGTGGCAGTTTTGCTGGACTGTCATTGTTTACATGTGAAGTTCGCATTCGCCCAGAAATCATCTATGAATGACATTGCCGTGAGTACCTTTTAATCACGAAGATTATTGATGAGTAACATTACCGCGAGTACCTCTTAGTTTTAGTGCGACTATCGTCAACGAGTGACATTACCGTGAATGCCTCGCGCTGTGTACGTTGTCAACAAGTGACAGTACCGTGTATTCATCATATATATATACTAGTATATTGTGTATATCGTCAATGAGTGACATTACTGTCTGAACCTCTTATCGTAAAGAAAGTGAATGAACAATCTACGCTCCGTTAATCTACTTACGAAGATTTCAACGAACGCATGGTCGAGACTTTATTTAAGTTAATATACCCTTCATCAACATTGCTCTACAATACGTGAGTAAATACAACTAGTCCATATTCGTCAACCCGTGTGTGTATTATTCGCCGAAGTCGATCTAGAGGCCGGAGGCTATGCCTGAATTTGTTACGAGTGTGTGAACGTTATGTGTGTGACCACGCGTGAACGTCAACATTGCTGAACAACGCGTTGTGACATTATTACCGCCAAAGCACCGCCCTGTTGTTAGGACATCGTGGACAATACATATGATAGTTAACTCTTGTTGTCAATAACTGGCATATTCTGATACTCAGTGGACTCTTGTTTACTGTTGACTGTTGTTAATAATCATTGTGTATTATTGAAACTAAAATGTATGTTGAGGTTGCCCCATAGTATCACCCTGTACAGGAATCAATTTTCCCTATTTGCATGCAAGGTTGAATAAATGCTAGTGACATTTGACATATATCATATTAGTCTAGTTCTTGATCAATCATTGTGGTGTGTGTCGCTTCGTTGCATTGGTTTAGTTATCCAAATATTACATCGGTCGCCCTGTGCTACGTTTCTAAATTAATTTGGGAACTAGTGTCTTTTGTCAACTTGCTGACCAGAGAACCTACCTTACAAAATGGCGCCTAACGTTTTAGCACAGTGATATTTGTACACTTTGTGTGTGGGATAACATTGATGAAGTAGTTAGACCACCCACAAATATTGAATAAGAACACAGATATTTATGCAAATATTTAGGTAGTTATCCTGATACGGAATACACTTGCTTGGATTATTGATCTGCAGTCGTTCTTGTTGTATGTGTCAGGGGAGCATACGATTTGCATTTGGATTGACACTCAAATTAATCTTTTACAGAAATTTGGATTTGGAAGTTTAGATCTGACCCTGTTGTCTGCTGTGCACTGGAGACCTCGTGTTGCTGTGTTGTTGCCAAAACTTCAGAGAGACATGACTGATAGGTATGTACATGTTCCTACTATAGGGGGAGATGATGTCCATGGGCCTGCTGATTATCATGGTAGCCATGATAATACTTGTCCGAGGGGTGCCACTCCAAAGACTCCTAGGGGGAGGGGGTACATGTTGTCTAGGTCTCTGTTAGCTGCCCGCGACCAAGATAACTGTGTTGTTGGTGACCTGGGAAATAGGGGAGTGAAACAAGGCGACAAAAATGCGCAAGTCAAGACCGAGATACCGAAATTGGAATACATGGAGACACCACGCAGTAATGATCGGTTTGACATCATGCAACGTGAATGGAGAGTGTGATGTACAACGGAAACTGCAAGTACACTACCCGCCTACTGATATGAGCACACCTTGTAACAGACACACTGATGATGGGTCAATGCGTAGATGGGGTTATGGTCTGTCGCAGATTCCAAGAATAGCTACATTTAATAGTGAGAAAGGTAAAGACACAGTCAGGTTTGAAGTATGGAAACACGAAGTGGAAAGACTGGTGGAACTTGGTTCATATGATGAGAAGATACTTATTCAAGCGGTTGAGAAATCACTGCGTGGGGATGACAGAGAAGCAGTGATGTACCTGAACAACGCCACTGTAACTGAAATAGTAGAAAAATTAGATAGCATATATGGTAAGATAGAGTCAAAAGCCGCGCTACTCAGACGTTTTTACAACAGTCACCAAGAAGAGGGTGAGCCTGTTGCCGTGTATGGACAACGTATGGAGCGAATGAGCAGTCAGTGAAGCTACATTAGATGGTATTTTGAAGGAGGCCTTTTTCAAAGGACTCAGAGATGAAAGGGTGCTTGAAATCACAAGGCATGAGCTTCATAGGTGTGATACGTACCAGCAGTTGTTCATAGCTGCGAGAAATGCTGAACAGGAGTGACTGGACTGGGAGAATACGCAATCTAGGCTGAAAAAGGCACAACTGGGTAGAGCCCACCCTTCTATCAACTGTGATGGTGACTCAGATAATAAGGGTTAGTGATACCGATAGTAAGGTAATGAATCAAATGGCCAAAGCCCTACACAGAATTGAAAATTTGCAGAAAATGGTGCATGATGAGCGGAGTAGAATATCTACAGCAAGAAATCGCCAAGATGAACGTGAACCCTCCATTAGGGGCACAGAATGGTTCCCAAGGTAATGTGAGTAGAAGGGAGTTCTATAAAACTGATCGTAGTGATAAGCAGTCCAAGTCCTGGCGTGGTGGGAATGGTATCCATGGTCGCAGTAATGGTAAGTGTTGCACATGTGGTTTGCAGGGACATTTTGCACGAGAATGCACCGCAAAATGTGATCGATGCCCAAAAGAGGGTCACTCTGCCAAGTACTGCCCAGACAATGAGAATTCAGCATCAAAAAGTACAGCTAAAGTTAGCACATCCAGAAGACAGACTCACAAAAAGCGGAAGGCTAAAGCTGCCACCATTGGATTTGAACGTCGACAATGCACAAGTGAATGGAGTAACTGGAAAATGTTTGGTGGATACTGGATCACAAATATCCTCTGTTTCAGAATCGTTTTACAGAGACAAACTTCATTGCATGCTATTTACCACAATGGAAGACTTTTTAGAAATCAGAGGAGTCACATATGACGTGTTGCATCATATCGGTGTGGTGGAATTCGATGCAGCATTTCCGGCCCGTGTATTTGGTGATGCAAGTGAGAAGTTAGTTTTAGTCTTGGTCGTCCCAGATAATTCATACACAAAGGAAGTGCCTATTACTGCAGGGACCAATTGGTTGAATATGTATGCCAACGAGAAGGTAGGTCCATGTAGTCAGAACAAGGTGGCCAGAAGTTGTCGAATGTCTGCTATCGGTTGCGCAACAATGAAGACTCTGAACGCAAGACAACAATTCATGGGCAAAACAGGATGTTTGGGAACAGTTCGTGCATTGCTACAGCAACCGTTGACGATACCACCACATAGAGCAGTAACAATTACAGGCAGAATGAAGCCGGGGCCACCAGGCGATAAAATGGAAATGTCGGTTGAGCCTGAAGGGAAATGGAGTGAGCTTGGCAGATGGGTGTTGGATCCCATGGTGATGACGGTTGAGTGCGCCAGGCGGAAATCCAAGGTACCACTGGTAGTGCGCAATGAATCACCCAAACCAATTACCATAAAATCGGGGGAGGTGGTTGGTGTTGCTAGGGAATTGGCCTGCATCAATTCAAATTCCATGGTGGCCTGTCAACCCAATTCTGAAACAAAGGATGTGAAGCGTCGCATCATGACGAGTGGTAGTCTCAAATTCGACATGACCAACTCAATGGTTACCGATGACCAGGATTGAAGAGAGTATGGGTGTTCTAAAGGGATCTAATTGGTTCTCTTCAATTGATCTGAAATCTGGTTATTGGCAAATTGCTATGAAAGAAGAAGACATTCAAAAGACTGCATTCACAACCTCTTTGGGATTCTTTGAGTCGGTCGCCATGACGTTTGGATTGGTAAATGCTGGTGCCTTGTGCCAGAGGACAATAGAGCATTGTATGGGTGACCTGAACATGAAAACGAGTCTGGTGTATCAAGACGATATCATTATCTTTGCTGAGACTTTCGAACAACATCTCGATAGATTGGAACAAGTATTACAGAGGCTGCAGCAGTACAACCTTAAAATCAAGCATACTAAGTGCCAGTTTTTCAGAAATAAGGTGAAGTACCTGGGACATGTAGTATCATCTGAAGGTATAGAAACAGATCCTGACAAGACAAATGCTCTTAAGACGTGGCCAGAACCCAAGAATGTGCGTGAATTGAGGACCTTTCTGGGATTTGCAGGATACTTCCGTAGATTTGTACAGCTGGCCACTACACCGCTAAGCAAAGAAGTAAGATGTCTGCGAAAGCTAAGAAGCCACCACTGCCATTCGTGTGGAGTGATGAGTGTAGATCAGCGTTCAACACCATCATAGAAAAGTTGACAATACCACCAGTCCTAGCCTATTGTGATTATGATCGTCCCTTCGAACTGCATACAGATGCCAGTATGAGTGGTCTGGGTGCAGCACTTTATCAGACACAACGTATCAATGGTAAGGATGTATTGACGCCAATTGCCTATGCAAGCAGAGGCCTATCAGACAGTGAGAAAAATTACCCCGCCCACAAACTTGAATTTCTGGCACTTAAGTGGGCCATGACAGAAAATTTTCACCAGTATGTGTGCGGTGGACATGTCAAGATCCTTACAGATAACAACCCCTGAACCTATGTGACAACAACGGCAAAGCTGGATGCAACTGGTCATAGGTGGCTTGCTGCGTTAGCCAATTATGATTTTAATATCAGATACAGACCGGGTCGTCTGAATAATGATGCAGATGGTCTCTCCAGAAAGCCGCGAACTAAGCGATTGAGTAGGCGAGAAGACACTCAGCGATTTAGAAGTACTGTTGAAATCAGCGGAGATGCTGTCAAAGCAATAAGGCAAGCGTATTTAGAGGAGTAGACTCCATGGGTGGAAGCAATAGCAGCGTCGGCGACTGCTATACCAATGTCACTGATTGATCCCCCTAAAGAACCTGGAGCAACTGCAATGCGCACCATGACAATGAGTGACTGGTCAAGATTACAGGAGGAGGACCCTGTTGTGAGCCGACTGCGATCGTATCGACTAGATGGGAAACGCCCAAGTAGACTTGAAAGACTACAAGAAACTCCAGAAGTCAGACTAGGCCTGAAATAATGGGATAGACTGTTTTTTCGTGATGGCGTGTTGCATAGAAGTCGAATGGGTGTAGATGGCAAGAAGCATTACCAGTTAGTTCTTCCTCAAGCTTATAGAGCAATAGCACTCACTGGCGCACATGATGAAGTTGGTTACCTTGGCCAGGATAGAACTCTTGACCTGTTAAGAGCCAGATTCTATTGGCCAATGCTTAGTAGGGACGTGAGAGACAAGGTCATGGGATGTGAACGGTGCATAAGAAGGAAAGAACCGGCAGGTCACAAGAAGAGAGCTTATTTGGTGAACATAAAGACAGAACAGCCGATGCAGTTGGTATGCATGGATTTCCTGTCACTCGAGGAGTCCAAAGGCGGAATCAAAGATATCTTGGTAATCACAGACCATTTTACCAAGTATGCTGTGGCTATTCCCACAAGGAATCAAACTACCAAAGTGACAGCGAAACATCTGTTTGAAGGATTTATGGTCTACTATGGATTTCCATAGCGGTTACACTCTGACAAGGGGCGTAATTTTGAATCACGAGTCATATGTAAGATCACTGGAGTTGAGAAATCACGAACATCTCCTTACCACCCCAAGGAAATAGGACTTGCGAGAGATTTAATCGCACCCTTCTAGACATTCTTGGTACATTGGAGGAGGAGAAAAAGAAGGACTGGAAGTCCTACGTTCCACCTATGGTCTATGCTTATAACTGCACAAGACATGATAGTACTGGATTCTCTCCCTATTATCTGATGTTTGGCAGATACCCGAGGTTACCTATAGATGTGTATTTGGGAGTGAGACCAGAGGATTCCTGGCCAGAAACACCAAAGGGTTATGTCGATGACTTGAGAAAACGTATGGAATTTGCCTATGACCAAGCATCAAAATCAGTGGCCAAGTCAGCTGAAGGAAATAAGAATAGATATGACCAGAAGGTGAGGGACTCCACTTTGGTGAAAGGAGATAGAGTCTTGGTTAGAAATGTGAATTTACGAGTGAAGATAAAGATTGCGGACAGATGGGAAAAGGAGCCCCATGTAGTTATAAAGAAACTGAACCCAGAGGTACCAGTGTATGTGATGAGAGCAGAGTCAGGTGGCAGATTGAGAACGGTTCATGGTAACTTGTTGAGACCCTTCTACCATTTGCCAAGACCAGAGCCGATGCAACCACTGGGTGTGAGAATACCAAAGAAGGTTAAGCTACAAGACAAAAGTGATAGTGATAGTGACAGTGACCAGGACACTTTCACATTGAATTCATATAGCCCTGTGTTTCATTCACAAACACCAAAGCAGCAGGAGAATGAAGATGTTACCAATATCTGTAATGCAGATCAGGCAAAGAAACTCACTGACCCATTATCTCATGATTCGGTAGTTATCTTGGAGAATGAACCTCGCTTAACACGCACCATAAAGATTGACGATTCTGGTGCTGCGAATGATGTTGATGATTTGACTTTGACAATGGAAAACTTACTTGATGTTTCAGCTAAACATGACATGCTTGACGATCAAGCTACTGAGAGTGGAAATGAAGCTGAAATCGTTGGATCTGAAGATTCAGAACGGGAGCAAAGTGAGAATCCTTGCCCGAGAAAGTCTAAACGCGTAAGGAGAGCACCACGTAGATATGGATGGAGCCAAAGAGCTGCCAAATATATGTCTGGTGAAGACAGGAAACGATCTGGTTTATCCATGAGAAACTTGATGACAGAGTTGTGAATTGGTTGTTTGCAACAGATGGATACAAATGATTTATTACAATAAGATGACTAGATGGAGATGAAATGTCAGAACACCCATTGCTGACAAAGACTGGTGTCTACCGAAGTCAACCTTGCATTTGTCCTGGGGCTCAAATTAATAACTGTGTTTCTGAGTAAGGACGGGTATACAGCTGGCTAGAGCATCCAGTGTTCATTTTCAGGTTCTAGATGTGTATATAGATTATATCAGACTGGTAGACGGACGTACCTGCATTGTTGGACAGAGACCTTGGAGTCTATGGTAGAGCATATGGGTTTGATATGTGAAGTATCTTTTGTTGCCATGGCTACCTCCATCATATGGTGGTTAGTGCTCTGGCTGTACATTTAGGTAGTGGCCACGGATCCCGTGAGATTTGGGGGACTTTTACCCTGGGACCATGCTTGGGCATTGGTTATCTTGGGATGAAAAAGGAGAATATTACCTTGATCTGCCAGGGCCCTCACACTGGAATGGGTGTTTTCTTGGGAAAGCCAAATGTATCATTGTGATTACGTCTTTCATTTGGAATTGGCTCTGAGTCTGGTAGTCTCTCCTGGTGTGGCAGCAACTACAGTAACCGATCTACTCCAGCTCTGCAGCTGCGGCAGTGGTACAGTCCAGGCGGTAAGTTTAACAATTTTTAGAGGAGTAGCCTTTATGAGGCATACGTCAATAGTATTTTGATTGACTGCCTCTGTTATATTTCTTAGTTGTTTGATAGTTACGCTTCCAGAGGACAGAGTTCCTATGACAAATATGGAGAATAGTTCCCACTGGTGAGTGTATTGTGAATTTGAGATAGTTTGAATTTGCATATTTTAGTCTTTAGGTAGTTGAAGTTGTGTGGGACACGCTTCCTTAAACTGGGGGAGAGTGTAACCATGTGTAATTTCTATGCTAGTGAAACATAGTGGATAAGTTGTTTTATGACTGATCAGTCTAATATTTATTATGGTACATACATGTACAAGTTGTTGCGTTATGAAATAGTTCTATAATTAGCTATCAAGGAGCGCATGTGATGCGACCTAGAAAATAGTTCTGATTGTATTGTACCATACCCAGTGTTTATTTGTCATATTTATGAGTGACCTATTATTTGTTCTGATTAATCTGTTTATTCTGTTTATTATCACGTGATTCATTCACGTTATTAGTCAATTTGAGAGTCGGGTCGCGCGCTCGTGGATTGACGGATGAGGTAAAGAAAGGGAAACCATGCGGGAGAGGAGAATTCACTGACGAGGGGACACGGTTAGAGAAACTGAAAGTCGCTGACTAAAAAGAGCACTTTCATGACTGGAAAGTTGCTGAATTGAAGTTGTGGGTACTTAAACTGTGAGACGGCATCACTCCGAATTGGATCGGACGATTTTCTGTGAGACTACTTGTCTGCGAACCCGGAAGTGGCAGTATTGCTGGACTGGCATTGTTTACATGTGAAGTTCGCATTCGCCCAGAAATCATCTATGAATGACATTGCCGTGAGTACCTCTTAATCACAAAGATTATCGATGAGTAACATTACCGTGAGTACCTCTTAGTTTTTGTGCGACTATCGTCAACAAGTAACAGTACCATGTATTCCTCATATATATACTAGTATATTGTGTATATCGTCAATGAGTGACATTACTGTCTGAACCTCTCATCGTAAAGAAAGTGAATGAACAATCTACGCTCCGTGAATCTGCTTACGAAGATTTCAACGAACGCATGGTCGAGACTTTATTTAAGTTAATATACCCTTCATCAACATTGCGCTCTACAATACGTGAGTAAATACAACTTGTTCATATTCGCCAACCCGTGTGTGTTTTAATCGCCGAAGTCGATCTAGAGGCCGGAGGCTATGCCTGACTTTGTTATGAGTACGTGACCGTTATGTGTGTGACCGCGCGTGAACGTCGACATTGCTGAACAACGCGTCGTGGCGTTATTACCTTAGCAACGCCGAAGCACAGTCCTGTTGTTAGAACATCGTGGACATTGAAGTGAACTCTTGTTGTCAATAATTGATATATTCTGATACTTAGTGAACTATTGTTTACTGTTGACTGTTGTTAATTATTATTGTGCATTATTGCAAACTAAAGTGTATGTTGAAGTTGCCCCATAGTATCACCCTGTACAGGAATCCATTTTCCCTATTTGCATGCAAGGTTGAATAAATGCTGGTGACCTTTGACATATATCATATTAGTCTAGTTCTTGGTCAATCATTGTGGTGTGTGACGCTTCATTGCATTAGTTTAGTTATCCAAAAATCACATCGGTCGCCCTGTGCAACGTTTCTAAATTAATTTGGGGACTAGTGTCTTTTGTCAACTTGCTGACCAGAGAACCTACCTTACAGATATATATATATGAAATGTGACATTAAATGAAAACCACAATCCACACGCGTTCATCGAATGTCAATGCCGCCAAGTAACGCACTTCGCCAGTGCGCTTGCAAAGAATGGATGAACGCATTCACAGCATATTTAAAAATGCAAAACGCACGAATTATTTTGTAGACCATCATGATGGATCCATCCAATTTGCAAACACGGTTCAAATCACCACTCATAAATTTTAATCTTTAATTAATTAAAATAAAATGTCTGTATATCTTGCCGTTTTGTTAATATCCGTGCGATTTCGCATATCACACCAGTTAAATGCCCTCGTATTATAAATCATTGATATTACGTGGATTATATTAGTACTGTAACTGTAACTGTAACTGTATTAACGTTTATTATGAAATTAGATAAATAAATTATATAAATAAACATATTAATCTTAATCATAATGATAATAATTAGTCTGATAAGTACAATTTGCGTTGCTTGCTAAGCTTGTCATTCACAATATTCATTCAATCCACGAATATTAAAAACATGATGAAATAGTATCTATGACAGTGTATGCAGCGATGTGCAATGATGACTAATATGTATGACGTTGTTCCAAATGTTCGCGTCTTTTCTGAGCACATATCTTTGCAAACTTTGAAGACGTTTTATCCATAAGCAATTGCCAACCTAGAATGAATATGAGACACAAAAAATACATTAAAACAAAAATACATCACATAAATACATAGATTTACTGAATAAAACGTGTGGTTGTGAGTGTTTTCTTAACACCCACAACTATTCGAAAGCTTAATAAGTGGTCAGTCGAGTCGGGTTGAAGCAATATTTCAGAAAAAAACTTTACGATTTCTGTGTGAATTTAAAAAAAAAAATACTCTCATTGTCACGATATGCTAGGCAACGTTTTGCATACTTGCTAAATCGCCCACCATGAATACTAGTATACCAGGGGGGGGGGGACTACTTCCATAGAAGTTCATTGCGGGTATGTGCCGCCCGACTGGGGTGTCATTTAACGAGTTTGTTTATTTAGAAGTGGGTATTCATGTATCAATGTTTTGGTTTAGAAGTGTAACGCATTTATCACAGGTCCTTATAGTCAAAGCCAGATACCAGAAAAGGCCGAGCCCGAATGCGCTCACTGGTTGCAAAAGTTGTGAGATGGTTGATTTTTTTTTCGCGTCCGATGTCTTGTATCTTCATGGATGATGTCATTCCCTATTAATGCGCTAAACCATACAGGTTGCAGAAAACACTTAGAGAATAAGAAAAAAAAGTGGTTAGGAAGTGAGTATGATTTACGAGTGGTGGGCTGTACTCCCGGTGCCCCCCGGGAGTATACCGCGATATTAACGCGCATTGCGCATTACGGATAACGCTAGCCATACTTAGCTGAAATAAACTTGAACTCCATTTTGGCTGTCCATTAATATGTGTTCCGTAGTTCGTGCCCGTGTCCGCCAAGAATCGTTTACAGAGAAAATGACATCACGGTCATGGATGCGAACACCCACCGGTGCGTCATTGGAAGCGTCTGTGATTTCTCACGGACACGGAGGCACGGACCATAGATTACATATGAATGGGTGGCTAGTTTTATGCGGGATTCGGAGTCGGCGACGTGTTGCTTCTTCATATTCGCGACATCAGTGTCAAAGTGAGCTGCACGTACATCTTTTATTCCATGATTTTCATAGTCACAACCTTCGCTTTAGTACACATGTGTTTAGTTTGCAATATCATCTATTTGAACAAAAACTATGTAGAGGGGACATTGAGAACGGAATCCCCCTTACTGTAGCTGTAATTATTGGGCTGAAGTGTTATGGCTTACATTATGGCCAGTGACGCATGTATCTTCCCATGGCAAACTTGTGAAGTCATGGAGACAGCTATATACGATAATGATTTCTGAATTACCGACATACGCGACGTAGCTATATTTGCGCATGTGCAAACCTACCTAGCAACCGACGAGGCTGGTTGTACAAAAATATAAAAAATAAAAAGAAGCATAATTGCACTGTTACTAATATATCTTGTAATACATATTTTTATTCAATTTAATGCGTCATTGTTCTGACTATTCTAAGCATGCGTAATGACAGTATGTTTAAAGTAATGTTTATTTCAGATTTGCAGGACTTCACAACATTTCTCTCGTTTCACATATAATGTCTCAATTGGGAATTGCAATTTGACCCAATTTATTCCCAACTCTACACATGTTTTTCATTATCATCGCTGGATTGGCGTCATGCAACATTTTTCTACTACTGGTGACTGCTTAGTTTTACATCTTGACTTTCAAAAAGCTTTGCCACTGCCAAAGGTCATTTCAGAGGACTGGTACTACAAGAGTAAACTTCAGGTGAGACTGTTTGGAATATTTAATGGGAGTACTGATATGTTGACTGCATATTTATGGCCGGAAACTGAAGGTTCGAAAGGTCCGAACGAAGTTTTATCTTGTCTTCAACATTATATCAATGATAAGTCTGTTACATCTCGAAATGCTGTGTTCTGGAGTGATAATTGTCGGAGTGAAACTAAGAACCATACTATGTTGTGGTACTTGGACAATTTAGTTGCTACTGGCGTTTTCGAAAGAGTGGATTTCAAAACATTAGTCGCTGGTCATTCATATTCTTCATGTGATAGATTGTTTGCACTAATTGACAGACACAGTAACAACATTCAGATTGTGGAAACACTTGAAGATTGGATATAAATCGTCGAGGATTCTTCAATAAACGACAGAATTGAAGCGAAAGTCATGACTTTTGAAGACTTTAAAAACTATTCTGACTATTTAAAAAATAAATATAAGACACGGTACCATGACGTGAACAATGGAAAAAATGTATTATACTGAAGTCCAGCATTTTAATTTTGGAATTGGGGAACGAGTGGATAGAATTACAAATGAAGTTAAAACGTATTGTCACGCAGGATTTCCATGGCTACGGAAGACCCTTAATCCTAAAGAGGAACCGATCGTTATGGATTTCAATAAAAAACAAACAAAGAATTGTGTTAGAAAAATGTGAACTTATGCCACTGTATGACGGTCGAATATCCTTAAGTCGAAAAGTTTGGAATGATGTAGCAGCTTAGTTGGATCTTATTTGTCGCCTCGAGAACAAACATTGTATGATGCCTTGCCAGTTGAGGATACTGGCAATCAAAATGACAAGGACTAGATTACACGACTTAAGAAAAACAATCAAGCAAAACGTAACGTACACACTGACTTGTATTTGATGTTTTTATTTTCATAGAACGGGGGAATTTATAGTGTGGATTTTTGGATTGCTGAACTCAACTATAAATATGGATAAAGCTAATACTAGTACCCAGGATAATCATGCTAAAGTTTGGTATACTTGGTCGTATGTCAACACATGGCTGAAGGTCAGCACATCAGGTCAAAGTGCGGAAAGACAAAGACATCGGAAAAATCGCTGTACTAAATCACGTAACATTTGTTTTCGGCGACAACAACCTAGAGTAGATAGGCCATATCCACACATAGAAACGATCTCGTTAAGTTGTGAATGCAATGCACATTGTTTAAGAAAACTAGGCGACAGAGATGTAGTAAGTAGCATAAGACGTAATTTTGATAAAGCAAATTACAATGAACCAAGTATGATATTGTATGGACTTATGACTATTGAAGAACTGGAGACACGTTTATCCGTGAGGCACCATTTGCCATCAGTTGATTTATTTAAACTCAGAGTATGTAAAATATCATTTCTTTGTGCATTTGTAATCAGTGCCATGCGAATTAAAACAATATTACGAAACAGGGCATCTGTTGGTTTAATTTCCGATAGACGTGGACAGCACGGGCACAACAGACGAAAACTGACACCGTCAATGAAGTACGACGTAATTAAACACGTGATGAGATACAAACTTGAACATTCTCATTACTGTAGAAGTAACAAACCTACTCTGGCATATTCTAGCTTCTGGCACCCTGTCAAACAGCAATTTAATCTGGCGTTCAAATTACCGTCCCTTGATACTTGTCAAACATGTGATAAGATTAAGGATAAACAAAAACATTCAAATCCATCAACATGTATTGAATTGAAACATGAACATGAGCAACATTTGAAAATGGCGGAGCTTCATTATGCAATCCATCAATTCGATTTCACAATTCTATCTAAACAAACGTCTTTGCCCCGCGAAAAATGGCCAATTTGGACAGAATGAAAAAATTTATTATTATTATTTATTATTACAGATTTGGTGTATTAATGTTAAATTATTCTATACCAATTTAATTTCTAGTGTGGTTATGGTAAAAAAAGTTGTATACTGTGAGATTTATAGCCCCCATGTATAATGTCATTAGAGTTATTTTCCCTGATTTGTATTTTTCATCTAACAGATTTAAAAACTATGTTGTATTGTTAAAGTATTGAATAAATTATCATTTGTCCGTATCTGAAATCTGCTACTCCATCTTGCGTGAAATGGTGTTGGTTGATAAAAATAAGAGCGTGGCAATATGTGGCTTGACGTTGGTTGATTGGGTAATAATGGACGTTACACTGTTCATCATTGGGTGTTTTATGGCGTCATATTTTTACATAATCACTTTCAAAACGTTGAATTAAAATCAATTTGCTTGAATCAATTACATGTCAATCAACACATTTAAATCAAAATCTATGCTTGTGGGATCCCGTCAAAGGCTAAATAATAATGGCGAAGATTTTCTGGTTAACTTCAATGGTGAAATAATTAAAACAGTCAGTTTCGAAAAGTCGCTCGGAGTGGTTTTAGATAAAACTCTATCATGGGATCATCATGTTGATATGCTTTGTAAAAAGCTTAGCCAAAGAATTGGTGTTCTTATGAGAGTTCGCAGCTTCTTACCTATTTCCGTCAGAAGAACATTGTATTTTTCATTTATTCAGTCGTTATTGAACTATTGCTGTATAGTATGGGGAAATACAAGTCAATCAAATTTATGTCGGGTGTATAAGCTTCAGAAAAGGGCAGTTCGTGTAATTTCCTCTGACAACTTTAGCCAATCGTCGTTCGAACTGTTCAAAAAACATAGTATCTTGCCTATCGATTACAGAATGTCATATTTTCTAGGTATCGTAATGTATATGGCAACCAATGGCTTGGCGCCTTTATATATAAGTGAAATGTTCAGTCCTATCTCCCAAACCCACAAGTACTGTACACGTTCCTCTCTTAAAAATAATTTACGCATTACTAAGTGGAAAACATCCATGGGTCAGAGGACGTTTCAGTATAGAGGGGTAACCCTATGGAATAACTTGCCATTCCATATCAGAAATTCAGTCTCTTTAGGCATTTTTAAGAAAACCTACAAAATTTATCTGAGTGAAAAAATTGTTGTAAATGGCTCAAGCCTATAATATGTATATTGTGTTTTTTGTCCCTACAGAGGGCCCAATGAAAATTACTTTATTGTATATTGGCCTACCCTCTTTAAATAAAGTGTTAAATAAATAAGTAAATTCTGGTGTTTATAAAAACAATAATGAATTTTCCACAGCGTCATATTCTATTCAGAGAAGACACTAGGCGCAATAATCTTTCTCTCCCTGCGGGGGGGGGGGGATTTACTGTTTATAAATACATGGACAGATTTGTGTGTCAATATTGGAGGGGATATGGTCAAGCCCATTATTTAAGCAAACAATTCTACCTAAGCCCTGTTATCACGCAATAATAATATACTTTATACTAGCTGTAAATAAGTTTAATGTTGGCGATTCGCACACACATACAGTCTTGTTTATAAGCATACTTTCTGATCCTTTAATTATCAGATAACAGTGGTGCACATGATACAATTTGACCAATTAAAAAGCGACGCTTCAATAACGGACAATGTAATTTCTAATATCAAACTTAATACCGATGTAAAATATGTGGACAGATTATTAGGGATACCTAATTGCCATTATGCCATTCAAAAATCTCCACTAATTCCTTGAGTGATAACACTTAATAATTCACAGTTATATTATATTTGCAACAAATCTAAAATTCCCAATGTTAATTGGCATGCTGACAAATATACAATCATCTCATTTCTCATGACATTGTAAAAAAATAATTTGATTAATGAGCAAGTTATTCACGGCCTCTGTAAGGATTGAGTGACCAGTGGAACAGAGATTGATTAGCCATAATGAAAAATTGGTTGTTGTTGACAACGAGGTGTTAAATATACACAGACTCTATAGATGTGTTCATAGTTTATTAATACAACAACATAATAGGAACATAATAGCATCAAGCTTATTGAAAGTTGTTGAGATTATAGAATACATGAAATATGACAAACACATTCACAATAAATATACTTTGATATAATAACATAACTAACCAGGTAATTAAATAAAAAAATCTAAAAAAAAATCATGTAAACCTAAAACACTTTGATGATAGTTTTAGTAAGTTTTATTAAAAATATATTCAATACTATGTAGGGAAAAAAAACATGTATATTGTAATTATCTCCTGCATTTCAAATGCCATCTAAAAACATTGCTGACTGTGATTTCCCAGGTAGTGATTGAGCTTTAGTTCTGAAATTAAAATAAATTATTAAAATAATTCATTAATGTTACCAGCAGTGAGTATCTAGTTATGCTTTAATTAATGAAGGTATACAATTCACTCACCTGTAAACATACTAAGACATTACTTATAACTTGTAGCCATAGGGGGGGGGGAAGCCTAGCTACAGTTGAAATCTTTTAAAATATGATTTCTCAGGTAGTGATTCAGCTCTAATTCTGAAATTAAATTAAATTATTAATATTAATTAATTAATATTACAAGCAGTGAGTATCTAGTTACGCTTTAATTAATGAAGGTATGCAATTCACTCACCTGTAAACATACTATGGGATGACTTTTAACTTGTTCCTATAGATTTTGTAGCCTAGGCGCAGTGAATACATGTATGATATATGTCTGAGGTAGTGATTTTGCTTTAGTTCTGAAATTAAACTAAAATATTAAAATTAATTCATTAATATTACAAGCAGTGAATATCTAGTTATGCTTTAATTAATGAAGGTATACAATTCACTCACCTGTAAACATACTATGGCATGACGTATAACTTGTTCCTATATATGTTGTAGCCTAGGCGCAGTGAATACATGTACGATATACATCTCAGGTAGTGACTCAGCTTTAGTTCTGAAATTAAGTTAAATTATTAAAATTAATTCATTAATATTACCAGTAGTGAGTATCTAGTTATGCTTTAATTAATGAAGGTATACAATTCACTCACCTGTAAACATACTATGGCATGACTTATAACTTGTAGCCATAGGGGGGGGGGGGTCAGTCTAGCCACAGTTGAAATCTTTTAAAATATGATTTCTCAGGTAGTGACTCAGCTTTAGTTCTGCAATTAAATTAAATTATTAAAATTATTCATTAATATTACCAGCAGTGAGTATCTAGTTATTAATGAAGGTATACAATTCACTCACCTGAAAACATACTATTGGATGACTTTTAACTTGTTACTATAGAGTGAATATACTGGCCAGGTTTCGTCCGACAGTTGTGAATATTGTATGTGTAAGACCCTTGTTTCGCTGATTACAGATTTCTAATTATCTGTAATTAGCGAAACGAGCCATTTACTAATTAAAATGTTATTTTCGGCAAATATTTTGTAAATATTGTGCGTATAAAACCCAATTTCTCTGACTACAGTTTATTTTTTATTATGTATACCATCCCGTTTCGTTTCGTTTCGTTCCATTCCGTTTCGTTTCGTTTCGTTTCATTTCTTCAATTACAATAAGCCCGTAGATTTCTCAACAGACACTTTCTCAACTACTGGGCATGCTTCACATAGTACCCACCAAATTCGCCATGCTTAAGCTCATGTGCGAAACTCAACGATATCCACTGATTCACACCTAATTTCCCGGGCATCCCACCACAATCTGTCAAGTCTGTTCGTCAGTTGTACATTTCAAGCCCTGGTGTACATTGACCTCCCTGGCACGCCGAGGAATAATCCTCCTTCTCAGTAGTTGAATGCCATCGATGATTAGACATAATCGTTTGAATAGTAATTTTTTTGTGTTGTTTTATTTTGTATATAGCTGTTGTGTCTGAGCATTAATAGTATAAACATATATCGTACTTTGCATGGCCATATTTCTGCCATCAGTTAGGTTGCTTAACAACAGATGGGATTCTGGGACAGGGCTGCCATCTTTTTTTGAGTTCTGTTAGTTATTACACAAGTAAACATTGCTTGTACTTTGAACCTATTGTCTGCGTGTTTATTGTTAATTGTTTATTGAGCAATTTGAATTTCAGTGAACTAAACAATTTCAAGAACACTGTTCAGATCAGCTATTATCCATATTTGTAGGCAGAGTTGTGCACAGTCAGCTGGCATCTGTGTCGCTGGGTGTATATCAGCCAGCTGACTGGAGTTGTGTGCCTGTTTTTAGAAGTAGTATTAGTTTTGTAGTTGTAACGTTCACAATATAAGGTTGGAATGTATATACTTGTTTATGTTAATATAAATTCATTTCAACATGCCATGCTATTTTTCGTATACGTCTTATGTTGAAATGGTCGCTATATACTGTATTGTGCTTGTGTGTGTGAATGCGAATCGTTGCATGAATGCGTTGACGTTATATACAGTATACGGATTACAAGGCCCATATAATGTAGACACGATTCTGTTGAATGTTTTCGGCCGTTTCTTCCAAATTCACTGGCATTGCAACAAAATAATGACAATAAGTGTGATTTCGTTCATTATGAGCCATCGGGAAGTACATTGTTTAGGTATACACGCACCGTCACAGGGGTTATAAAAACAACTCTGCAGAGTGGATTGGTCAAGTTAGGGGGGGGGTATTCCCTTTTAGAAAATATCAATGAAACTTGACCTTAAAAATACTTCTTAAATAAAGATTGTATGAATAAATGTTGACTATACGCGTTAATGTATTTTCATGCGTACATTGAAAATCAGTTTCCATTAAAAAATAAGGTGAATATATGGACTCATTTTTGAATTCACCGATTTTTTTTTCATTTTCAGAACAAAAACAAACAAATACTAATTAGAAAGTATAAACCTATTGACGCGATCGGTTATTAATTTAATAAACATACTTTCCAAATCATGATGCTCTTTTAATAAAACGCCACATCAAGTGAAATAAAATATACTATGACCCGATTTCCCTTGTTTGGATAGATTTTTGATGATGCTGGTGTAATGGGCACTAATATCTCTATAAACCAAGATGATTAAACAAATATCTACAGGCAATATGTAATTTGGCTGATTTCATTTTTATTACACTATCAACTTCAACATTTAATAAGACGGAGACATAGTTAATGAATGGCTACGATAGTTAACGGCCGTTTCGATGTCTAGATTCTAGTAAACGTCCGAGTCATGTAGACCCAAACAGGACGTTAACTTCCGTATATGTATGTATACAAACATTGTAAATACGCCTGACCGCAACAAATGTTTATGGCACAAACATATCAAAGTCACCCTCATTGGACACTAGTGATTTAACTATTGAATGTTAAACAAGACACGTAATTATTTCTAATTTTAATATTGTCTTTAAATTAAATTAATGGTGTGTATTTGAATAAAAATAGAATTGCGCTTTTTCTTCATGACATTCATGACACATATATGCTAACATAGACCAGGTAGATATGAACATTGAAATCAACATGCATCTCTAAGTGTACGTGACCATCCTTGGAAACAAATTAAAAGAATAAGATAACAGATAGCAACAAGCTTTATCACAGATACATATTATTATTTTATTACAGACATATTCCATATATAAAGAAAAAAATACAAACAAATATGTAGTAAGGTAACATTACTGAGCATACAGATTTGAAAACTATAGTAAACTCAGTAGACTACCTTTGTCCAATGCTGCACTAAAGCAGACTTCCATCTCACATCACTATTGAGCTAGGTACACACAAGCGTATTGCTTGATGTTCGTAGTCTACCAATAAAAGCATAAATTAGCTTTCTATATAAACAGGTAAATGTGTTTGTAAGGTTTTCAACGAACATGGTGCTTGCGCCGCTACAGTCACGGGCATAAATAAATAAATAATAAGAATAAACGAATAATCGAGAATAAACGTTTCCGACAATCAATGTCCGCATTGTTTTTCAGATCACGAGTTATTTTATGTCACAGATAATTAAACTGGTCAACAAAATCAACATTATTATACAAATACAAATGTTCATGCAATTACGACCATAGAAATGTATAGATTTAGATTTATTTGAGTTGTAGGTAATGTCATGCTCTTCAGCGTATAACTCACAAATATGTAATATTTTGCGCAAACTTTTAATAGAGGGCGCAATTACACACATATCATCTATGTAGCTCAAATTGTTTAAAACTTTATCACCAATCAGACAACCACACGGCATTCTATTAGGTGTTACACTGAGATTATCTATAAAAATACTAAACAGTGCTGGAGACATTACTCCTCGCTTTCGAACTCCATTGGAAACATAAAATCGTGTAATGGTACTTCCCCCATTTAACGCAGTACAACTGGGTGCAATACTTAATTTTCAAGGAGACGTATGATATACGTTGGAACATTACGTTCAATACACTTGTTAAATAACATCCAATGGTTCACTCTGTCGAAAACCTTGTACCGTCAAGAAGACACACAAATACACTGCTACCAAGGTTATTATACTTTGAGAGCAGAATACAGAGATATGTGGAATGCTTCTTTTTAAAACCAAACTGGTTGTCTGTAGTTTCAAAAAACGATTCACACCTCTTGAGTTATATATGTTCAATTTCAAAAAAAGATGTTATTGCAATAGAACGATAATTGCTGTGCAAGAGCAGCACTATATCAACTTCCATCATAGACCGAGGGAGTGTTCCGTGCACAACAATGACGACATACACATTGACACTGATAGCCTCATAAACCATCCAGATCACTAGGTTTCTCTAGCGGCAGGTTTTTAATAATCCCTCCAATTTCCACAGAGGACATAGGTTGAGCATTTTCGTGGATTTCAGTAATATGATTTAGCACTTAAGTCTTATATTTGTCATTCGTGACAGAGACGATTCAAAATATTTCGCCCACATTTTTGTAATGTCCGCCTCACCAGAAGCATTCCCAACAAAAGATGGAATGAAAGTGGCGTATGATTTCGTGACTTCCAGAACGAGCGTCAATCTTTATTTAAAAGGTGAGTGGTTAGTTTGTCTGCAGTCATACAAGAATGTGCAGATTTGCAGTTGCAGTGTATGCTCACATTTGGCCCTCGCCGATCTCATCGTGTCATGAACAGCGCCCTCCCTTGGTTTGCCAGCAAGACGCCACAACCAAAAACACCCCCGTGCAAAGATATGTGCATCCTTAATGTCATTCTATCCGGGGACACGAATGTTAGGTTCGTCGCTTTTTTAAGAGAGTTGACAATATTCTCGTAATGATCATGAGTATTTCTTTTATGGACAGTATTTTGACAGTTAATGTTGGATATCGTTGATCCATCTTGTAAAATACAAGGCTAGATAATGAATCAAAGTGATCTATGCGAGTACTTTATTAACAGATAACACTGAAGAACACAACGCAAGGAATTGTGGTGCAACTCATTATTTATACATGACATCATCGCCTCAGCCAATCAGAAATCACATTTAGTATTATATGACGTGTACAAAGTGAAGAAATTAAGTTTATCCTAACACTCCCTCTTAAACTTAAATTGGCTCTAAGTTCAAAACATTCTACTTGGCCTTTGATACTGGCTTAGTAAATACATCAGCTATATTATTACTGGTTTCAACATAAATCAGTTCAACATTATCATTTTGAACTTCAGATCTAAAAAAATGATACTTTATGTCAATATGCCTTGACCGTTCACGACACACTGGGTTTTAGCTAAAGCAATGGCACTCAGGTTATCAACAAACAAAGCCGGCTTTCCGACTGACTGTCCACCCATGTCAGAAAACAACTGTTTCAAGAACTTTATTTCTTGAACAGCACTGGCCAATGCAATATATTCTGCTTCACAGGTGGATAAGGCAACACACTGCTGTTTACATCTTTTCCATAAAATGAGTGGCCCACTTTCACTTAACAAAAACCCATAGCCAGAAATACTTTTTTCTGTCATCAGAGCCTGCCCAGTCTGAGTCACAGTATCCAAATAAACTTGGCTCAGAGTCTGAACGACTGTAACTTAGCCCTATATGCTGTGTTCCATTTAAGTACCTTAATACATGTTTAGTCATACACAAGTGTTTCTGTAAAGGCTTAGACACAAACTGAGACAACTTGGTAACAATAAATGAGATATCTGGTCTAGTTGCGGTCATCAAATAAATTAAACTGCCAACTATCTCTCGGTAAATTTTATCATTTGATAATGGAGCCGACTGTTCATTTATAGCTTTACAAGCTCCCATATCACATGGAGTGAGTTTTGGCTTACAATCACTCATGTCAAATCTGTCTAGCATGTTTTCCACATATTTTGTTTGTTTCATTGTTATAATGTCCTCACGGCAATCAAATTCAATACCCAGACACCATGACAAAACACCTAAATCTTTCATTTTAAACTTATGACTCAGTGATTGTTTGATGTCCATTAAAACAGTCTCACTATTTGCTGCTATCATAATGTCATCAACCCAAACAATCATGACCACTTTACAATCACCAATACATTTTGTATACACACAACAATCGACTAAAGATTGCTCAAAATTCTCACTCATCAACAATGTATGCAACATCTGATTCCACATTCTCCCGCTTTGTTTCAAGCCATAGATAGACTTGTTGAGCTTAAGCACCAAATTTGCATTATTTTCACCTGTTACAATAAAACCTTCTGGTTGTTGCATATAAATAACACAATCAAGCGAGGCATGTAAATATGCTGTTTTTACATCCATCTGATTTATAATAAAATTCTCATACAATGCTAACTGCTGTCGGGGCGAAAGTCCCATGGCAATCAATGTCCTGCCTTTGGGGAAAACCTCTAGCAACATATCTGGCTTTATGTTTCTCAACACCATCTGGGCTCACCTTCACATTAAAAACCCATTTACCACCAACTACATTTTGGCCTTTAAATAAGGTAACCAAATCAAATGTATCATTTTCCTCAAGAGCTGACATTTTCTCTTTCATAGCCTTTTGCCACTTGCATTTGTCAGGCGATTTAATAGCTTCCTGATATGTTTTGTACATTACAGACTCTATAACAATAGTCAACACAATTATTTTCATTGTCATCAGTGTCTGTGACATAGTCCTTAAGATACTATGGCCTTCTATACAATCGTTTTGGTCTAACTCTCACTTCCCCCTCACTTTTCGTGACATCTTGCTCACGTTCAAGCTCACCAGCTTGAGGTTCATTTTTATCATTTATAATATCATTTTTTCTGAAGGGAAAATCATTATCATGAAGTACATCACTAGTGTTTAAATCATGTTCAAACTCCTTTACAAATTTTACACATCTGAACCTTCTGATCTTATTAATTTCCTTGAAATACACCAATAGGCGGGATTTTCCTTGTCATGCTGTACAAATATACCCCTGGTTACGGCAACCGAGGTGGGTCACGACTAAACCTTTTCATTGACCATACAATTATTTGTTTTTGCATTTAAAATTTGATTTTAATTACCATTTTCATGAGTTTTTGACTTAAATTAAAATTTTAATTTTCATTTGCATTTAAAAGTTCATTTGCATTGAGATTTTGACTTGTATTTGCATTTTGAAAAAGTTCATTTGCATTTTGATTTGTATTTTGACTTGCATTTTAACTTTCATATGCACTTGCATTGAGATTTTGACCTGCATTGAGATTTTGACTTGCATTTGCGTTTGAATTTTCATTTGTTGCACTTTCACCCCTGATCCATGACCTACACAGCTCCACCAATCGGCGAGTTCCATTTTGAAGATTGGTAAAACGTGTTCGTGTTGTGTATGTAACGACCGTGACTGTTCTGGATTAGGTACAGGTGACACAATTTTGTTGTCACGTGAGTACAAATACGAGTGCACGCCATTTGAGGATGAATCGATTATTTATTTTTATAACGAGACGATCTATGAAATAACAGTTGATGAAGCCAGGAACCAATGTACATGGTTGCCGTTCTGTAACTCTTGCTTTCACTTGTCGTTTCTTGTGTTTTCGTTTTTTTCTCTTGTATTATTTTTTTATTATTGCGGTAGAGTTATTTTGTCCATTCCATCGTTGCGTGATTGACAGATCGTGTATGTTGGGATTCAACTGGTGTGGCAATAATCCCACGACGTTCAAAACTATAATTTACCCTGCCGGCGATAACAAATCTAACTAGTACTGAAAATGACATTCAAGTCTGCTTTGTGTTCACTCTCAGAACAGTCACTCTACTAGGGTGACTGTGATCTCAGAAACCCAGATCTGCAACTTAATATTTGAATAAGTATTATATAGGGCTGAGTATGTTGGTCAACACGTCAACAGCCGGTAAACGACCCGACAAAGACATTGTAGGCCAATAATATTACTATAAAGTAAACCGCCACTTCGTTTTTAAATGGGCGTAATTGGTGCAAAATTGTATCTTTACCGTTGAAAAACTGTGATTTGTACTATCTATTTACTATTTCTTGTGTTCAACAGTTTACAATTCATATATTCATATTTACACTTCATAAATAGCGCCCTCATTTGGCAAGCTTAGAAATGCAGCATTACTTGGATGTACCAGTGTGGATGTACACAAAATTATAATTTATGTGTTGTCATTAATGTTGAACACATATAATGGTTAACCGATAAAGAGTATTTCATGCTTGTGCCAATATTTGTTTACATTTCAATACAATGATACGCACAATGTATATTTATTATTATAATTAATTTTGTGTAGGCAAAAAATTGAAGGAAACCCACAATAACTCATGAATTGGGAATTTACAATATCATACCAATCATGGTCATTGTATCCCATCCCAAAATGAAATGTTGCCTTTGTTGCAGCTCTGTCTGTTCTTTCAAACGTGTTGATTCTATATAAGTAAATCTGCAAATATTGTTTATTAACCTTGACCTACAAATCACTCTCAATATACAAAATATATTAAGGGGTTGTGGATGATATCATGAATATAAACAAAAAAATATGTTATCTAATGTCTTTTATTGAGTCTAGTACTGTATATTTTATTTTCTGTTTTGGGAAATACTGCAACTGCAACTTCAACTAGATTAATTTTGTTTTGCTTTATAGTATTATGGATTTGGACCACGAGGGTATCCCTCGTGGTGGGTGTAGATGTGGCTGCAATCAGTACAGAAAAAGTACCGCATCTAATAGATGTAGAACTTGCGAATGTGTGGCGAGAGATCATGTAAGTTCATGAATATATCTTTACAAAAGTATATTACTGTTCAAGTTTTTGTCCTTTGTAATTTCAAACACACTTTATTTGGCTATCGATAATTATTTTGTGCAATATGTCTGTTCGTATTTATTAATGTGCTGGGTGAAAAATGCCGATGCAAAGCCTATGAAAATAATATGGCCATTCCAAAAGAGTGTGTAGTTTGTGGCCATGGAGTTAATCACTATACACCAGGGAAAAAATTGGCGAGTTTCCCAGTTCTTTTTGTAAGCTGCAAAATGTTAATTTTTCGACGTTTTTTTAAAATAAAAAAATAATATCTTTCACAAAAAAGATATACATCATACAAATGACCAAGGTTTAACATTCTCACTCAAACTGCTGCTCTTCATTTACATACCAGCATTGCATGTATTTAGGAGCTTTGTTTTGAATATTATAAGCATTAAACATAATACTAATTGTATAATTTTACCTAAAAGACAGTAATAGTAAAAATGTTTATTTGTTCACAGTATCTTCTGGTGCTACATCTACAAATACATCTGCAGGAATGATGGATGGTGGGTTTACCTAAAACATACATATATACTCAAGGACTATGCAGAGACCTGATTAGTTTTAGGATAAATAATTGTACATATTAATTATCTAATTTGCATAATTAATTAATTAATTTTCAGTTTTTCCACTGATATCTCAAGTACTAATCATCACATTTCAATGAATCTAGAACTATGCAGAGACCCAATTAGTTTTTGGTGAATATTTATGCATATTAATCACCTAATTTGCATAATAACCAATTTTCAACTTTCACACTGATATCTCAAGTACTAATCATCACATTTCAATGAAACTTTGTACATGGATGCTGTAGGACAATAGACTGACCTGATTAATTGTGGGTTAAAATCTGTACATATTAATTATATCATTTGCATAATTAACCAATTCTACTAGTACCAGTACTAATTATTCCATTTCAATGAAACTTAGTACAAAGATGCTCTGGGACAATGTACAAACCTGATTAGTTTGGAGTTAAAATCTGTTCATATTAATTCCCTAATTAGCATAATCATTCATATTTTTTGGTTGTAATCACATTTCAATAAAACTTGGTACCTAGATGATCTGTTACATTGCACAGACCTTAGTTTTACACTCAAATCTGTTCATATTAATTGTCTGATTTGCATAATTAGTTTTCAGCAAGTAATTCGAAAGTAATTTCGAATTATTTTTAATGTGTCTTCAATACTCTCAGCACATGGGAGTTCTTTCTAAGCTTTCTTCGATTTTCATTATTTAACTGCCGAGGACTTCTTTTTAATTAATTAATTAATTAGCTGATTTGCATGATAATTAGCTAATTTTTAGCTGTTCGTTGACTGTTCCACTGATATCTAAAGAGCCATTCATTAGCTTTTGATGAAACTTGGTACATAGATGATCTGGACTAATTTGATTAGTTATGGTACAAATCCATGAATATAATTAACCTGATTTGCATAATCATTAGTCAATTTTCGGCTTTTCCACTGATATCTCAGGTACTAATGATCACATCTCAATGAAACTTACATAGATACATAGGACAATGCACAGACAGATATGTGAAATAATAATTACGTAATTTACATAATTAATCAATTTTCAGTTTTTGATATTTCAGGTACTATTACTTCATTACTTTTCAATGAAACTTGTTACATAGATGCCCTAGAACAATCCAAAGATCTGATTAATTTTAAGTAAAAATGTGTGCATATTAATCAACTTATTTGCATAATTAGTTAATCTTTGGCTTTTACACTAATTAATTCCATTTCAATGAAACTTGTCACATTGATGCTCCAGAACAATGCACAGACCCGTTCAGTTTTGAGTTAAAATCAGATCATATTAATTACCTAATTTGCATAATAAATCATAATTTTTGGTTCTAATCACATTTCAATGAAACTGTACACAAATAATCTGTGACAGTACTTATCTTAATTCAATGAATCATGGTACATATGTACTCTAACACAATGTGATGATCAAATTAGTTTTAGGTTTATATAAATCTATAATAATTGCCTAATGTGCATAATAATTAAATTTTCAGCTTTCCTCTAATTTAGTTAGGATTAATCATCACATTATAATGAAACTTTGTACATGTGTACCCTGAAACAATATACAGACCTAAATCTAAGCATACTATTTGCTTAATTTGTATAATAATTCATTTGGTCCATTGAGGTAATCCATGGAGGTAAAACCATGGATGAACAATCAAATGAATTTTCTGTATGTATTATAAATTTTGATAATTAATGAGAATCACATTTTTTTCATGCTATGCATTTCAAATAGCAATTTCAAATTGGTTGCCAAGCTTCTTGTTTGAAAAGCAAATCTAAAATTTTGAATTAATTTTAATGTGTCTCCAATAACGGAGTTCTTTCTAAGCATGGAGAGATATTGCAATGAAACAAACAAATTTTCGGGCCAAAAACTTAGCCAATAAAGAGCATGTCGTTGAGAACTTGTGAAATGTCCAAAGGTAATTAGTAATTATAAGCACTAATGTGTTCAGAAACATCTGATGTAGTAGATTTAGTAACTGTTTTAGCTCAACTAGATGTTCGCTGTTGTGGAGCAAATTCTTCATAAGGCCAGACTTTTATTATCTCTTGTTTCGCGAACCCGCCGAATGAACAGAAGCCGAAAATGAAATAAAAATAAAATTTTATTTCTGCGTACCTTTTACCGCCCGCCGCATAACAAATCCAAGTTGCATTTTCGTGGGAGTACCATGATCAAAGTACCGAAGTCTCGCGCAGATGAGAAACAAGGTTATACATGGAATAACATTTTATTTTATTTCTTCTCTGTGATCAATGATCTCACTTATAATTCTTTGAGAATCACACAAATCTAATGAAAAAATAGAATTATTTTTTTTGTCGCCCTTCTCAAAAAATTGCCTTATAAAAACTCGAGAAACAAGGAATAAAAAAAGTTTGGTCTAAATGACTATTCAAAACAACTATTTGAGATGCTTTCAAATTTGGCGTGTCTCTCTTTAGATTTTTGGTAAACTAACAGTTTTGGCAGAAAAAAAATACATATGTGTAAGATGCGTCAGTGGTCAAATTAGTTTATATGTTAATGATCTGGCATGTTCAGCAATAGTATTTAAATACAAACTGTAGATTTTTTCAGTCATCCAATAAATAGGAAGCTAGTTAAATTTGCCTCTAGTCAAAGTCATACTTGGATGTAAATGACTGTTGACAGTTTAAACCACCAATGACAATATATATTAGTACCTTATTTTCTTTTGTTTTAGACTCTGACAATCACAAAGTTGATGTTTGATGGGTCAATGTACCGCAAGTGCCCAGGTTTGAAGGTCTTGGTAAGTTTAATTATTTTATTTTTTTGGTCATTATCACCATTAGTTTCATGTGAGAAAGAGGTAGTTCACAAATATCAAACATTTTTTTTTACTATATTTAATTTCAGTTTAGTCACTGGTCACTTCAACATACAGTGTAACTCTAATTTCATTCACTTACTCATTGGAAATTAATAGGCCCTGTACTGGAAAATATACTTCAACTTTTTATCAGGCAGTGTCACCATACATTTAAGATCTTTATTTTGTGCTATTTTTATCCCTGTAAGGTGAAAATCAGGAAGGTGCGTTTTGGTGTCCAACTGTTTGTTCAGAACAGATTAAAAATGTTGTTTTTAAGACATGCTATTTCTGAGTGTATATATGGGCCAATCACATTTAAACATCATTCATACATCTCACAGTATGCACTTTTGTTCTATGATGGGTGAACACTAGCAGTTTATAATGTTGAAAATTTATTGATCAATCATACTGGAACTGTATAGACAGATTTAATTCAAATTTGGTACATTTGGTATTTGGTATGTAAATTTGTTTCACAAATCTGATTTTAAATGACTAAATCATTGCAAATGTATGTTATTCGCAGGCATGTCTTGACTTATTGTGGTTATGTATACATACATTGTGTTATACATATTCATGTTCTGATTCAAAATGTCTGCCTTGTATCTGTTTTGTAAAAATGCACCAGGTTCAAGGCTTTTTGGAACTATAGATTTTAAACTTTTATTAATGCAATATACTTGCATTGAAAAGAACCCATTCATTATTTCATTCATTCAGTCAGTCATATTGTGTATTTAAAATATTTTTATTTTTATGCTATATATGTTATATATAACAGGCACTAATACTCATCTTCTGTGTATAGGTCCCATTCAATCAGCCATTGACAGTTGAAAATGTTAAATCTAGCTGTTGTGAATACTTTAATATTTCTCAAATTAACTCATGTAAAATTATGGGTTGAGTCTTAGGACCAGAATTCACAGAAGATTATCAGATACAGGGGAAAACTTGTTTCCATTTTTATAAGGTACATGTAATATAATGTTTTACATGAACAAAAACCACTCCAAGAAGGTATTTTCTGAGGGGAATAATTTTGATGGTCATTCGTGTATTTAAACCTACATCATACATTTGTCAATTGCAAGGTGTTCATTGCCTTTTTTAATGACCCTAAAATAACAAAATTTCATATTGAGAAGCTAGCCTTTTACTTTTGAGTAACATTCATGTTATTCAATTTCAGGAATCAAAAGATGTCGATGAAGATGACGATGATGATTTATTAAGGTATTAACTACATAGTTATAAGTAATGTGTGCAGCAATATTCATTTGATTTAAATAATGATATTATTTGGGGCATGTTTGAAAATTTGACTTATATTCAGGATCAATCATAACAATCTTTATTGTCTCATTTGGTATTAAATCTATTACATTTTTCTTTTTCAGCCCACAAGTTCTGAAGTTAATGATAGTAATAATCCATATGTAGTTGAAAACGGTGAGTATAGCATAAATTCAATGAGTATAGCATAAATGTTCCATGAAACGTGCCTTATTTTGATGAACTGTATGTAATAATAACTTTCAAGATAAAATTTCATTTTGATTATTTTGCTTACAGAACATTCAGCTTCAGCAAAGCTGTTACATTTGAGTCAAACTTATGGTAAGAATGTTTTTATTTTGTCCTGATCTTATTATTGTGAATAAAGTACATTGAGGTGAGCAGAACAAATACTATTCAAGTTGAAATGCTTTGGGAAGAAAATAACAGACAAATCTCTTTTATTATTATTATAACATTATTCCAAACCAACATTTGCCATCATACACTCTAGTGACAAGCGATCGACACTCACTGGGTGGAGGTGTTGCATTGTATATAAACAGCTCTCTGTCCTTTGAAATTATAGATATAATAAAAATTATGCACTGTGAATTAATCCTTGTGGAAACTACCGTTAATAACAAAAGGTTGGTCGTAGGTGTTAATTACCACAAACTAAACACTCCCTACCACGAATTCTTAATTACCTTGGAAGAATGTCTTGACCAGTTGTCGACCAAAGGCCAATCATTCTTCTCGGCGATTTTAACATTGACACATCCACTAAATCCACAGCTGTTAATAATTATCTTGTACTTCTCAATTCATATAACTTCACTAAATTAACTAACAGCTCCACACGAGTAACGAACACATTAAATACTACCATTAATCAGCTGTTAACTGATATCTCCGACTCTTTTATTGAGAGCGGGGTTATCAAAAGTGACATTACTGATCACTATCCGATCTTTGGCACCATAAAAAAACCTACATCACGTATTCAAATTAAAATCTACATCTGGCATTTTCGATTTTTACAGTTACAACTCGGAAGCATTTTTGAGCGATTTGGGCAAAGTCTCTTTGCAACCCGTATATGACTGTTTGGATTCTAACAAAGCGTATAACACATTCTATAACATTTTCCACACTATTTCTTCTGAGCACCTGAAAAAAAAAACATTACCAAAAAACACGCAAAAAAGCCATGGCTATCGAAGGGTTTGCTAAAATAAAAAAAAAATCCACATAATATCCAGATACACACTTACTATAGAAAGTATAAGAATCTATGTAAACTGCTCAAAGTGGCCACGAAACGTTACTACACTAATAAATTAAACTCTGCCAATAATAATAAGAAATGGCAGGTGATCAATGACATTCTCAATAAAACCACTAGTAACACAAAGGCTCGTCACTGCTGATGACACCATTCTAACTAACAACACTGATATCGCCGAGGAATTTGTTGAATTTTTTACTAATATTGGACTATCTCAATAGATGCCAGTCTAATTCATTCTTTTTCCATCCTGTTTCTGATTATGATGTTCTCACCGATATCAATCATTTAGACCCAAATAAATAAATTAACCATCAGACAAAAGTAATAATATGTTAATTAAAACACCCCAGAGAGCAATTCATACTTGTGGTAGCGTTAAGGTCCAAAATGAAACTATAGAGGGCGTCTCATCTACAAAGTATCTGGGTGTGACAATTGACAATACATTTAATTCGAAAGAACACATAGAACAAATTTGTAAAACTATTTCACCTTGGTATTTTGTCTAAAATCCGTCATTTTGTCCCACGATCTATTCTCATTTTGCTTTACAATTCTCTCATTTTACCACATATTACTTACTGTATTGAAATGTGGGGTAACATCTACAAAACCTTTCTTTCTTGACAAAATTCTACTACCCCAGACAAGAATTCGTTTGCCCATAATGTTGACCACTACTTTAAACATTTTTCTTATAACTATGCAACACGTCAAGCTACTAGTTCCAATTATTATATTCGTAGAATGAAACTTACTACTAATCAACACAGTATCACCAATACAGCAGCAAAAAAACTGGAACACACTTCCTGATTCCATACAAATTATCAAAAGCAGATACATATTTCCATCCTGTTTCTGATTAATGAACACACACGTATAATAAGTGATTTTATAATTTAAAAGTGTTTTTGTATCTGTTTATGAACGAGTTTGTATAATGATTATTTATAACACTTGTTTGTACATCGCCAGACACAACTGAATATATCGGCGTTCTGCCTTGTGCTTGAACTCATTATAACTTTAGAACCCAGTGAACACGGTGAAAGTGTATTTGTTGGCTTACTATGTTGAGAGCTCTCGACAGAATTTGTTGAAATATAATCAATCAATCAAGCAATTAATGTCATTGAATTCCTTTTAGACGATGAAGATTACATCTTATTTCAGGGGTTTAATAGGTTTTGGCTTCTTCTCAAGGAAAAACGCCATGGAATAGTAAAAAAATGTGTATTATGAAACTGGCACATCATCATTCGTTTGAAGGTGGTACAGCTGGAAAGTGGCTTTAACGGCCAAATTATCGGTCATAGTCTTACAAATATCGAGTTGATGACAATGACGCAGATATTTGAAGCGAACCACAATGCGGCCTTAATTTTTAGTTGTGTATATTCTAAACCGTATTTGAAATTATATTTCAGTGGTTTATTTTTTTAATTGTAACTGTAGCATAGAGAGGCATTTGGAATGCGTAAAATTTAACTCTATATTTAACATCCGGTTACTTTTCAAAGTTATGATGATTTACTGTCTGATCACATTCGTATACGCCATTGTACATAGCCATTCATGCAGCCTAGCATTGTATACTATTAAAACTCGCTTTGTATATGCACTGTCACAATGTAAGACATGTTAATTGCTATTGATAGGGGCACCAATAGAACTCACACTGCACAGGGATTCTTTTACTGCTAGAATGGGGTAGACGAGACAACGGTACTGGAAATGAAATACATATACACCAACATTTCAAGTTAAAATAATTATCCTGGATTTAATACCTTTTTTAATTTTAATTATAAATTCACTAAAATAGGGGATTGCCTCGGAAAGTGCGTATTAGAGATAACTCACAGTTCCAGGATGTGGAAATGGAGTGCAGTCAATGGCTTCTGCAACACAACGGGGAAGAAATACAAGAGTCTTGCTTACAGAGGAACGCTGGTATTCAGGAGGGCACCACAGATAGCAGGAGATCGCAGAGCAGTTCATACAAGTCTCACAAAATGATTGTCACAGTGTAAGGCCTGCTTATCGCAATTGAGAGGGCCATCCACAGAACTCACACTGGACAGGAGGGTTTTTCACTGCTAGTATGGGGTAGACAAGACAATAGTACTGGAAATGAAATACACATACATCAAAATATCGAGTTAAAGCTCCTGGCTTTAATACCTCTCAAAATAATTACAAGAAATAAAGCACAGAAAAATACAATGAATAAAGTCACTAAAATAGGAGATTGCTTAGGGAAGTGTGCATTGGTGATAACTCACAGTTTCAGGATGTATTAATAGACGACAGTCAATGGCTTCTGCAACACAACAACGAAGAAATACAGGAGTCTTGCTTGCAGGGGAACGCTGGAATTCTGGAGGGCACTTCTGAACGCAGGAGATCACAGAGCAGTTCATAAAAGTCTCACAGAATGATGATTGTAGCCTGTATCACTAGTCAAACAATATCGTAGCAGAACACACAGGAAAGCAAGTTGAAGTGACGGACACCAAGTTGAAATGATCGACCCAAACTGTCTTTAGTCTGTCCAATTATAGGCAGTGACACAACCTGGTTTTCCACATGAGTGAATCGAAATGTAATCTTGCTAGCAGCTGTGTCACGTAGGCAACTCAGTAGATCATAGACATCCTTTGTTATTCAAATAACATCACACCTGGTAGGTTCAAATTCTCCTTCCAAAGTTGTAAACACCCTTTGTTATGTAAATTACATGCACACCTGGTAGAACCCACTGTCCTTCCAGAGTTGAAAACAAGTATGACCTGTCAATCAAATTTATGACAGTTATCACAATACACACCGTTTCTTCCCATGATTCCATGCACACTTCCATGTGCAGGGTTTGAGGTAATATGACAAAAACATTAAATAAGGAATGCTGACAATGATGATTAAAGCCTGTATCATTTGTCTTACAATATCTCAGCAGCAACACATAGAATACTTAGTTGAAATGATAGACCCAAACTGTCCTCGGTCTAGGCTATTTATAGGCATAAATGGCGCAGATTCAGGTACACCATCTGGGTTTCTACATGAGCCATTCAGAATGCGGTCTTGCTAGCAGCTGGTTCACATAGCCAAGTCAATAGATCGTAAACATCTTTTGCTATGTAAATCACAAGTACACCTGGTAGATTCCAATTGTCCTTCCAGAGTTGTAAATATAAGTATGACCTGTCAATCACCTTTATGATAGTTTCCACATGGCAATGCTATTGTGTCAACACAGGTGGCGATATTCAGCACAGATCTGTGTCTTATGACGCATAACTCGCCTCTGACAGCTAAATATCCATCCGCCATAATTTTACTCAGCGTTTCTTCCGCAGACCTATGTACTATAGAACTATATGTATTTTCTCTCCCGATCAATTAAAATAACGCACAACACTCATCAGAATGTCTTATTTCATTATCATTAAGCTTGTAAATTGGGAGGTCAAAGGTATATTTTTTTAATATTGGCATTGATACGCAGATCGCCGCAAACCAACCGAATAGCGCCACCTGTGTTGACACAATGTGGAAATAGTCCCGACCACCTTTCCCATAGTTCCACGCACGGTATGTGTCAGATCGGTTGGTTTGCGACGATCTGCGTGTCAATGACGGCAATGCACACCGTTTTTTCCCATGATTCCATGCACACTTCTTTTTGCAGGATTTGAGGTCATAGAGTAAAGGATGCTGACATTCACAATGAGCTTTTCAGAATTTGGGTTAGAATCTTAAGCGTTTGAATCACAGTATTCTGACAGTGAGATGCACACAATTGATTAAGATGTTTTGATTACAGTGAGAGGTTCCCTGTGCAGATGATTGAATGCCGGGATTCGACGCCCGGAACGCACACAATGCACTGTGGTGCCGGGAGATGGTAGGATGGAAAGTTTGTTGACAAATAAATGAATATAAAATCCGGTACAATTCTCAAAAAAATTTCGTATTCTCTCCGATGACTAAACTATGAATGGTAGATGTTACTTTAATATATATATTGTAGATAGTATAACAGTGAGCTGCTTTATTAAAATCAGTGCTTTACGTCTTCCCCTGCAGGCAGCATCAGCACCTAACGCCGCTCTCTCGGTTGGAGATTTGTGTTGAAAAATAATCCTTTTTGTGTAGACGATGAACAACTGACGTTTTTAACATCACTTCACCCATTAACAATTTACCCCTAAACGTGATATTTTCTACTCAATAGTAAACGTCCGTCGTCAAAAATAAATAACATCATCGAAAATCATTTTCTATTCTGACCGACTAGCCACACTGTGACTACCCCCAGACCATCCATCAAAATTCATTCATCAATATACCCTGACCCATGCCACGGACTTCCTGTTTGTAAGGCTATATGATAAATCAGACTAACTATCACGTGAAACCAAATAAAAAAACACTCTAAAATAACATACTAATATCGAATTGATTCTGGATTCATTGATCCGGGAAGAAAACATGACCTTTTGCAATAATAATCATAGACCAGATCTGGGTTATAGCTTCCGGTTAACGAAATTGTCAATACAACAGTACACTTCAGAATTACATGAATGGTAACCAATTTTACATTTTTTCCCGATTTGTAATATGTCGTACATTATCTTCGGTAGTAACTCCCATATAAGCAGCATACAATTTTTATTTTGTTTTGGCTAATTCAAAAAATGCGAACGGTGTTAATATTCAAAACTGTATTTTTCCTGTCCTTGGTGTACTTTTGAATGATGGATCTAGGCCGGTAGTATTTCTATAAAAGACCTGTTATGCTGAGCAAACCGCTTGTAGAATAATGTCCAATTTGTTTTCGACCGCGCAAACCCGTCGTTATTCGGTCGGAAATTAAGGGAATATGTGGTCGATTAAAAGGCGATAAAAGCGGAGGACTGGGCGATATGAGTACTGTTGCCGGTTTATAGCTTGACATGCGTCGCCAAATGGCGACATGATAGAAGGAATTGGGAGTATACGTGGAATTACAAAGACCATATTTAGTTTCCCAGTAAGTTGCGTTTATTTGGTAGTACCAAAACTACCAATATTTCAAACATGTTTCACACATGTTCAATATGTCATGACGTATAACCACACCTTGCACCACTCACGAAATAACACGCATAAATACACTTGACCATAATTTATGAACTATAACATTCTCATTTACTTACAGTCAGTCACAGGGAGTGATCTGTTGTATCTTGAAATCAATTATAGCAATATTATATATTCGTTGGTATTTTTATGATGCATAATTATACCCTTATTCCAACTAAACTACTTTAACATGCTTTTATATTAAGGACATTTAACGTGTTTTTTGTCCTTTCTTATCACGCTTTTTCTCCTCCATTCCCTTTTTCCATCTTTTTGCTGACCGTTTTGCTGACCCAACTGTCAACAAAGAAAAACATAATTATTATGCAAATTTAAATGGTTATAAGGGCTAGATTCACCTGTCAACAATTGATATTTTGATTGTCTCTTACCTCTAAATCCACAGTCCATACAGTCTGTTCCAAAGGTACACACACTATATTGGGAGTTTGCACCACCGTCATCACATTCGCCATCGTCGTTGTACACACAAGTAGTTTCACAAACTATGCAAAGAAATATACATTAATATTAATTTGGTCAAATTCATCTATATATGTGTTTGTTAAGCTAGGCTTATACCAAGCATGAATATCATAGCAGTAGTGACATAACAATAACACGAGTACTTGTATTACCATAATCGTATTCACTTTATTTATTACAACAGTAAATAAAACAATTCTAAACTAATGAAGATTTGCCACAAATCTCTGTGTTACTGAACATATATTGCAATTGAGTAAAAACAATAAAACCATATACACCATGGTAATATTATACACACTAAAACTCACCTATATCCGTTCTTTTTCCACAGTCAGTGCAGTCAGAACCATATACACATACACTGTACAAGGACCCAGCACCTCCGTCGTCACACTCGCCATCACCATTCCAATAACAATCGTCATTGCATTCTATACAAGAAAAAACAAATATAATTAATAGAATATAATTATTGTCGTATTTTTGAGATATTTGTAAACACATTAATAATCCTAGCAACCGGCACATGGAATGATATGTTTGTATGGGTTATAAAATTGTATATTTTTATGAATATTATGAATGAGTAATAATCATGTAACTATGACTTACGAGGATTAGGTCTTATTCCACAGTCTGCACAATCTGTGCCATAGTTACATACACTGTACTGAGATCCATCACCACCATCATCACATAAATCATCATCAGGGTAATGACAGGTGTCAGTACACAATCCGACTTGAATTAGGAAAACAAAAACACTCACCCATAAACTAATGGTTGTATATTGGAGTTTTTTTTTCAAAAAAAATATATCCAGAAAACTAGATTCGTCAATAGAAAAGTTATTATATTTGACTTGCGATGATTAAAATCATAATAATCTGTCCCTGTTTATATCATATCTTATATCAGTAATGCAATCTACATATAATAGAGTGAGCGATTGAAATGTAGTTGTACTCACATTCTGGACAATCGTACATTAATTTAGCTAACGTAACATCGGCATTAGTAAGACCGGCTCGGTTTCCCATTTTTGATTGATCGGCTGAGTTTATAGCATCGATTGTATTATCACCATTTACGCTGAAATACTAAAAGCGAACATTGGTTAAACGGACCATTAATAGTTATATATCTCGCCAATATCAATATAAAGCAGAATAAATATAAATACAAACTGGCTTAGTTTATAAATATTAATAAGATAACATAAATTGCGCGAATAGTGCGCATGCACCTATAATGCAACTAAAGAAATAAATGGCAAATATTTACCTTTTCTCCATAATGCATCACTGATCCTATATCGTATGGAACATTGTACGTGTTAGCAGTACCTGTACCGTATTTATTGAAGTTATGTTCTTTTCCCGGTTGAACATTATCCAAATGTACCGTAACATAATTGTCTCTATCAGGACGACTTTGCTCATGCCAGAATCCTATTGCATGACCAATTTCATGCGCTATTGTGCCCATCTAATTTAAGAGATAAATAAAATAAGAAACGAAACATCTTCTATTCATAGTGCGATTCTCATAATATTCCTTGAATCTTGGTTTAGACATTATCTTAATAACAACGTCGAGTTGTAATTTGCTGTACATTGTACACCGCGGGGTAAAAAATAATATGTATACAAAGTACAACAAAAATGTTACTCACTTGTTCACAGCCCCAGCCTATCGAAATATCTTGGGAGCCATCACCTTGACGTCCGACCCAAGACCAGCACCTAATACCATAACACATACAGTGATTTGTTACAATTAATTCTACATCAACCACCCATGCTACACAATTAATACAACTATAAACACCATACATTAATTATCTCAAGGTGAGATATACAAATTTAAACATTGTATTTATCATTTAAAATAGCAACATGATAGGCCAGTACTGATGAATCATGTGATGATTTAACAAAAACCAATTCATGTAGCAATGATGTTATGGGTACGAATGATTAAAAACTGGGTAAGTATTCAATTAAAGTGCATGGTTCTATTAAACGTAGTCTTACACCTTTTTAATTAATAGGTAAGATGTTGGACCTTACCCGCTATCTTTGATGAAGTTAATTCTTGCCGTGTGTCCTGCGGCTGCATTGTATGGCGGAAATGTCAAACAAGTGAGGCTCTCCCAGTGGGCAATAGCGCTTTGTATTACTGCCGTGTCACCTGAGCCTAAAAAATAAATAATTATTACAATGATTATCAACTGAATGCACACACACACACCACTGTGCTCTGGCAAAATACTTGTACAGGACCCTTACTTCCACTAGATATTGTATATGGCACAACGCCACCTGGCCAACGCTTTGAAAGATCAGCATGAGCTTTTCTAGTTGCTACTCCGTTTTGTTCTGCTGCTATTTCTTCTTCAATTATAGCCGTTTGTGCATCTGTTAACTTCATGTCGGACTCAAAGGTACCCGGACTCTCTTGCTCCTCAGGTGGTTCATCCTGAAACAATATTGATGCACGTAATGTATACAATAAATGTTAGATTACTACAGTAACAGGTGGATGGCAACGTATTTTAGTAATTTTTACTGACTGTAATTCTATTACTATTAAGGATTGGGATCAGACGAGCTTGTTGCAATCATGTAATTTACTCTTTTATTAAAGTATGGCGTATTTAGTGCGATATGAACATGTAAATGTACAGTTCTCGTTTCAGTAACTAATGTTGTTTCGATGTTGCCTTATCGCCGCAATTCTACGTTCAGCAGCTGTATCACCACTATAAAATATAACACACAAAAAAAGAGTCATTAGTTCCTTACCGAGTATATAACACATACAAACATCGCCAACACTACAAGTAAGGCATACACTGTTTGAAGCTTTGCCATTACGACCACTTTTTCAGACAGCTACGGAATCTGAATACAATCTGTCATAAATACAATAACCATAGAAGAAACAAATTAGGATGTTTTAGATCCGCAAACGTAGAAAATTACGGCATGAACAATCATGTTTTGTAATGCAGAATTATATTGTACGAGTGAAACATGCACAAACATTTATCAGAAAAACGTTCAATAATACTATACTTACATGTAGAGGTGGACCAACAACAGCAACTGGAAAATTGAGAGTTGGTTAGAATAAACACTTCATTTATAGAAGTCAGTACATATGCAGTGGGTGTGGTATTACAAAGCAGTATTCAATGCGCATGTGCTAATGCCCACACAATGACAATTTTATTTAAAATCAATGAAACAAAATGAAACTAATATGACCAAATCATTGGTAAAATAGTTTAATATGAAATTCGAGATTTATTGTTTTTCATCAATGAGTTGTAACAACTTCGTCAGGAGGGACTTTACTTCATGATTCAATTCAAAAGATGAAACCAATCTGTATGGTTTCTTTAACCCAGTCTACTATATTTGTTTCACAGATCCTAAATTTCATATTTTCATATTGGAGAAACCCTCACAAAATTGTGCTAGGCATTAAATAAATGTTTACAGAAACCTACCTAATCTAGATCCACGACATTTTTTATTTTGAAGTAGCTATATCTCTTGTACATAATACGCTTATAGCAGGTACACTTGATTTTGATAGGTAAGCGAGTAATGATATTGATACCGTTTCTAGAGAAGATGACATCACAGTAGTTTTTGAGCTTTGGTAGTAGACAATACAGTAGATAATATATCTTTGTATGGTGTAATTTGGTACCTAATACAAGCTCGGTAAGACATTCGATTCTTCTTTGATACGCATAATTATATAATTCATGAACGATTTGTTATGTGTTTGTACGCAGAGAATTGAGTAAATTTATGGTGTTCAAAAGTTAACACTGAAAATAAAATGCACACAATTGCAACAGCGTCTACTACGATCACATTAAATTGGTAAATCATACCAGTATGACTAGAGCATTGTTCTTTGTTCCCATTCAGGTCGGGCGTCAGTCAGGTCAGGTTAGTGTCTCTGCTATTCTGGCCGGGCATTTCATCAGTATCAGTATTGTTATAGTTTTAACACAACACACTGTAAACTGGCGCTTAGAAGCTGGAGCGATTTTCTGATCAGTTTAGGTAAATAATTTTTATTAACGTGCCCAGAGAGAGAATATATATGTTTCGTGGTGTCATGAAAACCTATGAAATTAATGATTGAACAATTATTAAAGAATGGAATCATTAATTCAACTATAAATCACTTCTTGTCACACATCACAAAATAAAGCCGTTTTCATATTTTCATTCACTCAATATAAATGGCGAATATGGTAGCTAATAGATAAATACGCTCACTTCACTTCTAATCAGGACGAGCATAAAAGGTTTTTGAATGAATATTACTTTTTGCTGTTTTGGGGATTATGGGGCCTTTAAAGCCAACTGATTTATTTAAATTAACTGCTCCATGGCAATCAATCCGTCACTCCATTCTTCGCAGCACGTACTTATATCTTAAGGCAATTCCAGGCAAATTTAAATATTTCAATTTTGAGCTCGTTAAAAACATACATACGATGAAAATTGGGAGATTACTTCTCACTGTATATAGCAAAAAACTATTACCAAACAGGTAACTTACTTATATAAAATAACAAAATAAAGTAGCTGGATGTGGTGTGGTGCCACATTACTCCAAACCCTCAAGAACGGTTAACAAGAATGACAATAATAACATGTAGAACAAAAAAAAACATTACCCAATTTTAAGATTTCCACACTTTTCAAAATAGAGGTTTGTTTTATTTTGCTTAGTTAAAATATAATGTTCAATTTGTTGTGTTTTATGTATGTTCATTTTAACTATGTTAATGGAGGGTAAACAGTTTTTTAACTTGCTAGTGTAAATTGTCCAGTTGATAATGATAATTAGATGATTCAATAGCTTAGAAAACAGAGTATCACCTAATAATATTTGTTCACATGTGAGAGCACCTGGGATTCTTAAATTTGTTCCATATTGATCACACAATGTAGTCCAAAGGCTTTTAACATATTCACAAATGACAAACAAGTGTAGTAGTGCCTCTTCAAAAATATGACAAAACGTACAAAGACCAGAGGCTGTAAGAGGAAGTCTCATGTGATGTAGCATGGAGTTTGTGTATGTGTTACTAGTATCTTCCACTGAACTACATGTAGTGTTGTCTCCATGGTGAAAGCAAATGGTAAAAAAAATATTTCTTCCGCAGTGCATATTTACTCTGCCATTTATTCAGTGATATTATATATGTAACTTTAAACAATTAAAAATAGACACAACAATATTCATATAAATTCTAATATATGACCTATAACATTTGCAGTATGTTTTCTATTTTAATTTGTATCACTGTATTGTTCCCACTACACACTGTAAATGCTTTTCACAAAACCAGACGATAAAAACTGTTTATTTCTATGTTCACGTCTTTATGACCAGCGTAAACAGTTGTACAGTGGCTCTCAGAAGCTAGAGCGATTTTCTGATCAGTTGTGGTAAATAATTTCTATTAATGTCGTGTGTAGAGAGACAATAGTCTGTGTTTTGTGGTGTACTTTTTTAAAATTATTTCCTATCAATATTATTTTCACTTTATACAAATAAAAAAAAAATCAGCCAGCAAGTGAACACATTTATTTAGTGACACCAGAGTTTCGTCGATTTCTACTGATCAACTTCTACTGATCAATTGGGATGATCTTACTCGAATTTTAATAATCAAAATAACACACGTCCGAGAGGAGACGTGCCGTAACGTGAAGTTTGATGTTTGGGAATCGTTTATGAGCGTCACTTTAAAGCAAACTCACATGACATATTTGCTCTGCCGTGTATTCAGTGATATTTACACGCTTAACTTAAACATTTAAACAAATGACACAACATTACTATTATCAATTCAAATATATGACATTTTTCAATAGCAGTGTTTTTCATATTTTATTTTTATTTTTATTACTGCTTTTATTGTTTATTTATTTTCCCACAACACACTGTAAAATGCCTTTCATAAAACCAGAGAATAAAATCTGTTTATTGCTATTTTAAACATATGTATGACCAGCATAAACAATATTATCAGTGCGCTTAGAACAGGAATGGATTTTATAATCATTTGTGGTGAATATTTTTTATTACTGACGTTTCCAGACAGAGATTAGTAATTTTGCATCGTGTTACAGAAACCCATAAAATTAATGTTTAACATGTCAATATGCAACGGAATCATTAATTTAACTATTTGAAATCAGTTCCTGTCACATATCACAAAATCAAACAGTATTATTTTTAGCCAATGGAAAATTATGTCCATATTGTCCAATTAACAAAGAGAATTATAATAGAAAATATTTCAGGAGAAACAAAATATTAGTCGTATATATCTCTAATTTTCGGATTATTGATGAAAAGCACATCCAATTGCTAAGGGAATTTCACTTATACAAATAAAGACATAAATCAGCAAGCAAAGAAACAGAATCATTTTGTGACGCCAGAGTTCGGTGGATTGGAACTGATCAATTTGGATGACGTTATCAAAAATGAAAGAACCATGCTGCAGCGCTTAACATGATTGTATGATTGTCTTTAAACTTTCTGTAAACGTTATGGTATTTCCCATTGTCTTCTAACGGATTCTGCAAGTTATCATAAATTTCTTGAGTAGCAGACGTGTACCTATGACTACACCAACCTAGAAACCAAGACTAGGTAGCATGTCAAATGACTTCATTTATACTCGTTATGGCATTTGCCAGTGTCGTCTAACGGATTCTGCAAGTTATCATACATTTCTTGAGTAGCAGACGTGTACCCATGACTACACCAACCTAGAAACCAAGACTATGTAGCATGTCAAATGACTTCATTTATACTCTCACAGTACGTGTTGTCTTGAAAAAACCCGAGACATTATTTAAACAAGATTGTATTTTATTTGTTGATATGCTGGAGCCATTCGACGAGACATGATTCCTATCGAAGTGAGAAGATTAGTTCCCTAGATGGCGTTATTACATACTCTCAAATGTCAGATTTTCTCTGGAACCTATAATGTGACGGAAATTTGCTACCTCCGCCAAGTGGATGTTGGTTGGTGAAGCCCTGTCTGATCCGGACGAGTCTAAGAAGTTTTTCAAGTTGAATAATCTAGTACTGTTTGCAGTGTTAGGGAGTATTGGATTTGTGAAGCCAATTGAGCTCCAGAACTTGGGAATGCAAATATTTGTTTGAATCTTTTGCTCCATGGGAAAATATCCATAAATTCATTCTAACTAAAGAAATACAATTATGAATTTTGGAACATTTTTTTTTTCAAATCAATAACATTTGTTATTTATACACAGCATTTTAAATTAAGCAGAGCGTTTGGAAAACATAAATTATTAAACTTTTCAGGATTAACCTTGGGATTGATTTAGTATGTTTACATCCAGATGAGCACCAAATTTTAACAGTATGCAGTCAGCATTGTCTACATATTAAACGGCATGATCACTTAGGGAAACGAGTGCCCACAAACATGTATCAATACCTTAAGGCAATTCAAGTCGAATTAAAATATTTCATTACTGAGTTTGTTACAGAACATACATGCGTATACGAATGGTAGATGGCTTATTACTGTATATAAAAAAAACGATTATAAAGCAGGTAACGTACTTACTTGGATTTAATAATCAAAATAACACACAATTTGTCTCAGAAATTCACGGCGTCCGAGAGGAGACGTGCCGTAACGTGAAGCCTGACGTTTAGGTATCGTTTATGAGCGTCGCATTAAGGTATAGATGCAGGTTTGTGGGCACTTGAGAGTGAATTTTAGTAAAGTTGTGTCATTTGTTTAATTGTTTAAGTTAAGCATGTAAATATCACTGAATAAACGGCAGAGCAAATATGTCCTGTGAGTTTGGTTTAAGGTATAGATGCAGGTTTGTGGGCACTAGGAGTGAATTTTCTTTTTTTTGCTTTTTATTACCCAAACAGTCTTGGCTATAGACTGTTAACATTTCGCAGCATCATGAATAGTGAAACATACTCGAAAGACGATTTTAAAATATAGAAAACAGTTACAAACATTCTCTCTTTTGAATGCTTAGCAAGATTTAGCAAGTCTGTACATAAATAATCAAAAAGAAACATGGAGACAAAAAGTAATGACGGGATCTCCATATTATGCACCATATTTTACTTTTTACAAAAAGATAATAGGTTTAAATTTGGAACTGTTACAGCCATTTTAATTATGAGCATTAGCAAACTTTTAACTGAGTGAATGGTTATGCAAATTAGCCATTATCTCCACTTGTGTTTTTCAGTTTACCATGTAAGTTCAAATCTAAATAGCTCGCACAATTTTTGATTATTTTGAGTGAAACTTTCACACAACGTTTATCAGTTGTTTATTAACTAAAGGACGTCCAGGCGTATATGTAATTTGTTTTGTTTTCATATTACAAAGTTGTCAAGCAGGATGCGTGCCGTATATTCAATCCCGGTCAGTATTTCATACTTCGAATGTCATTGTCCGAGAATGCAAAGCCCTAAAAATAAGCCCAGACGTCCTTTTGTTCGTAGAAACGTTGTCAAAATAGTGTGAAAATATCAAGACAAACTGACAAAAACTGTGGGAGCTAATTAATTTTTAATCTCTCTAACCAACCAGAAAACATGAACAAAGATAACGCCTGTTTTATGAAAGTGACGTTAATCATCCACAACAACGGCTATTGCATCACGACGACATGCCCAAATCCATCATACACCGACGCTTGCTGATGTTCAATCGTCAGATAAAAAAATTAAATAAAAATATTTACAATACCAGGGAAGCGGTGTCAAAACCTTGCGTGAAAACTGTCATGGCGTCGTGTTATCATTTCCACTTAGAGAGGGGCACAATGGATTACGTAAATCCGATGAGATATTCATACAGTTAGATAAACATAGCGATCGCCATTGGGTGGGTTAAGTCTAAATTTACCTTTCCTCAAACCTTTAAAAATATACTCTGTATGACGCAGTTTTTCACGATCTCCGGTGAAATGGTCCGTGCGAAGTTAGACGGCCAAGTTGAAATGGGCCGTACTATTTTGCTACACAACGGTTATTCGCAGTTTTTGTACTCAATCACTCAAACGCCGGTGAGAAAAAGTCGAAATGGAAGACAACTATTGTAAATCGAAACAGGTTTCATTCAACTAAGAGCAGACGAGACGGTTCGATACAAATTAAAACGAACCCTGACCTCTAGAAATACCTCAATCATAGAGTGCCTCAGTACCAGAGGTCGCCGAGCACGGCCGTACAACGTACTTTGCGACATCACTACAGATGCATGCTAGCTGACAAGGGGGTTTCCGATTAAGATAACCAAGATGGCATCGCAGAGTGCATGATTTTTCCGCGGTGTTTAAAAACAGCATCTCGTTGCCGATGTTTCTTTAATTTCCGGGGTACTTTTTATTTTTAATTAACCGAGCATTTTACGTTTGTGTATTTTTCCACTGAAAAGTTAGTTATCGATGACAGCACAGCAATGGTGTTTATCCATTGCATCGCAATGCTATCAGCACGGTGATTGTTCAGCGAAACGAAAAATGTATAATTAGTCAGTTTTATAATGCCTTCGAAGAAAAAAAAAATGCGTGAAAATAATAGTTAACAATACACCACTATAAGATGCCAGGCTAGAAGTTGTCGACATGTTGCGAGATAAGCGTGAACAAGTTCACTTATCATTTACAACTGTATGTTTTTTGTATTCCGCTTGCATGCTGGAAGCGTCTACGTCTTATCTGTTATTGTTTGTAGTTTGCGAGACTAGTTGATAGCGCTTGAGGTAAGTTAAACAGGGTCGCGGACAGGAAGTAACACATCGCTGCACCGTAACTAAGGCCAGCAACTCATTTACATATAACATCAACAGTGACTTCTCAATCAAAGAGCAACGTAAACACAATTTTGGGACTTTTAATCACATACGCGTGCCTCGGTTCACTATATTTTAAAATCGATTTTTGAGTATGTTCCAGCATTGACAATGCTCCGAAATTTTAACACTATCTAGCCAAGACTGTCTGGGTCAGAAAAAGCAAAAAAAAAAATTCACTCCTAGTGCCCACGAACCTGCATCTATACCTTAAACCAAACTCACAGGACATATTTGCTCTGCCGTTTATTCATTGATATTTACATGCTTAACTTAAACAATTAAACAAATGACACAACTTTACTATTATCAATTCAAATATATGACATTTTTCAATTGCAGTGTTTTTCATATTTTATTTTTATTGATGCTTTTATTGTTTATTTATTTTCCCACAACACACTGTAAAATTCCTTTCATAAAACCAGAGAGTAAAATCTGTTTATTGCTATTTTAAACATATGTATGACCAGCATAAACAATATTATCAGTGCGCTTAGAACAGGGATGGATTTTATAATCATTTGTGGTGAATATTTTTTATTACTGACGTTTCCAGACAGAGATTAGTAATTTTGCATCGTGTTACAGAAACCCATAAAATTCACGTTTGACATATCAATATGCAACGGAATCATTAATTTAACTATTTGAAATCAGTTCCTGTCACATATCACAAAATCAAACAGTATTATTTTTAGCCAATGGAAAATTGTGTCCACATTGTCCAATTAACAAAGAGAATTATAATAGAAAATATTTCAGGAGAAACAAAATATTAGTCGTATATATCTCTAATTTTCGGATTATTGATGAAAAGCACATCCAATTGCTAAGGGAATTTCACTTATACAAATAAAGACATAAATCAGCAAGCAAAGAAACAGAATCATTTTGTGACGCCAGGGCTCGGTGGATTGGAACTGATCAATTTGGATGAAGTTATCGAAAATGAAAGAACCATGCTGCCGCGCTTAACATGATTGTATGATTGTCTTTAAAACTTTCTATAAACGTTATGGCATTTCCCTGTGTCTTCTGACAGATTCTGCAAGTTATCATACATTTCTTGTGTAGCAGACGTGTACCCATGACTACACCAACCGAGAAACCAAGACTAGGTAGCATGTCAAATGAGCACCAAATTTTAACAGTATGCAGTCAGCATTGTCTACATATTAAACGGCATGAACACTGAGGGAAGCGAGTGTTCACAAACATGTATTAATACCTTAAGGCAATTCAAGTCGAATTAAAATATTTCATTACTGAGTTTGTTACAGAACATACATGCTTATACAAATGGTAGATGGCTTATTACTGTATATAACAAAAAAACAATTATAAAGCAGGTAACGTACTTACTTGGATTTAATAATCAAAATAACGCACGATTTTTCTCAGAAATTCACGGCGTCCGAGAGGAGACGTGCCGTAACGTGAAGCTTGATGCTTGGCTATCGTTTATGAGCGTCGCTTTAAACTAAACTCACAGGACATATTTGCTCTGCCGTTTATTCAGTGATATTTACATGCTTAAGGTAGCAGAATAGTTTTTTGGGCACTTTTCACATTTATTTTTGAAAATCACACGAATAGCTCCCTAAGGCATGCTACATACATTGGTGTTTTTATTTTATTGAAAAAAAAAATATCTTGTACAAGTATACTGATTTTTTTCTTGTGTGCAAACAAATGGCCAAGTTTTTGTTTATCCAGTGTACACCCAACTAGTGCATCTCATTAATATGCATGGTTTACAAACATAACTGAACTGAGGGTAAATAGTTTTAAGTTGAGCCACTTTCTTTATTTGCTATTTACAAACAGTTTACACACATCTGATAAGATGTGTGCACTGCTGCCTTTCTAGACAGGAAGTACAGCAAAGACAAAACAATCGCTTTTGAACAACAACTTTTGAATAAACAAAAAAGTACATGAATGTACCACTTCAATGTAATTATATGTTAACAGAATAAAAACTTACAATAAATTTCTGTAATATTTTTTCTTGGCTTTGTCATTGAAAGGTGTCTGACCACGGGGTTACTTTCCTAGTCCAGAAGTAATGCAGTTACATTGGAGGAGGGGCTCCCTTTTACAAAATATGGTTGCAAACAATAACATACGGTCATTAGTGGTGGCTATGCATTGCAAGAAAATTCTGGTAACAGGCCACAAACTACATGTAAAGGTTGATCAATGATAAGAATATGCTTGGACCTGGTTTATATAATCCATTTTTCAGAGGAGTTTTCACCAAGTAGGCATACTTGCATGCTTAGGTTTTTCTAAATTCGTAAATTATGTTACATGTAATAAATCTGTCTGATAAATACTTGGTTGTTTTATCTAATGTGCTCATGCGAACAAAATGCACGGCAACGAAATAGTAGCGTGCCCCCCCCCCCCCGAGCCGACGTCTTGACATCGGATAGTGGGCCAGTGTTTCACGCAAGGCAAGGGTTGACTTTTTCGTACGACTTCGGTAAAAAATAAAAGTATCATCTAAAATCTAGGTAGTTTTTATAGATGATAACAGTGAGTCCGGTTACAATTAAATTTTGAAGAGATTCATCTACAAGTATAAGACCGGAGGTTACTGCGACGGTAAAACTCTGTTTTGCGGGATTTGATTTTTAATAGCACAGGAAATGCTACATGCCGGCATACATCACTGGGTCACATTTTACAATTATTCTATTCACACCAATTAAAAAACAGGGCAGCTTCCTTCATTAATGTGCAAAATATGCAAAGAAGGAGAGGGTTGTCAGTAATTCTTTAGTTTAGTTGTCATTCACTAATTATGGACGAGATAGTAAGCACGCGAAAATTTCCAAGAAAAAGAAAGCGAGGAAGAAAGAAGAAAAACGTCAAAAGAATGATCACTCCTGTCAAAAAAGAAAGAGACGATGCTGGGTTCGTACAGAACGGATTTCCCCGTCGAAACCAGTGTCAGCCATGAAGTGGGCGAAGAAAGTTTTACCGTGACACTGAGAGTCCTGTTCAAAACGTTCGAGAGATGTCTGTATCTCGCAGGAAAATATTGTTACCTTCCGACGTAGAAGAAGAAAGTGAGAGTGAATGTCACGGCCGATCGTTTGAAGACGGCGAGGCGTCACGGTCTAGGCAGTCAGTTTGAATTTCTTTGAACGCAAGAAGATTGTATTCGATCGCAACTGAGCCAGCCTAGCTTCCCGTCATCCCGAAAGAAGGGGTCAGTTTTCGAAATAAATAGAAAGGCTGCCATTGGAATGCGAGCGACTGGAAAGGAACGGCGCGCTCTGGTGAAACTGTCAAGCTATTAGGGGTTACCTCAACCAGTAACGGGTACACCCTTTCGCCAGTATGTACGAGCTGCCTCCAGGAGACTTCGAAACTTGTGGCATCATGCTTGAACTAATAAGTTTACAAACACAACGGCCCAAAAATCAATACACTGTATTTGCAAACACTTCAACTGCCAAGTGTAGTGTCTGTATTGTTTGTTACTCGCAAACAGAACCACCCACTTTGCATAATCCAAGCTTTAATGAATGACGTCACCGTTCGTTATCAGCACAGACCGTCACAAAACTCCTTAGCGTGAAAGAAAACGGCAAAAAAACAAAGATTTTCGAGGATATAAATGTCGGTTCATGATTTTTCCCGAAAACAACTTTCAAAGCATTTCATTTACAATTAGCCCATGTAAATTTTGCTCCTAAAACGGGAGTTAACGTTGATTGAAGTTTGAAATCATAAAAGTGCCGATTTCTCGGTGTTCGGTTTTTGGCAATTACCGTTGACCTAATTTTAAATGGCGTTTCAGTGAATAGCGCTACGATGTCGCCGTTTAACTTTTCCTACTCTTGGATATGTTGGCTTCATATCCGTATTTGCATATTTGCAAAATTCTATTGCGTTTTTTCACAAACCTCGTGCAAACCACCGGTATACTCTAACTTTAACACCTAAAAACGTGCTTGAAATTTGTGATTTTCGGAAAGAAAAAAAAACTTAATGCAAAAAATAGAAATACGGATTTAAACTTCATGACCTTTGCTTCAAAACAGTGTAAAGTTTTTGATCGCATGAATGACTGTGGAGATGACAATTAAAATTTTATTCACGTTAGTTAAATTATCAGCCCCGCTGATTTTCAGAATCACGTGACGCTAAAACAAACACAATGTTCACAAAATATTAATAGTAGGAAAATACAAGACAAGAGCTTTCTAAACATATATAGATTGTATGGTTTCTTGTAAAATTTATTCCGATTATAGGTGTTTACATTTTTCATGCAAAAAAACTATCCTGCTACCTTAACTTAAACAATTAAACAAATGACACAACATTACTATTATCAATTCAAATATATGACGTTTTTCAATTGCAGTGTTTTTCATCTTTTATTTTTATTACTGCTTTTATTGTATATTTATTTTCCCACAACACACTGTAAAATGCCTTTCATAAAACCAGAGAATAAATTCTGTTTATTGCTATTTTAAACATATAAATGACCAGCATAAACAATATTATCAGTGCGCTTAGAACAGGGATGGATTTTATAATCATTTGTGGTGAATATTCTTTATTACTGACGTTTCCAGACAGAGATTAGTAATTTTGCATCGTGTTACAGAAACCCATAAAATTCACGTTTGACATATCAATATGCAACGGAATCATTAATTTAACTATTTGAAATCAGTTTCTATCACATATCACAAAATCAAACAGTATTATTTTTAGCCAATGGAAAATTATGTCGACATTGTCCAATTAACAAAGATAATTATAATAGAAAATATTTCAGGAGAAACAAAATATTAGTCGTATATATCTCTAATTTTCGGATTATTGATGAAAAGCACATCCAATTGCTAAGGGAATTTCACTTATACAAATAAAGACATAAATCAGCAAGTAAAGAAACAGAATCATTTTGTGACGCCAGGGCTCGGTGGATTGGAACTGATCAATTCGGATGACGTTTTCTAAAAAGAAAGAACCATGCTGCCGCGCTTAACATGATTGTATGATTGTCTTTAAAACTTTCTGTAAACGTTATGGCATTTCCCTGTGTCTTCTGGCAGATTCTGCAAGTTAACCTAGAAACCAAGACTAGGTAGCATGTCAAATGACTTCATTTATACTCTCACAGTACGTGTTGTCTTGCAAAAACCCGAGAAATTATTTAAACAAGATTGTATTTTGTTGATATGCTGGAGCCATTCGACGAGACATGATTCCTATCGAAGTGAGAAGATTAGTTCCCTAGATGGCGTTATTACATACTCTCAAATGTCAGATTTTCTCTGGAACCTATACTGTGACGGAAATTTCCTACCTCCGCCAAGTGGATGTTGGTTGGTGAAGCCCTGTCTGATCCGGGCGAGTCTAAGAAGTTTTTCAAGTTGAATAATCTAGTACTGTTTGCAGTGTTAGGGAGTATTGGATTTGTGAAGCCAACTGAGTTCCAGAACTTGGGAATGCAAATATTTGTTTGAATCTTCTGCTCCATGGGAAAATATCCATGAATTCATTCTAACTTAAGAAATAAAATTATGTATTTTGGAACCATTTTTTTCAAATCAATAATATTTATTATTTATACACAGTATTTTAAATTAAGCAGAGCGTTTGGAAAACATACATTATTACACATTTCAGGATTAACCTTGGGATTGATTTAGTATGTTTACATCCAGATGATCACCAAATTTTAACAGTATGCAGTCAGCATCGTATACATATTAAACGGCATGAACTCTTAGGGAAGCGAGTGCCCACAAACATGTATCAATACCTTAAGGCAGTTCAAGTCGAATTAAAATATTTCACTACTAGTTTGTTACAGAACATACATGCGTATACAAATGGTAGATGGCTTATTACTGTATATAACAAAAAAAAACAATTATAAAGCAGGTAACGTACCTACTTGGATTTAATAATCAAAATAACACACGATGTTTCTCAGGAATTCACGGCGTCCGAGAGGAGACGTGCCGTAACGTGAAGCTTGACGTTCTGGTATCGTTTATGAGCGTCGCTTTAAACCAAACGCACGGGACATATTTGCTCTGCTGTTTATTCAGTGATATTTACATGCTTAACTTAAACAATTAAACAAATGGCACAACATTACTATTAACAATTCTAATATATGATATTTTTCAATTGCAGTGTTTTTCATATTTTATTTTTATTTTTATTACTGCTTTTATTGTTTATTCATTTTTCCACAACACACTGTAAAATTCCTTTCATAAAACCAGAGAATAAAAACTGTTTATTGCTATTTTAAACATATGTATGACCAGCATAAAAAATATTATCAGTGCGCTTAGAAGAGGGAGAAATTTTATAATCATTTGTGGTGAATATTTTTTATTACTGACGTTTCCAGACAGAGATTAGTAATTTTGCTTTGTGTCACAGAAACCCATAAAATTAATGTTTGACATATCAATATGCAACGAAATCATTAATTGAACTATTTGAAATCAGTTCTTGTCACATATCACATCATCAAACAATTTTCTTTTTAGCCAATAAAATTACGTCCACGGTGTCCAACTAACAAAGAGAATTATAATAGAAAATATTTCAAAATGTAGCACATTTCAGCAGAAAGAAATATTACTTGGGTATAAGTAGCTTAGTATACATTGTAGGTACATTCGAATACTTATGACGGCACACAATATATGTGCATAAATTTGCATAAATTATGACAATGTCCCTAAAATAAGTCTTAATATAACATCGTATTGGGATAAATTTTTTCAGAGTTGAAATTTACCAGGGAATGATCGATCTACTCGCATACACTCGATCAATGATAACAGGAATGTAGACTTTCTTGAACCCAAGTGCTATCAGTTAATTAACTGACTGAACTTTTTATCGATTAGCCTTTGTAATTGAGATTGAAAATACCATATTCATTTTCCTTGTAAATAAGCCTTTGATTGAAGCGGGGGGACTTAATCTCCAATGTAAATGTACATTATCGTCCAATCGCGTCGTTTTCTTGGTTTGACAATGAAAACGAGTTTTGCAAAGAATCAGGTTCGGTAACGCCAGACCTCCTTCTAGAATATACTCTTATATACTCGGTAACGCCTTCTCATTCATTTCTATTGGAAGGGGATCGTGTCATACGTTTTCTGCCATTAGCGATAAACATGCGATAACAAAAAAAATTGCTAATGCTGCGATTATAGATTACTCAGATTAAATTTCTGCTTTTATTCGAACAACAACAAAAATCGTAACTGTCTCCATCAGACGTGTTTTTCCCTTACAGCCGTGAAGATTGTGCTACAAATGTTTTACATGTGCGCTAAGGGGTCGTGACACCATTCCAGCACAATGCATCAATCAATAGATTATTTTTGAAGGTGTGGATTCATACTGTTGCACACTGCTCGATTTCCGACGTGTATCTGTCAACCATTGTAATTATTTTAACTTTGTTTGGAAATTGGATTTTATTCGCATTCAATCGAACTAATGTTCAGGCCGAATGCATTAGTATAAGTTGTACCTTCCTACACGGAAACCACAGTCAGCTGACGTACACTAGAAAAAAAATACTATATGGGGGATAAGGCTGAATAAGGGACGTTGAAAACACGCATTTTATTTGATTCATACATCAAAATAATACCAATCTTTCACTAGGCCTACTGTTTTTGCACAAAAAATCTTTACATCCGAACAACTAGTGACGCAGAGATATAGAACATATTCTCGTAGCGCTCAAGATCGAAATGACGGACGGCTTAGCTAAAATAACATATTAGCTACAAAAAACGTTTTACACTCTTTTCCCGGCGGTATCGTGAATTACATGAGACACATATTCAATAGACACAAACACCCATCCCACCCGAATAACACGGAAATAAACGACGCGAACTGCGACCTGCCTAGTAGATTCGATCTTTTATAGTTTAATGTAAAAAGATGATTCAATTTTGAGCTCGTTAAAAACACATATACGATGAAAATTGGGAGATTATTTCGCACTGTATATAGCGAAAAAATATTACCAAACAGGTAACTTACTTACCTTGATATAATAATCAAAGTAAGTCAGTAATTTTAATGAAAAAAAATACATTTTTCTTAGTAATAGTGACACCTGTTGTTTAGTATGATAGATCCCCACGGTTTGGTACAGGAGCATAGAAGTTTCTAATTAAAATTGTTTTGCATAAGAAACATGAAACCATCATAAATGGCCTTATAAACAGCCTTTTACTTCATAGTGGGGTGGGTGGAGTAAAGCTGTGATTATTTTTATTACTTTCTGACCATCTAGTTTGTCATTTACCATGTTCATATAAACAAAAGCTCCAGCCAATATCAGATTTGACTACTTATTTCAAGCTATGGCACTTGGAAAAGAGTGTTGTGACATGTGGCAAATGTCCAACTGTCTTGGGTAATAAGATTGGCTAAATTTCAAGTAGAAACAGGTAAACCAGTATACCTGTATGTACGAAGCCAGTGAATGTTATTCAAGCCAAAGAAACTGCATCTATTTATATAAATACACATGGACAGAGAATATTTTTTTGGAGCACTAAATGTGACAATTGCCCTACTGTCTGTGATATATATACCACACCAGCTACATAGCGCCCGACGAGGACCTGGGTAGGTAGTGAAGAAAAACATTGACTAAGGCCTTGCAAAGGACTGAATTGTTGTCAACAGCAACAAACATGCTGGGAAAGTCAAATACAGCGAAAAAACAAACAGAAAAACCCACAGGCATATAAATACTAACTTTCTAGGATCTTTATTGACTCCAAGTAATCCAGAGTAGAACGAGATGAATCAACGCTATACTCCGCCATCTTTATTTTAATATTAGATGGAACCATTATTTTATAGGGCACAACTTGAGGGGAGTTAACACCCATGATTTTAAAAATGCCTTGATCAATAACAGTCTAAGCTACAGGGAACATTATTTTGATTTTTCAGTGGACCAATGAATGCATTTGACAGGAAAATAGAAAAAATCTACCACAACAGCAATTAGAACAGCTTGCCGCATTATAAGTATCAATTCCCTTTCAAATTAGTGGATCATGCTTATTTGAATCTGAACACAACAGGCCAATTCCATCACACCTTGTTAGGCTCGAACTTCCATCCAATCAGAGCATTCCAAATAAACATGATTCCCCCAAAAAATTCCATTATCTAAACAAAAAGAACTGAATGTCCACAGTAATGTCTGTAGGTGTACCATGCCTGCATGCAAAATGAAAGACCAAGATTAGTCGGTTATGTACATACTAATCCAAAGTTAATTCAGACCCATTTTAACACGTAGCCAAGGTGATGAAATTATATGGTACCTACCAAAAAATACACAGGGCCTGAACCATGATCAACATATCGAAATAAAGTCCAAGATTGGTCGGTTATGTACATACTTATCAAAGTGAATTCAGACCCATTTTAACACGTAGCCAGGGTAGTGAACCAATGCATTGCCTGATATTAAATGTTCAGTAACTAACCTCTTAGAACATAAGTATAAGCATCAAGTCCACAGTAATGTCTGTAGGTGCACCTTGCCTGCATGCAAAATGAATGTCCAAGATTGGTCGGTTATGCACATACTAATCCGAAAGGAATTCAGACCCATTTTAACATGTAGCCAAGGTGATGAAATTATATGGTACCCACCGAAAGATACACAGGGTCTGAACCCTGACCAACATATCGAAATAAAGTCCAAGATTGGTCGGTTATGTACATACTTATCAAAGTGAATTCAGACTCATTTTATCACGTAGCCAGGGTAGTGAACCAATGCATTGCCTGATATTAAATGTTCAGTAACTAACCTCTTAGAACATAAGTATAAGCATTAAGTCCACAGTAATGTCTGTAGGTGCACCTTGCCTGCATGCAAAATGAATGTCCAAGATTGGTCGGTTATGTACATACTAATCCGAAGTGAATTCAGACCCATTTTAACATGTAGCCAAGGTGATGAAATTATATGGTACCCACCGAAAAATACACAGGGTCTGAACCCTGACCAACATATCGAAATAAAGTCCAAGATTGGTCGGTTATGTACATACTTATCAAAGTGAATTCAGACTCATTTTATCACGTAGCCAGGGTAGTGAACCAATGCATTGCCTGATATTAAATGTTCAGTAACTAACCTCTTAGAACATAAGTATAAGCATTAAGTCCACAGTAATGTCTGTAGGTGTACCTTGCCTGCATGCAAAATGAAAGTCCAAGATTGGTCTGTTACGTACATACTAATCCAAAGTGAATTCAGACTCATTTTAACACGTAGCCAAGGTGATGAAATTAAATGTTACCCACCGTAAAATACACAGGGTCTGAACCCTGAGCAACGTATTGAAATAAAGTCCAAGATTGATCGGTTATGTACATACTAATCCGAAGTGAATTCAGACCCATTTTAACATTAAACCAAGGTGATGAAATTAAATGCTACCTACCGTAAAATACACAGGGTCTGAACCCTGAGCAACATATTGAAATAAAGTCCAAGATTGATCGGTTATGTACATACTAATTCAAAGTGAATTCTGACCCATTTTAACACGTAGCCAGGGTAATGAAATTAAACGGTACCCACCGAAAAATACACAGGGTCTGAACCCTGACCAACATATCGGAAAAAAGTCCAAGATTGGTCGATCATGTACATACTTATCCAAAGTAATTCAGACCCATTTTAACACGTAGCCAAGGTGATGAAATTATATGGTACCAACCGAAAAATACACAGGGTCTGAACCCTGACCAACATATCGAAATAAAGTCCAAGATTGTTCGGTTATGTACATACTTATCAAAGTGAATTCAGACTCATTTTAACACGTAGCCAGGGTAGTGAACCAATGCATTGCCTGATATTAAATGTTCAGTATCTAACCTCTTAGAACATATATATAAGCATTATGTCCACAGTAATGTCTGTATGAGTACCTTGCCTGCATGCAAAATGAAAGTCCAAGATTGGTTGGTTATGTACATACTAATCTGAAGTGAATTCAGTCCCATTTTAACATATAGCCAAGCTGATGAAATTAAATGGTACCCACAGAAAAATACACAGGGTCTGAACCCTGAGCAACATATTGAAATAATGAACAAGATTGATCGGTTATGTACATACTTATCTAAAGTGAATTCAGACCCATTTCAACACGTAGCCAGGGTAATGAAATTAAACGGTACCTACCGAAAAATACACAGGACCTGAACCATGATCAACATATCAAAATAAAGTCCAAGATTGGTCGGTTATGTACATACTTATCAAAGTGAATTCAGACTCATTTTAACACGGAGCCAGGGTAGTGAACCAATGCATTGCCTGATATTAAATGTTCAGTAACTAACCTCTTAGAACATAAGTATAAGCATAAGGTCCACAGTAATGTCTGTAGGTGCACCTTGCCTGCATGAAAAATAAATGTCCAAGATTGGTCGGTTACGTACATACTAATCCGAAGTGAATTCAGACCCATTTTAACATGTAGCCAAGGTGATGAAATTATATGGTACCCACCGAAAAATACACAGGGTCTGAACCCCGACCAACATATCGAAATAAAGTCCAAGATTGGTCGGTTATGTACATACTTATCAAAATGAATTCAGACTCATTTTATCACGTAGCCAGGGTAGTGAACCAATGCATTGCCTGATATTAAATGTTCAGTAACTAACCTCTTAGAACATAAGTATAAGCATTAAGTCCACAGTAATGTCTGTAGGTGCACCTTGCCTGCATGCAAAATGAATGTCCAAGATTGGTTGGTTATGTACATACTAATCCGAAGTGAATTCAGACCCATTTTAACATGTAGCCAAGGTGATGAAATTATATGGTACCCACCGAAAAATACACAGGGTCTGAACCCTGACCAACATATCGAAATAAAGTCCAAGATTGGTCGGTTATGTACATACTCATCTAAAGTGAATTCAGACTCATTTTATCACGTAGCCAGGGTAGTGAACCAATGCATTGCCTGATATTAAATGTTCAGTAACTAATCTCTTAGAACATAAGTATAAGCATTATGTCCACAGTAATGTCTGTAGGTGTACCTTGCCTGCATGCAAAATGAAAGTCCAAGATTGGTCGGTTATGTACATACTAATCCGAAGTGAATTCAGACCCATTTTAACATGTAGCCAAGGTGATGAAATTATATGGTACCCACCGAAAAATACACAGGGTCTGAACCCTGAGCAACATATTGAAATAATGAACAAGATTGATCGGTTATGTACATACTTATCTAAAGTGAATTCAGACCCATTTCAACACGTAGCCAGGGTAATGAAATTAAACGGTACCTACCGAAAAATACACAGGACCTGAACCATGATCAACATATCAAAATAAAGTCCAAGATTGGTCGGTTATGTACATACTTATCAAAGTGAATTCAGACTCATTTTAACACGGAGCCAGGGTAGTGAACCAATGCATTGCCTGATATTAAATGTTCAGTAACTAACCTCTTAGAACATAAGTATAAGCATAAGGTCCACAGTAATGTCTGTAGGTGCACCTTGCCTGCATGAAAAATAAATGTCCAAGATTGGTCGGTTACGTACATACTAATCCGAAGTGAATTCAGACCCATTATAACATGTAGCCAAGGTGATGAAATTATATGGTACCCACCGAAAAATACACAGGGTCTGAACCCCGACCAACATATCGAAATAAAGTCCAAGATTGGTCGGTTATGTACATACTTATCAAAATGAATTCAGACTCATTTTATCACGTAGCCAGGGTAGTGAACCAATGCATTGCCTGATATTAAATGTTCAGTAACTAACCTCTTAGAACATAAGTATAAGCATTAAGTCCACAGTAATGTCTGTAGGTGCACCTTGCCTGCATGCAAAATGAATGTCCAAGATTGGTTGGTTATGTACATACTAATCCGAAGTGAATTCAGACCCATTTTAACATGTAGCCAAGGTGATGAAATTATATGGTACCCACCGAAAAATACACAGGGTCTGAACCCTGACCAACATATCGAAATAAAGTCCAAGATTGGTCGGTTATGTACATACTCATCTAAAGTGAATTCAGACTCATTTTATCACGTAGCCAGGGTAGTGAACCAATGCATTGCCTGATATTAAATGTTCAGTAACTAATCTCTTAGAACATAAGTATAAGCATTATGTCCACAGTAATGTCTGTAGGTGTACCTTGCCTGCATGCAAAATGAAAGTCCAAGATTGGTCGGTTATGTACATACTAATCCGAAGTGAATTCAGACCCATTTTAACATGTAGCCAAGGTGATGAAATTATATGGTACCCACCGAAAAATACACAGGGTCTGAACCCTGACCAACATATCGAAATAAAGTCCAAGATTGGTCGGTTATGTACATACTCATCTAAAGTGAATTCAGACTCATTTTATCACGTAGCCAGGGTAGTGAACCAATGCATTGCCTGATATTAAATGTTCAGTAACTAATCTCTTAGAACATAAGTATAAGCATTATGTCCACAGTAATGTCTGTAGGTGTACCTTGCCTGCATGCAAAATGAAAGTCCAAGATTGGTCGGTTATGTACATACTAATCCGAAGTGAATTCAGACCCATTTTAACATGTAGCCAAGGTGATGAAATTATATGGTACCCACCGAAAAATACACAGGGTCTGAACCCTGGCCAACATATCGAAATAAAGTCCAAGATTGGTCGGTTATGTACATACTTATCTAAAGTGAATTCAGACTCATTTTATTACGTAGCCAGGGTAGTGAACCAATGCATTGCCTGATATTAAATGTTCAGTAACTAATTTCTTAGAACATAAGTATAAGCATTATGTCCACAGTAATGTCTGTAGGTGTACCTTGCCTGCATGCAAAATGAAAGTCCAAGATTGGACGGTTATGTACATACTAATCTGAAGGGAATTCAGACCCATTTTATCATTAAACGAAGGTGATGAAATTAAATGGTACCCACCATAAAATACACAGGGTCTGAACCCTGACCAACATATTGAAATAAAGTCCAAGATTGATCGGTTATGTACATACCAATTCAAAGTGAATTCTCACCCATTTTAACACGTAGCCAAGGTGATGAAATTATATGGTAGCCACCCAAAAATACACAGGGTCTGAGCCCTGACCAACATATCAAAATGATGTCCAAGATTGGTCGGTTATGTACATACTAATCTAAAGTGAATTCAGACTCATTTTAACACGTAGCCAGGGTAATGAAATTAAACTGTACCCACCGAAAAAATACACAGGGTCTGAACCCCGACCAACATATCAAAATAAAGTCCAAAATTGGTCTGTTACGTACATACTAATCCAAAGTGAATTCAGACTCATTTACCACGTAGCCAAGGTGATGAAATTAAATGTTACCCACCGTAAAATACACAGGGTCTGAACCCTGAGCAACGTATTGAAATAAAGTCCAAGATTGATCGGTTATGTACATACTAATCCGAAGTGAATTCAGACCCATTTTAACATTAAACCAAGGTGATGAAATTAAATGGTACCCACCGTAAAATACACAGGGTCTGAACCGTGAGCAACATATTGAAATAAAGTCCAAGATTGATCGGTTATGTACATACTAATTCAAAGTGTATTCTGACCCATTTCAACACGTAGCCAGGGTAATGAAATTAAACGGTACCCACCGAAAAATACACAGGGTCTGAACCCTGACCAACATATCGGGAAAAAGTCCAAGATTGGTCGGTCATGTACATACTTATCCAAAGTAATTCAGATCCATTTTAACACGTAGCCAAGGTGATGAAATTATATGGTACCAAACGAAAAATACACAGGGTCTGAACCCTGACCAACATATGGAAATAAAGTCCAAGATTGTTCGGTTATGTACATATCAAAGTGAATTCAGACTCATTTTAACACGTAGCCAGGGTAGTGAACCAATGCATTGCCTGATATTAAATGTTCAGTATCTAACCTCTTAGAACATAGATATAAGCATTATGTCCACAGTAATGTCTGTATGAGTACCTTGCCTGCATGCAAAATGAAAGTCCAAGATTGGTTGGTTATGTACATACTAATCTGAAGTGAATTCAGTCCCATTTTAACATATAGCCAAGCTGATGAAATTAAATGGTACCCACCGAAAAATACACAGGGTCTGAACCCTGAGCAACATATTGAAATAATGAACAAGATTGATCGGTTATGTACATACTTATCTAAACTGAATTCAGACCCATTTCAACACGTAGCCAGGGTAATGAAATTAAACGGTACCCACCGAAAAATACACAGGGTCAGAACCCTGACCAACATATCGAAATAAAGTCCAAAATTGGTCGGTTATGTACATACTTATCTAAAGTGAATTCAATCCCATTGCAACACGTAGCCAGGGTAATGAAATTAAACGGTACCCACCGACAAATACACAGGGTCTGAACCCTGACCAACATATTAAAATAAAGTCCAAAATTGGTCGGTTATGTACATACTAATCCAAAGTGAATTCAGACCCATTTTAACACGTAGCCAAGGTGATGAAATTAAATGTTACCCACCGAAAAATACACAGGGTCTGAACCCTGAGCAACATATTGAAATAAAGTCCAAGATTGATCGGTTATGTACATACTAATCCAAAGGGAATTCAGACCCATTTTAACATTAAACGAAGGTGATGAAATTAAATGGTACCCACCGTAAAATACACAGGGTCTGAACCCTGACCAACATATTGAAATAAAGTCCAAGATTGATCGGTTATGTACATACTAATTCAAAGTGAATTCTGACCCATTTTAACACGTAGCCAAGGTGATGAAATTATATGGTAGCCACCCAAAAATACACAGGGTCTGAACCCTGACCAACATATCGGAAAAAAGTCCAAGATTGGTCGGTCATGTACATACTTATCCAAAGTAATTCAGACCCATTTTAACACGTAGCCAAGGTGATGGAATTATATGGTACCAACCGAAAAATACACAGGGTCTGAACCCTGACCAACATATCGAAATAAAGTCCAAGATTGTTCGGTTATGTACATACTTATCAAAGTAAATTCAGACTCATTTTAACACGTAGCCAGGGTAGTGAACCAATGCATTGCCTGATATTAAATGTTCAGTATCTAACCTCTTAGAACATATATATAAGCATTATGTCCACAGTAATGTCTGTATGAGTACCTTGCCTGCATGCAAAATGAAAGTCCAAGATTGGTTGGTTATGTACATACTAATCTGGTCATTGTAAGCTAATAGCAATCTGAATTATTTTTTGCAGATAGTGACAATTTAAAAAAAGGAAATACTATATAAATGGAACGTAAGAAGTTGAAGAACCAGAATTTATGGACGTGACGTTAAGGGGAAAAAAAAAGTTTAACCAGTATTGATGGATGCAATGGTTTAGCATTTGCATGTTTATCAGTTTTACATTTGCACACAGATTTTGAAAGTTCCAAGTGTGTAGAGTTTTACTGTACATTCCTTTTTTTATGTTTTCCCTCAAATAAAAGTGACATCTTTCAACTGGTATTTCATGATTTTCAGCTATCTTATATAGTTCTTCTTGCTGACCCTTTTGTACACACCCACCCGCACTCACTCCACAAACTTTCATCTTCTTAATGATAATTAACAGGAAAATATTATTGAAAAAATCCTGTAGAGATCAAAAACATGAACAAATTTGACACGCCTACATCTTTGAGAAAAAATATTTTACACTAGAAAAAGAATAGCACAAAAACAAAGAGGAGAAAAAACATTTTGCACAGCCTCCTCCTTAAGCTAATCGTTTCTCAAGAAAACTTGATGAATATCTGGAGGAGTATGACATTGCAAACCTAAAATATTATTATCCACTAAAAAGTCTGTATGGCTGTGCACTACATCATGATTTTTCAAAAACAAAACAAAACATGGCATACTTTTAATATTGCTTACATATTCTTGTTTTGTCTAATGTTTTCATTAATTATCCAATTTCTGTACTTTATGTGTTTGTACACTGAGCTGAATAATTAAGATGATGTTTTGAAGCACAGCGATAGAGGGACTGTGTTTGAAGCAATGTTTTAACCCCCCCTCCCCCCATATGACTTTTTTACTTTGCAAAGCTGTACCTCCCAGATCTTTAGTTGTTTATGCATAGATGGTCTTTGGTTATAAATTATTTACTTTCCAGTTATTTTTGAAGTGTAAACCTTTGTCATACTTTCTGCTGTGTTGACTTCCTGTCACTATGCTTTTGTTTCCCTTTGGTTAGCTAAACATATGAACGCTTGTTGAAAATCACACTTTTAAGTAAGAGTTTCTAATGGAATAGCAAGCAATCTAATCTATTCCTGAAATTGTTAAATTATATATAGTGTTATTTGGAAATGTCAAAATAAACTTCTAGGAATCTGTTATTCAGTTCAAAAAATAAACTGGTTGCATGCAGAATCTCAGAGAAACAATTGCATGTATATGCAAGAATGGACGGATGTTGCAGCAGCAGAAGTTTGGGCCTGGACATTCCAGTCGCATTTTTAAAATGATTTTAAATAATATACGTATTCTTAAACTGTTACATGAGAGGGGCCAGAGCATGAAATAATATTTTAGTTTTGGAAACTATGCAAAGATGTGTGTTCAGTAATTCAATACCTTTGATGAGCCATTATTAAATTAGCATACTAAGGGTTAGATTTGAATAGATTCCTAGTAAGATTGGTGCATTCTTAATTCAAAAAAACTTAAAAAGTTTTAATACTACTAAATTATACATATGTTTGATATAATTTATTGTAAAACATTAATGTTGTTGTGAAAATAGTTTCATACAAAACGGTGAAAATTTGCCAAAATCCTTATATGTGTTGCCAGTGATATGCTAGTTTCCATTGTTATTTAAATGTACTCATCAGGGAGGTAATCCATTACAAAACATCACTAATCCACAGTAGTCTGGTTTCAGGCTACACCAAGTCTTAATCATAAGAGGGACTTTGACCAAGTGCAGGCTAAGATTTAAGCTAATCCCAAATGTTTGCATATCAGCTATACCCAATTGTGTTCACTCACAGGAGGGTCCAACAGTTATAGCACAGGCCACAGTGTTGAGGGTCTGTGCACTGGCTAAGAACACCCAAACTTGTTTCCCAAGGGAGGCAGCAATTATGAACAAACAATTAAACAGCAATGGTACAGTGCCATAACTACACTGTTAACCGAAATAAACCAACCACAAATTATCGAAACAACCACCATATATTTCTCTCCCTTAATATTTTTTTTTTCATTCCTTTTCCATGTTTTATTGATTTATAATGCTTATTTTTTTTATTAATATCATCACCAGTTTTTTCAATTGTTTTTTTTTTAAACCATTGTGGTGCTTCCGATACTAGTTTGCTGATAGTTGTTAGAAGGGAATTTTTGTGATGTTGATTGGTACACTCAAAAGCAATATCACATGTGCAATTTACGTGACACCCCAAAACGGCATGCGTGCGCATGCGAAACACCATATCTTCGACTTCTGGGGAAGTCGTCTACTAGTATCCCACCAGTCATTAATTACTCCGTACACGCTTCCACACTGATTGGGTCGCTGTAGTAGAGCATACAACAACGCCAATTTGGTTCGCTGTCTACGACATGCACTAATAAAACTCTGCATTCTGTAACGCCGTTATATACTGTTCCTGTGCATCCAAATAAGTCGGTCTGTCTACGCTTGTGTTCCAGTGCACTTCGCTTCATAAATTAGAATGAAACATGTCAGCAGCAGAAATTTTGCGTTCGTAAACAGCGCCCCTTAGCCCCCGTGCTAAGGACTGGCCCTCCCAATGCATGGATGCAATTGGGTCTAGTCAAAATGCAAACATCAGCTAACATCTTAGCCAGTACTTCTAGTAGCATGAACACTATTATTGTCCAGCATTATAATACCGTGAACAAAAAAACATGCCATTCACTGCTAAGTCAGCTAGCTACACACATGGAGCTCTATGCTAGACCCCCTCCCCCATATAACTTACTGAACCACCCAACCCAGTTTTGTACACATGCAGTAGTCGTGGAATATTTTCACAGATAATTTTCATATCACATTAAACCATTCATAATAGAGAAAATAGCAAAAAATAAAAATAAAGCAGAGCATCATGAGTATTTTTTAGTTGACTGTGTCTTAGCCACTTTAAAATCACCTTCCATCAACCCTTCAACATAAACTTCTACAGTTTATAACACATGTTATGAAAAGTTATTGGTTAAGTATTTCAATTTAAAATGTTATAGTTTGGGTGTATTTGAAGACAAAACTTTAGTTTTTTGTCATTATTAAAATGGGAATTTTGTTTATGTTTGAGCTTAACCCCACTCATAAAGACAGGCTCTTTTTTCGGATTAATAACTCGCTGTTTATGTGACTTTTTGGAGTAACCAGCTGTTTATGTGACTTTTTTTGGTGGAAAGTCAGTTGCTGAGTATTTTTGAGGTTGCACACTTTTCAAAGGTTCAGTAGTGAATGTCTTGTTTGTTTGTTCAAGGTATTAAAATGCTGGACATTGCCTTTATAAGAACAGGATGTAGTACAGAGTCTCATTGTCAGTCCATTTTTATCTCAAGAATAATGTCACAGAATGTGCTTGTATTGATTGTCAAGTTTAGTATAGTTATGAATAAGAATAGTTATGAATATAATAGTTAAATTTTCAAATGGACATCAAGTACAATGGTATTTTGGGTGATTAACCTGGACTCAATGTTTGCACACACTTCGTTAGTGCCCGTGATAAGGGTCTAGGCAGAATTTTGAAAACGGGTCATTTTCTATGTTCAATAACCTATTGCATTATACTATATATTATTAAGTCAACAGTATCAAGTGCATGATTTGTTGTGATTTTAAAAACAAATTAACCCAAAACGTCATAGTTTTTCAAGATATATAATTCCATATTTCCAATTTGTCAAAATCTTGTATTTTACGTTTACCTACAATTGTACTGGCTTAAAATTGAAGCAAACTGAAGCGAGTGAGGAAAAAGAGGAGAGCTGTCAATCCCCATGTGCCATTACCGGGTATATCTGTGACATGAAAAAAAAATGACCATTTTATTCATGTAATGAAAAATAAAATGATCATTATAATACCCATTAAAAAAATAGATTGTCACCCACTCCATCATTAAATAAAAAATTACTATTATTCTGACCAGTGTAAAAATAGTGGTCATTATAACTACCAGTTTGAAAATACTGGCCAATATTTTGACCATTAAAACATTTCTGGTTGGTATTCTGGCCATTAAAAAAAAGTGGCCATTACAATGGCCAGAAGTGACTTTTCAAAGGGGTCTGAGGGGTGAAAAAAACAGAGTTAAAGTGAAATGAAAAATTATTATAACCTCCTCACTAGCCTAAAAGTATGAATAAATATTCAAAAGTTGTGAAAATTAAATCTTTCCGAAACGCGATGGAATTTCCGAAAGTTATCCGGACGCTGTTTGAAATAAAGTCCAAGATTGATCGGTTATGTACATACTTATCTAAAGTAAATTCAGACCCTTTTTAACACGTAGCCATGGTAATAAAATTAAACGGTACCCACCATAAAATACACAGGGTCTGAGCTCTGACCAACATATCAAAATAAAGTCCAAGATTGGTCGGTTATGTACATACTAATCCAAAGTGAATGCAGACCCATTTTAACATGTAGCCAAGGTGATGAAATTATATGCTACCCACCGAAAAATACACAGGGTCTGAACCCTTACCAACATATCGGAATAAAGTCCAAGATTGGTTGATTATGTACATACTTATCCAAAGTAATTCAGACCCATTTTAACAGGTAGCCAGGGCAATGAACCAATGCATTGCCTGATATTAAATGTTCAGTAACTAACCTCTTAGAACATAAGTATAAGCATTATGTCCACAGTAATGTCTGTAGGTGTACCTTGACTGCATGCAAAATGAAAGTTCAGAATTGGTCGGTTATGTACATACTAATCCAAAGTGAATTCAGACCCATTTTAACACGTATCCAAGGTGATGAAATTATATGGTACCCACCGAAAAATTCACAGGGTCTGAACCCTGACCAACATATCGAAATAAAGTCCAAAATTGGTCTGTTATGTACATACTAATCCAAAGTTAATTCTGACCCATTTTAACACGTAGCCAAGGTGATGAAATTATATGGTATCCACCCAAAAATACACAGGGTCTGAGACCTGACCAACATATCAAAATAAAATCCAAGATTGGTCGGTTATGTACATACTTATCTAAAGTGAATTCAGACCCATTTCAACATGTAGCCAGGGTAATGAAATTAAACGGTACCCACTGAAAAATACACAGGGTCTGAACCCTGACCAACATATCGAAATAAAGTCCAAAATTGGTTTGATATGTACATACTAATCCGAAGTGAATTCAGACCCATTGTAACACGTAGCCAAGGTGATGAAATTATATGGTACCCACCGAAAAATACACAGTGTTTGAACCCTGAGCAACATATCAAAATAAAGTTCAAGATTGGTCGGTCATGTACATACTTATCTAAAGTGAATTCAGACCCATTTTAACACGTAGCCGGGGTAGTGAACCAATGCATTGCCTGATATTAAATGTTCAGTAACTAACCTCTCACAACATAAGTATAAGCATTCAGTAATTTTAATGAAAAAAAGTACATTTTTCTTAGTAATAGTGACACCTGTAAAATTGTTTTGCATACGAAACATGAAACCATCATAAATGACCTTAAAAACAGCCTTTTACTTCATAGTGGGGTGGGTGGAGTAAAGCTGTGATTATTCTTATTACTTTCTTTTTATTAGTTTGCCATTTACCATGTCCATATAAACAAAAGCTCCAGCCAATATCAGATTTGACTACTTGTTTTAAGCTATGGCACTTGGAAATGAGTGTTGTGACATGTGGCAAATGTCCAACTGTCTTGGGTAATACGATTGGCTAAATTTCAACTAGAAACAGGTAAACCTGTCTAAAGAAAAAAAGATATATATATCGCAGTTTATTCAATAAATACTGTCAGAAGTTGTTACATTTCAAATCATAAGAGAAAGTTAAAAATGAAATATCACAAAAAAATTCTGTTCTCAAAATATGCGTTTTTTACAAACCAAATACATTTCCTCCTGACTATGGTTCTTAAAGAGTCACTTATATGTGCGATTTGTTTTGAGTATATAAAAATAACAAAATGAAGATTTAATAATGAATATGCACAGGAATGCACGGTGCCCGAGAGAAGATATGTGGTACCGTGAAGAAAGACGATTAGGTATCGTTTATGAGCTTCACTATAAACCAAGCTCACATTACATATTTTCTATGATATTTATATGCTCAACTTAAAACAATTAAACAAATGACACATTACAATTATCAATTCTTATATTCTTTTACAATTACAGTATTTTTTTATATTTTGTTTTTCTTTCTATCACTGCATTATTTTAAGTTTCCCACAGCACACTGTAAAATGCTTATCATAAAACCAGAGAATAAAAGCTGTTTATTGCTATTTTAAACATTTGTATGACCAGCATAAACAATGCTATCAATGCGCTTAGAAGAGGAAGACATTTTATGATCAGTTGTGGTGAATATTTTCACGAAAATCTATAAAATTAATGATTGACACATTTATATGGAACGCAGTCCTTAATTTAACTGTTTGAAATCAGTTCCTGTCACATATCACAAAATCAAACAGTTTTATGTTTAGCCAATGTTAAATTATGACCACATTGTCCCATTAACCCAGAGAATTATAATAGAAAATATTTCAAAATGTAGCACATTTCAGGAGAAAAAATATTAGTATATCTCTAATTTTCGGATTATTGATGAAAAGCACACCCAATTGCTAAGGGAATTTTACTTATACAAATAAAGACTTAAATCAGCAAGCAAAGAAACAGAATCATTTTGTGACACCAGGGCTCGGTGGATTGGAACTGATCAATTGGGATGACGTTATCGAAAAGGAAAGAACCATGCTGCCGCGCTTAACATGATTGTATTTAAAACTTTCTATAAACGTTATGGCATTTCCCAGTGTCTTCTTGAGTAACAGACGTGTACCCATGACTACACAAACCGAGAAACTAAGCCTAGGCAGCATGTCAAATTACTTCATTTATACTCTCACAGTACGTGTTGTCTTGCAAAAACCCGAGATATTATTTAAACAAGATTTTATTTTGTTGATATGCTGGAGCCATTCGACGAGACATGATTCATATCAAAGTGAGAAGATTAGTTCCCTAGATGGCTTCATTATATACTCTCAAATATCAGATTGTCCCTGGAACCTATACTGTGACGGATATTTCCTACCTCCGCCATGTGGATGTTGGTTGGTGAAGCCCTGTCTGATCCGGACGAGTTTTTCAAGTTGAATAATCTAGTACTGTTTACAGTGTTATGGAGTATTGAATTTGTGAAGCCATCTGAGCTCCAGAACTTGGGAATGCAAATATTTGTTTGAATCTACTGCTCCATGGGAAAATAACCATAAATTCTTTTCTAATTTAAGAAATAAAATTATGGATCTTGTAACAATTTTTATTTCAAATCAATAATATGTATTATTTATACACAGCATTTTAAATTAAGCAGAGCGTTTGAAAAACATACATTATTAAACTTTCAGGATTAACCGTGAGATTGATTTAGTATGTTTACACCCAGATGAGCACCAAATTTTAACAGTATGCAGTCAGCATTGACTACATATTGAAAGGCAAGAACAATTTGTTAGGGAAGGGAGTGCACACAAACATGTATTGATACTTTAAGGCAGTTCTAGTCGAATTCAAATATTTCACTGCTGAGTATGTCAGAGAGTATACATGCGTATAGAAATCGTAGATAACTTATCACTGTGTATAACAAAAAACAATTATAAAGCAGGTAACGTACTTACTTGAATTTAATAATCAAAATAACACACCATTTATCTCAGGAATTCACGATACCCGAGAAGAGACGTGTCATAACGTGAAGTTGTCGATTAGGTAACGTTTATGAGCGTCGCTTTAAACCAAACTCACAGGACATATTTGCTCTGCCGTTTATTCAGTATTATTTACATGCTAAACATAAAACAATTAAAAAAATGGCACAACATTACTTTTATCAATTTTAATATATGACCTTTTCCAATTGCATTATTTTTTATATTTTATTTTTATTTTTATCACTGCATTGTTTTAATTTTCCCATAATACACTGTAAAATAAAAATCATAAAAACCAGGGAATGAAAGCTGTTTATTGCTATTTTAAACATATGTATGACCAGTATAAACAATATTATCAGTGCGCTTAGAAGAGGGAGGGATTTCATAATCATTTGTGATAAATATTTTGTATTACTGACGTTTCCAGACTGAGATTAGTAATTTTGCTTTGTGTCGCAGAAACCCATAAAATTAATGTTTGACATATCAATATGGAACGGAATCATTAATTTAACTATTTGAAATCAGTTCTGTGACATATCACATCATCAGACAATTTTCTTTTTAGCCAACAAAATTATGTACACGGTGTCCAATTAACTAGGAGAATTATAATAGAAAATATTTCAAAATGTAGCACATTTCAGCAGAAGCAAATATTACTTGGATATAAGTAGTTTAGTGTACATTGTAGGTACATTTGAATACTTATGAGGTCACCATATGATATGTGCATAAATTAGCATAAATTATGACAATGTCCGTAAAAATATCTCTTATTATAACGTCATATAGGTATTATATTCATGAATTAGCATAAATTACCGTGACCGGGTAACAGACGTGTTCCCGTAACTACACCAACCAAGAAACCAAGCCTAAGTAGCATGTCAAATTACTTCATTCATACTCTCACAGTACGTGTTGTCTTGCAAAAACCCGAGAAATTATTTAAATAAGATTATATTTTGTTGATATGCTGGAATAATTCTACGAGGCAAGATTCCTATCAAAGTGAGAAAATTATACCCCTAGATGCCTTTAGTATATATTCAAATGTCAGATTTACTCTGTGACGGAAATTTCTTAACTCCGCCAAGTGGATGTTGGTTGATGAAGCCCTGTCTTATTCGAAATGTTTTATTAATGCATTGAAAACTGTCAGCCATCTGGTTCATGCAAGAAAATGACATTCCAAAATGTAAAAATGTTGAACACTGTTCTGATGTATTTAACGTAAAATATTTTTGTAAACAGTTTTGACAAGCGTGTCATCAAGGAGACAGGTTATAGTTAACAGCTGGAATGAAATAGAAATGTTGTCCTACATACTTCTTCACCAACCTCTTTACAATGAAGCTCCCCTTCTGCATTGTAACCAACGTTTTAACTGCTTAACCGTGACATTGGCTGGGTCATTGACGGTTAATTTTGCCCCGGTATGTCATCTTCCGAGAGCTCATCACGTATCTGGTTGCAGCTGTCCGCCATGTTTCTTTTCCGTACCAACGAAAATACCCGAATATAAACACGCAAAGGTCACAAGGGGTCATGGGAAGCGGCAATCGCTAAAGGAATTTCACTTTATACAAATAAAGACGTAAATCAGCCAGCATAGAAACACAATCATTTTGTGACGCTAGGACTCTGTGGATTGAAACTGATTAATTGGGATGATGTTATCGAAAAGAAAGAACCATGCAGCCGCGTTCAACGTGATTCTCATTAAAACTTTCTGTAAGCGTTATAGCATTTCCAAGTGTCTTCTAACATATTCTGCAAGTTATCATACATTTCTTGGGTACCAGACGTGTTCCTGTTACTACATCAACCAAGAAACCAAGACTAAGTAGCATGTCAAATTAATTCATGTATACTCTCACATCACATGTAATGCTGTTGTGTTGCAAAAACCCGAGAAATTATTTAAACAAGATTGTATTTTGTTGATATGCTGGAGCAATTCGACGGGACAAGATTCCTATAAAAGTTTAGTCCCCTAGATGGCTTTATTATATACACTCAAATATCAGATTTACTCTGGAACCTATACTGTGACGGATATTTCTTACCTCCGGCAAGTGGATGTTGGTTAGTGAAGCCCTGTCTTAACCGAAGTAGTCTAAGCAGTTTTTCAAGTTGAATAATCTAGTACTGTTTGCAGTGTTAGGGAATATTGGATTTGTGAAGCCAATTAAGCTCCAGGACTCGGGAATGCAAATATTTGTTTGAATCTACTGCTCCATGGGAAAATATCCATTAATTCATTCTAACTTAAGAACTACAGTTTTAATATATGACATTTTCCAATTGCATTATTTTTTATATTTCATTTTGATTTTTATCACTGCATTGTTTTAATTTTCTCACAACACACTGTAAAATAAAAATCATGAAACCAGGGAATAAAAGCTGTTTATTGCTATTTTAAACATATGTATGACCAGCATAAACAATATTATCAGTGCGCTTAGAAGAGAGAGGGATTTTATAATCATTTGTGGTAAATATTTTTTATTACTGACGTTTCCAGACAGAGATTAGTAATTTTGCTTTGTGTCACAGAAACCCATAAATTAATGTTTGACATATCAATATGCAACGGAATCATTAATTTAACTATTTGAAATCAGTTCTTGTCACATATCACATCATCAAACAATTTTCTTTTTAGCCAATACGTCTACGGTGTCCAATTAACAAAGAGAATTATAATAGAAAATATTTCAAAATGTAGCACATTTTAGCAGAAGCAAATATTACCTGAATATAGTAGTTTAGTGTACATTGAAGGTACATTCGAATACTTATGACGTCACAATGTGATATGTGCATAAATTAGCATAAATTATGACAATGTCCGTAAAAATAAGTCTTAATATAACGTCATATAGGTATTATGTTCATGAATTAGCATAAATTACCGTGACCGGGTTCCCGTAACTACACCAATCAAGAAACCAATCCTAAGTAGCATGTCAAATTAATACATTTATACACTAATAGCACATATACTGCTGTTGTCTTGAAAAAAACCGAGAAATTATTTAAACAAGATTATATTTTGTTGGTATGCTGGAGTAATTCGACGAGACAAGATTCCTACCAAAGTAAGAAGATTAGTGTCCTAGATGCCTTTAGTATATATTCAAATGTCAGATTTACTCTGTGACGGAAATTTCCTACCTCCGCCAAGTCGATGTTGGTTGATGAAGCCCTGTCTTATCCGGACGAGTCTAATACGTTTTTCAAGTTAAATGATTATGTACTGTTTGTAGTGTTAGGAACTTTTCGATTTGTGAAGCAAATGCAAATATTTAGCATTGCAAATACTTGTTTGAATCTACTGTTCCATGGAAAAATACCCATCAATTCATTTTAACTTAAATTGAAATTGTGATTTTGAAATCATTTTTTTTCAAATAAATAATATAAACACAACGTTGTAAATTAAGCAGAGCGTATACAATATACCTTATTGACCTTTTCAGGATGAACCGTGAGATTCATTTAGTATGTTTACACCCAGTGAGCGCCGAATTTTAAAATGTGTGCAGTCAGCATTGTCTGCATATAAAAAGGCATGAACAATGTGTTAGGGAAGCGAGTGCCCACAAACAATGTATTAATACCTTAAGGCAGTTCCAGTCGAATTAACATATTTCACTGCTGAGTTTGTTACAGAACATACATGCGTATACAAATGGTAGATAACCTATTACTGTGTATAACGAAAGAACAATTATAAAGCAGAAAACGTACTTATTTGGATTTAATAATTAAAATAAGAAATTCACGGCGTCCGAGAGGAGACGTACCGTAACGTGAAGCTTGACGTTTATGTATCGTTTATGAGCGTCGCTTTAAACCAAGCTCACAGGACATATTTGCTCTGCCGTTTATTCAGTGATATTTAGATGCTTAACTTAAACAATTAAACAAATGACACAACATAACTATTAACAATTCTAATATATGATATTTTTCAATTGCAGTATTTTTAATATTTTATTTTGATTTTCATCACTTCATCGTTTACATTTTCCCACAACACACTGTAAAATACTTTTCATAAAACCAGAGAAAAAAACTGTTTATTGTTCTTTTAAACATTTGTAAGACCAGCTTAAACAATGGTATCAGTGCGCTTAAAAGTGGGAGGGATTTTTTTCAGTTGTGGTAAATATTTTCACGAAAACCTATAAAATTAATGGTTGACAAATTTAAATGGAACGCAATCATTAATTTAACTATTTGAAATAAGGTATTTTCACATATCACAAAGTGAAACAATTTTCTTATTAGCCAATAGAAAATTACGTTCCCGGTGTCCAATTAACAAAGAATTATAATATAAAATCTTTCAAAATGTAGCATATTTCAAGACAAAAAACTATTACTCGTATATATCTCTAATTTTCGGATTATTGATCAAAAGCACATCTAATTGCAATGGGAATTTCACTTCATACAAATAAAGATATACATCAGCCAGCAAAGGAACAATAATTTTGTGACGCCAGGGCTCCGTGGATTGGCACTGTTTGATTGGGATGATATTATCGAAAAGCAAAGAACCATGCAGTCGCACTTAACATGACTATCAGAACCTTCTGTAAGCTTTATGTTATTTCGCAGTGTCTTCGAACAGATTCTACAAGTTATGTTACATTTCTAGAGTAACAGGCGTATACCTGTGACTACACCAACCCAGAAACCAAGACTAAGTAGCATGTCGAATTAATTCGTTTATACTCACAGCACATGTAATGTCGTTGTCTTGCAAAAACCGAGACATTATTTAAACAAGATGATATTTTGTTGATATACTGGAGCAATTCGATGAGACAATATTCCTATAAAAGTGAGAAGATTAGCCCCCTTGATGGCTTTATTATTTACTCCCAGATGTCAGATTTACTTTGGAACCTGTACTGTGCGGATATTTTCTACCTCTACCAAGTGTATGTTGGTTGTGAAGTTTTGTATCATCCGAACGAGTCTAAGGCGCATGGAATTTCTGAAACCAACTCGAGCACTTACTACTGCTCCGTGGGGAATATACATCAATTCATAATAAAATTGTGATTTTGGAACCATTTTTGAATAAATAATCTTTATTATGTATATACAGCATTTCAAATGAAGCAGAGCGTTTGGAAAATGTACATTATGAAACTTTTCAGGAATAACAGTGAGATTGATTTAGTATGTTTACAACCAGATGAGCTCCGAATTTTAAACAATGTGCAGTCAGCATTGTCTACACTTTGTTAGGCAAGCAAGGGCCAACAAACGTGTAATAAAACAGTTTCAGTCAAATTCAAATTTTTCAGTTACAGAAAATACATCCGTAGAAAGATGGTGGATAGCTTATCACTGTATATAAAAAAAACTATTATAAAGCAGGTAACGTACTTACTTGGATTTAATAATAAAAATAAGACACCTTTTTTTTCTGATAAATTCGTGGTGCCCGAGAGGAGAAGTGCCGTAACAGGAAGCTTGACAATTAGACATCGTTTATGGGTGTCGCTTTAATCCAAGCTCGCAAGACATATTTACTCTGCTGTTTATTCAGGGATGTTTACATGCTAAAAAATGTGATGTGGGTAACAACGTCACTTCCGGATCCTTCCTACTTTGCGTGTATAATGGCGGCCTCGAGCAGAGTTTTGTTACTATAGCATTGAGTCAGTTTATTTGGTGCCGCTGTAAAGGTAAACCTTTTCATCATTTTCTTTCGTATTTTATTTGGACGAATATCTAGCAAGCTTTCGTATACCGATGTGAAACTATTTTTAATTTTTGCATAACTGTGTATTTATTGTAATGGCATTTTCAAAATGTGAATCGCCATTTTACACGAATGGCAGTATTTTCCAAATCATGACCGTACATTTATGTTGTCGTTAATATAGCTGCTGTCCAAAAATGTGAAGGCCTCCAGAGGCGCACCTTTCAATTTGGTGTTCATGCTCATTCTTTGGGGCTTTTTATTGGAGGACATTACAACCTTGACCTGCACGCAAAATCGATAGCTCCGAAAAATTAATTATAAATGTTCATTGAGTCTAACACGCCGACACCTCGGCAGGTAAAAAGAAGTAAGGTTTATGTACACCCGGGATGTACACCTACCTGAAAGTAACAGTAAACCTTAGTAGAAAAGTATTTGTTAGGGTTTCGAGCCCTAAGGGGCGAAACCCTATTGTAATTGCTATGTTATATAATGGTTGGGTTACATGACACTATGTGATGTCACCGTGACATGGCATTATATAATTATTGGGTTACATGAAGTATGTGACGTCTGGTTGACATGACATTATATAATGATTGGGTTACAAGACAATATGTGATGTCAGGGTGACATGTCATTTTATAATGATTGGGTGACATGACAGTATGTGATGTCAGGGTGTCTTGACATCATATAATGATTGAGTGACATGACAGTATCTGATGTAAGGGTGACATGGCATTATATAATGATTGGGTGACATGACAGTATGTGATGCAAGGGTGACATGACAGTATGTGAGGTCAGGTGACATGACATTATATAATGCTTGGATGACATGACAGTATGTGATGTTAGGCTAACGTGACATTATATAATGATTGGGTGACATGACAGTATCTGATGTAAGGGTGACATGGCATTATATAATGATTGGGTGACATGACAGTATGTGATGCAAGGGTGACATGACAGTATGTGAGGTCAGGTGACATGACATTATATAATGATTGGATGACATGACAGTATGTGATGTTAGGGTGACATGACATTATATAATGATTGGGTTATATGACAGTATGTGATGTCAGGGTGACATGACATTATATAATGATTGGGTTTCATGACAGTATGTGATATCAAGATGACATGACATTATATAATGATTGGGTTTCATGACAGTATGTGATATCAAGGTGACATGACATTATATAATGTTTGGGTTATATGACAGTGTGTGATTTTAGGATGACATGACATCATATAATGATTGGGTTACATGACAGTATGTGATGTTACGGTGACATGACATTATATAATAATTGGATAATATGACAGTATGTGATGTCAGGGTGTCTTAACATTATATAATGTTTGGGTTATATGACAGTGTGTGATGACATCATATAATGATTGGATTACAGGGCAGTATGTGATATCAGTGTGACATGATATTATATAATGATTGCGTGACATGACAGTATGTGATGTTTTGGTGACATGACATTATATAATGATTGGGTGACATGACAGTATGTGATGTAAGGATGACATGACATTATATGATGATTGGGTGACATGACAGTTTGTGATGTTTTGGTTACATGACATTGTATAATGATTAGGTGACATGACAGTATGTGCTGTAAGGGGAACATGACATTATATAATGATTGAATTTTATGACAGTATGTGATGTTTTGATTACATGACATTATATAATGATTCGGTTCATGACAGTGTGTGATGGTATGGTGTTAGGATATTATAACATGACTGGGTTTCATGACAGTGTGTTATGTTACGGTGACATGACATTATATGATGATTGGGTTACATGACAGTATGTGATGTTTTGCTTACATGACATTATATAATATTTATGTTACATAACAGCGTGTGATGTAAGGGTGACATGACATTATATAATGATTGGATTATATGACAGAAATTGATGTTACAGTAATGTGACATTATATAATGATTGGGTCACACGACATTATGTGATGTTAGGGTGACATGACTTTATATAATGGTTGGGTTATGTGGCATTATGTGATGTCATGGTGTCATGACATTATATACCTATTGGGTTATATGACAGTGTGTGATGTCACAATGACATGACATTATAAAATGATTGGGTTATATGACAGTGTGTGATGTTAGGGTGACATGACATTATATATTGATTGGGTTACATGAAAGTGTGAGATGTTAGGGTGAAATTACATTATATGATGATTGGGTTATATGACAGTGTGTAATGTAAGGGTGACATGACATAATATAATGGTTGGGTTATATGACAGTGTGTGATGTTTTGGTGACTTGACATTATATAATGAGTGGGTGACATGACAGTATGTGATGTCAGGGAGACATGACATTACATAATGATTGGGTTACATGACAGTATGTGATGTTTTGGTGACATGACATTAAATGATGATTGGGTTACATGACAGTATGTAATGTTTTGGTGACATGACATTATATAATGATTGGGTGACATGACAGTATGTGATGTTTTGGTTACATGACAGCGTGTGATGTTAGGGTGACATGACATTATATAATGTTTGGGTTACATGACAGCATGTGATGTCAGGGTGTCTTGACATTATATAATGTTTGGGTTATATGACAGTGTGTGATGTCAGGGTGACATGACATTATATAATAATTGGGTGACATGAAAGTATGTGATGTCAAGGTAACATTAAACTATATAATGATTGGGTTACAAGACAATATGTGATGTCAAAGAGAAATGACATTACATAATCATTGGGTTACATGATAGTATGTGATGTTTTTCAGACAGGACATTATATAATCATTGGGTGACATGACATTATGTGATGTAAGGGTGACATGACATTATATAATGATTGGGTGACATGACAGTATGTGATGTTTTGGTTACACGACATTATATAATGATTGGGTGACATGATGTGTGATGTAATTGTGACATGCCATTATATAATGATTGAATTATATGACAGAAATTGATGTTACGGTAATGTGGCATTATATAATGATTGGGTCACACGACATTATGTGATGTTAGGGTGACATGACATTATATAATGGTTGGGTTATGTGGCATTATGTGATGTTAGGGTGACATGAAATTATATAATTATTGGGTTACATGAAAGGACGTGATGTCACGGTGACATGACATTATATATTTATTGGGTTACAAGACAATATGTGATGTCAGAATGACCTGACATTACATAGTGATTGGATTACATGACAGTATGTGATGTAAGGCTGACAAGACATTATATAATGATTGGCTGACATGACAGTATATGTGATGTTTTGGTTGCATGACATTATATAATGATTGGCTGACATGACAGTGTGATGTAAGGGTGACATAACATTATATAATGATTGGATTATATGACAGTATGTGATGTCAGGGAGACATGGCATTACATAATGATTGGGTTACATGACAGTATGTGATGTTTTGGTGACATGACATTAAATGATGATTGGGTTACATGACAGTATGTAATGTTTTGGTGACATGACATTATATAATGATTGGGTGACATGACAGTATGTGATGTTTTGGTTACATGACAGCGTGTGATGTTAGGGTGACATGACATTATATAATGTTTGTGTTACATGACAGCATGTGATGTCAGGGTGTCTTGACATTATATAATGTTTGGGTTATATGACAGTGTGTGATGTCAGGGTGACATGACATTATATAATAATTGGGTGACAAGAAAGTATGTGATGTCAAGGTAACATTAAACTATATAATGATTGGGTTACAAGACAATATGTGATGTCAAAGAGAAATGACATTACATAATCATTGGGTTACATGATAGTATGTGATGTTTTTCAGACAGGACATTATATAATCATTGGGTGACATGACATTATATGATGATTGGGTTACATGACAGTATGTGATGTTTTGGTTACATGACATTATATAATATTTATGTTACATGACAGCGTGTGATGTTTTGGTTACACGACATTATATAATGATTGGGTGACATGACAGTGTGTGATGTAATTGTGACATGCCATTATATAATGATTGAATTATATGACAGTATGTTATATTATGGTTACATGAAATTATATAATGATTGGGTGACATGACAGTGTCAGATGTAAGGGTGACATGACATTATATAATGATTGAGTGACATGACAGTATGTGATGTAAAGGTGACATGACATAACATAATGATTGGGTTACATGACAGTATGTGATGTTTTAGTGACATGACATTACATAATGATTAGGTGACATGACAGTATGTGGTGTGTTGATGACGTGACATTATATAAGGATTGGGTTACATGACAGTATGTGATGTGTTGGTGACTTGACATTATATAATGAGTGGGTGACATGACAGTATGTGATGTTTTGGTGACATGACATTATATAATGATTGGGTGACATGACAGTATGTGATGTAAGGCTGACATGATATTATATAATGATTGGGTGACATGACAGTATGATATGTTTTTGTTACATGGCATTATATAATGATTGGATTATATGACAGTATTTGATGTTATGGTAACGTGACATTATATAATGATAGGGTCACACGATATTATGTGATGTTAGGGTGACGTGACATTATATAATGTTTGGGTTACATGACAGTATGTGATGTCAGGGTGTCTTGACATTATATAATGTTTGGGTTATATGACAGTGTGTGATGTTAGGGTGACATGACATCATATAATAATTAGGTTATATGACAGTATGTGATATATGGGTGACATGACATTATATAATGATTGGGTGACATGATAGTATGTGATGTTTTGGTTACATGACATTATATAATAATTAGGTCACATGACAGTGTGTGATGTTAGGGTGACATTACATCATATAAGGATTGGGTTGCAGGACAGTATGTGATGTTATGGTAACGTGACATTATATAATGAATGGGTCACACGACAGTATGTGATGTTAGGGTGACGTGACATTATATAATGTTTGGGTTACATGACAGTATGTGATGTCAGGGTGTCTTGACATTATATAATGTTTGGGTTATATGACAGTGTGTGATGTTAGGGTGACATGACATTGTATAATAATTGGTTTACATGATAGTTTATGATGTCAGGATGACATGGCATGATATAATAATTGGGTTACATGACAGTATATGATGTCAGGATGACATGACATTATATACTGATGGGGTATATGACAGTATGTGATGTTAGGGTGACATGAAATTATAAAATTATTGGGTTACATGAAAGTATGTGGTGTCAGGGTGACATGACATTATATAATTATTGGGTTACATGAGAGTATGTGATGTAAAGTTGACATGACATTACATAATGATTGGGTGACATGACAGTATGTGATGTAAGGGTGACATGGCATTATATAATGATTATGTGACATGACAGTATGTGATGTTTTGGTTACATGACATTATAGAATGATTGGATGACAGGACAGTGTCAGATGTAAGGGTGACATGACATTATTTAATGATTGGGTGACATGACAGTATGTGATGTATAGGTGACATGACATAACATAGGTGACATGACATAACATACTGATTGGGTTACATGACAGTATGTGACGTTTTAGTGACATCACATTATATAATGATTGGGTTACATGACATTATATAATGATTGGGTGACATGACAGTATATGATGATTGGGTGACATGACAGTATGTGATGTTTTCGTTACATGGCATTATATAATGATTGGATTATATGACAGTATTTGATTTTATGTAACGTGACATTATATAATGATTGGGTCACACGATAGTATGTGATGTTAGGGTGACGTGACATTATATAATGTTTGGGTTACATGACAGTGTGTGATGTCAGGGTGTCTTGACATTATATAATGTTTGGGTTATATGACAGTGTGTGATGTTAGGGTGACATGACATCATATAACGATTGGGTTACAGGACAGTATGTGATGTCAGGGGACATGACGTTATATAATGATTGGGTGACATGAAAGTATGTGGTGATGTCAGGCTGACATGGCATTATATAATTTTTGGGTTATGACAGTGTGTGATGGCAGGGTAACACGACATTATATAATGATTTGGTTTCATGACAGTATGTGATGTCAGGGTGACATGACATTATATAATGTTTGGGCTACAAGACAATATGTGATGTCAGAGAGAAATGACATTATATAATGATTGGGTGACATGACATTGTATAATTATTGGGTTACATGAGAGTATGTGATGTAAAGTTAACATGACATTACATAATGATTGGGTGACATGACAGTATGTGATGTAAGGTGACATGGCATTATATAATGATTATGTGACATGACAGTATGTGATGTTTTGGTTACATGACATTATAGAATGATTGGATGACAGGACAGTGTCAGATGTAAGGGTGACATGACATTATTTAATGATTGGGTGACATGACAGTATGTGATGTATAGGTGACATGACATAACATAGGTGACATGACATAACATACTGATTGGGTTACATGACAGTATGTTACGTTTTAGTGACATCACATTATATAATGATTGGGTTACATGACATTATATAATGATTGGGTGACATGACAGTATATGATGATTGGGTGACATGACAGTATGTGATGTTTTCTTTACATGGCATTATATAATGATTGGATTATATGACAGTATTTGATTTTATGTAACGTGACATTATATAATGATTGGGTCACACGATAGTATGTGATGTTAGGGTGACGTGACATTATATAATGTTTGGGTTACATGACAGTGTGTGATGTCAGGGTGTCTTGACATTATATAATGTTTGGGTTATATGACAGTGTGTGATGTTAGGGTGACATGACATCATATAACGATTGGGTTACAGGAGAGTATGTGATGTCAGGGGACATGACGTTATATAATGATTGGGTGACATGAAAGTATGTGGTGATGTCAGGCTGACATGGCATTATATAATTTTTGGGTTATGACAGTGTGTGATGGCAGGGTAACACGACATTATATAATGATTTGGTTTCATGACAGTATGTGATGTCAGGGTGACATGACATTATATAATGTTTGGGCTACAAGACAATATGTGATGTCAGAGAGAAATGACATTATATAATGATTGGGTGACATGACATTGTATAATTATTGGGTTACATGAGAGTATGTGATGTAAAGTTAACATGACATTACATAATGATTGGGTGACATGGCAGTATGTGATGTAAGGGTGACATGACATTATATAATGATTGTGTGACAGGACAGTATGTGATGTTTTGGATACATGACATTATATAATGATTGGGTGACATGACAGTGTCAGATGTAAGGGTGACATGACATTATATAATGATTGGGTGACATGACAGTATGTGATGTAAAGGTGACATGACATAACATGATGATTGGGTTACATGAGAGTATGTGATGTTTTAGTGACATGACATTATATAATGATTGGGTTACATGACATTATATAATGATTGGGTGACATAACAGTATATGATGATTGGGTGACATGAGAGTATGTGATGTTTTGGTTACATGACAATATATGATTGGGTGACATGACAGTATGTGATGTAAAGGAGACATGACATTTCATTATGATTGGGTTACATGACATTATGTGATATAAGGGTGACATGACATTATATAATGATTGGGTGACATGACAGTATGTGATGTTTTGGTTACATGACATATAATGATTGGGTTACATGACATTATGTGATATAAGGGTGACATGACATTATATAATAATTAGGTTACATGACAGTATGTGATATACGGGTGACATGACATTATATAATGATTGGATGACATGACAGTATATGATGTCAGGATGACATGACACTATATAATGAGTGGGTTACATGAGAGTATGTGATGTAAAGTTGACATGACATTACATAATGATTGGGTGACATGACAGTATGTGATGTTTTGGTTACATGGCATTATATAATGATTGGGTGACATGACAGTATATGATGTAAGGGTGACATAACATTATAAAATGGTTGAGTGACATGACAGTATGTGATGTTATGGTTACATGACAATATATGATTGGGTGACATGGCAGTATGTGATGTAAAGGCGACATGACATTACATAATGTTTGGGTGACATGACAGTATGTGATGTTTTGGTTACATGACATTATATAATGATTGGGTTACATGACATTATGTGATATAAGGGTGACATGAAATTATATAATGATTGGGTGACATGACAGTATGTGATGTTTTGGTGACTTGACATTATATAATGAGTGGGTGACATGACAGTATGTGATGTTTTGGTTACATGACATTATATAATGATTGGGTTACATGACATTATGTGATATAAGGGTGACATGACATTATATAATGATTGGGTGAAGTGACAGTATGTGATGTTTTGGTTACATGACATTATATAATAATTAGGTTACATGACAGTGTGTGATGTTAGGGTGACATGACATTATATAATGATTGGGTGACATGACAGTATGTGATGTTTTCGTTACATGGCATTATATAATGATTGGATTATATGACAGTATTTGATTTTATGTAACGTGACATTATATAATGATTGGGTCACACGATAATATGTGATGTTAGGGTGACGTGACATTATATAATGATTGGGTGACATGATAGTATGTGATGTTTTTGTTACATGACATATAATAATTAGGTCACATGACAGTGTGTGATGTTAGGGTGACATGACATTATGTAATGATTGGGTGACATGACAGTATGTGATGTTTTCATTACATGGCATTATATAATGATTGGATTATATGACAGTATTTGATTTTATGTAACGTGACATTATATAATGATTGGGTCACACGATAGTATGTGATGTTAGGGTGACGTGACATTATATAATGTTTGGGTTACATGACAGTGTGTGATGTCAGGGTGTCTTGACATTATATAATGTTTGGGTTATATGACAGTGTGTGATGTTAGGGTGACATGACATCATATAACGATTGGGTTACAAGACAGTATGTGATGTCAGGGGACATGACATTATATAATGATTGGGTGACATGAAAGTATGTGGTGATGTCAGGCTGACATGGCATTATATAATTTTTGGGTTATGACAGTGTGTGATGGCAGGGTAACACGACATTATATAATGATTTGGTTTCATGACAGTATGTGATGTCAGGGTGACATGACATTATATAATGTTTGGGCTACAAGACAATATGTGATGTCAGAGAGAAATGACATTATATAATGATTGGGTGACATGACATTGTATAATTATTGGGTTACATGAGAGTATGTGATGTAAAGTTAACATGACATTACATAATGATTGGGTGACATGACAGTATGTGATGTAAGGGTGACATGACATTATATAATGATTGTGTGACAGGACAGTATGTGATGTTTTGGATACATGACATTATATAATGATTGGGTGACATGACAGTGTCAGATGTAAGGGTGACATGACATTATATAATGATTGGGTGACATGACAGTATGTGATGTAAAGGTGACATGACATAACATGATGATTGGGTTACATGACAGTATGTGATGTTTTAGTGACATGACATTATATAATGATTGGGTTACATGACATTATATAATGATTGGGTGACATAACAGTATATGATGATTGGGTGACATGAGAGTATGTGATGTTTTGGTTACATGACAATATATGATTGGGTGACATGACAGTATGTGATGTAAAGGAGACATGACATTTCATTATGATTGGGTTACATGACATTATGTGATATAAGGGTGACATGACATTATATAATGATTGGGTGACATGACAGTATGTGATGTTTTGGTTACATGACATTATATAATGATTGGGTTACATGACATTATGTGATATAAGGGTGACATGACATATAATGATTGGGTGACATGACAGTATGTGATGTTTTGGTTACATGACATTATATAACAATTAGGTTACATGACAGTATGTGATATGCGGATGACATGACATTATATAATGATTGGATGACATGACAGTATATGATGTCAGGATGACATGACACTATATAATGAGTGGGTTACATGAGAGTATGTGAGGTAAAGTTGACATGACATTACATAATGATTGGGTGACATGACAGTATGTGATGTAAGGGTGACATAACATTATAAAATGGTTGGGTGACATGACAGTATGTGATGTTTTGGTTACATGGCATTATATAATGATTGGGTTACATGACATTATATAATGATTGGGTGACATAACAGTATATGATGATTGGGTGACATGACAGTATGTGATGTTTTGGTTACATGACATTATATAATGATTGGGTTACATGACATTATGTGATATAAGGGTGACATGAAATTATATAATGATTGGGTGACATGACAGTATGTGATGTTTTGGTGACTTGACATTATATAATGAGTGGGTGACATGACAGTATGTGATGTTTTGGTTACATGACATTATATAATGATTGGGTTACATGACATTATGTGATATAAGGGTGACATGACATTATATAATGATTGGGTGAAGTGACAGTATGTGATGTTTTGGTTACATGACATTATATAATAATTAGGTTACATGACAGTATGTGATATACGGGTGACATGACATTATATAATGATTGGGTGACATGATAGTATGTGATGTTTTTGTTACATGACATTATATAATAATTAGGTCACATGACAGTGTGTGATGTTAGGGTGACATGACATCATATTAGAATTGGGTTACAGGACAGTATGTGATGTCAGGGTGTCTTGACATTATATAATGTTTGGGTTATATGACAGTGTGTGATGTTTGGGTGACATGACATTCTATAATAATTGGTTTACATGAGAGTATATGATGTCAGGGTGACATGACACTATATAAGGAGCGGGTAACATGACAGTATGTGATGTTAGGGTGACATGGCATTATATAATTATTGGGTTACATGAGAGTATGTGATGTAAAGTTGACATGACATTACATAATGAATGGGTGACATGACAGTATGTGATGTAAGGGTGACATAACATTATAAAATGGTTGGTTGACATGACAGTATGTGATGTTTTGGTGACTTGACATTATATAATGAGTGGGTGACATGACAGTGTGTGATGTTAGGGTGACATGAAATTATATAATTATTCGGGTACATGAAAGTATGTGATGTCAGGGTGACATGACATTATATAATTATAGGGTTACATGACAGTATGTGATGTCAAGGTGACATTACACTACATAATGATTAGGTAACAAGTCAATATGTGATGTCAGAGAGACATGACATTACATAATGATTGGGTTACATGACAGTATGGTGATGTGTTGATGACATGGCATTGTATAATGATTGGGTGACATGACAGTATGTATGAAAGGATGACATGACATTGTATAATGATTGGGTGACATGAAAGTATGTGATGTTTTGGTTACATGACATTATATAATGATTGGGTGACATGACAGTATATGATGTAAGGGTGACATGACATTATAAAATGATTGGGTGACATGACAGTATGTGATGTTTTGGTTACATGACAATATATGATTGGTTGACATGACAGTATGTGATGTAAAGGCGACATGACATTTCATAATGATTGGGTGACATGACAGTATGTGATGTTTTGGTTACATGACATTATATAATGATTGGGTTACATGACATTATGTGATATAAGGGTGACATGACATTATATAATGATTGGGTGACATGACAGTATGTGATGTTTTGGTTACATGACATTATATAATAATTAGGTTACATGACAGTATGTGATATACGGGTGACATGACATTATATAATGATTGGGTGACATGATAGTATGTGATGTTTTGGTTACATGACATTATATAATAATTAGGTCACATGACAGTGTGTGATGTTAGGGTGACATGAAATTATATAATTATTCGGGTACATGAAAGTATGTGATGTCAGGGTGACATGACATTATATAATTATAGGGTTACATGACAGTATGTGATTGTGATGACAAGGTGACATTACACTATATAATGATTAGGTAACAAGTCAATATGTGATGTCAGAGAGACATGACATTACATAATGATTGGGTTACATGACAGTATATAATGTGTTGATGACATGACATTATATAATGATTGGGTGACATGATAGTATGTATGAAAGGGTGACATGACATTATATGATGATTTGGTTACATGACAGTATGTGATGTTTTGGTGACATGACATTATATAATGATTGGGTGACATGACAGTGTGTGATGTAAGGGCGACATGAAATTATATAATTATTCGGGTAAATGAAAGTATGTGATGTCAGGGTGACATGACATTATATAATTATAGGGTTACATGACAGTATGTGATTGTGATGACAAGGTGACATTACACTATATAATGATTAGGTAACAAGTCAATATGTGATGTCAGAGAGACATGACATTACATAATGATTGGGTTACATGACAGTATATAATGTGTTGATGACATGACATTATATAATGATTGGGTGACATGATAGTATGTATGAAAGGGTGACATGACATTATATGATGATTTGGTTACATGACAGTATGTGATGTTTTGGATACATGACATTATATAATGATTGGGTGACATGACAGTGTCAGATGTAAGGGTGACATGACATTATATAATGTTTGGGTTACATGACAGTATGTGATGTCAGGGTGTCTTGACATTATATAATGTTTGGGTTATATGACAGTGTGTGATGTTAGGGTGACATGACATTGTATAATAATTGGTTTACATGATAGTTTATGATGTCAGGATGACATGGCATGATATAATAATTGGGTTACATGACAGTATATGATGTCAGGATGACATGACATTATATACTGATGGGGTATATGACAGTATGTGATGTTAGGGTGACATGAAATTATAAAATTATTGGGTTACATGAAAGTATGTGGTGTCAGGGTGACATGACATTATATAATTATTGGGTTACATGAGAGTATGTGATGTAAAGTTGACATGACATTACATAATGATTGGGTGACATGACAGTATGTGATGTAAGGGTGACATGGCATTATATAATGATTATGTGACATGACAGTATGTGATGTTTTGGTTACATGACATTATAGAATGATTGGATGACAGGACAGTGTCAGATGTAAGGGTGACATGACATTATTTAATGATTGGGTGACATGACAGTATGTGATGTATAGGTGACATGACATAACATAGGTGACATGACATAACATACTGATTGGGTTACATGACAGTATGTGACGTTTTAGTGACATCACATTATATAATGATTGGGTTACATGACATTATATAATGATTGGGTGACATGACAGTATATGATGATTGGGTGACATGACAGTATGTGATGTTTTCGTTACATGGCATTATATAATGATTGGATTATATGACAGTATTTGATTTTATGTAACGTGACATTATATAATGATTGGGTCACACGATAGTATGTGATGTTAGGGTGACGTGACATTATATAATGTTTGGGTTACATGACAGTGTGTGATGTCAGGGTGTCTTGACATTATATAATGTTTGGGTTATATGACAGTGTGTGATGTTAGGGTGACATGACATCATATAACGATTGGGTTACAGGACAGTATGTGATGTCAGGGGACATGACGTTATATAATGATTGGGTGACATGAAAGTATGTGGTGATGTCAGGCTGACATGGCATTATATAATTTTTGGGTTATGACAGTGTGTGATGGCAGGGTAACACGACATTATATAATGATTTGGTTTCATGACAGTATGTGATGTCAGGGTGACATGACATTATATAATGTTTGGGCTACAAGACAATATGTGATGTCAGAGAGAAATGACATTATATAATGATTGGGTGACATGACATTGTATAATTATTGGGTTACATGAGAGTATGTGATGTAAAGTTAACATGACATTACATAATGATTGGGTGACATGACAGTATGTGATGTAAGGTGACATGGCATTATATAATGATTATGTGACATGACAGTATGTGATGTTTTGGTTACATGACATTATAGAATGATTGGATGACAGGACAGTGTCAGATGTAAGGGTGACATGACATTATTTAATGATTGGGTGACATGACAGTATGTGATGTATAGGTGACATGACATAACATAGGTGACATGACATAACATACTGATTGGGTTACATGACAGTATGTTACGTTTTAGTGACATCACATTATATAATGATTGGGTTACATGACATTATATAATGATTGGGTGACATGACAGTATATGATGATTGGGTGACATGACAGTATGTGATGTTTTCTTTACATGGCATTATATAATGATTGGATTATATGACAGTATTTGATTTTATGTAACGTGACATTATATAATGATTGGGTCACACGATAGTATGTGATGTTAGGGTGACGTGACATTATATAATGTTTGGGTTACATGACAGTGTGTGATGTCAGGGTGTCTTGACATTATATAATGTTTGGGTTATATGACAGTGTGTGATGTTAGGGTGACATGACATCATATAACGATTGGGTTACAGGAGAGTATGTGATGTCAGGGGACATGACGTTATATAATGATTGGGTGACATGAAAGTATGTGGTGATGTCAGGCTGACATGGCATTATATAATTTTTGGGTTATGACAGTGTGTGATGGCAGGGTAACACGACATTATATAATGATTTGGTTTCATGACAGTATGTGATGTCAGGGTGACATGACATTATATAATGTTTGGGCTACAAGACAATATGTGATGTCAGAGAGAAATGACATTATATAATGATTGGGTGACATGACATTGTATAATTATTGGGTTACATGAGAGTATGTGATGTAAAGTTAACATGACATTACATAATGATTGGGTGACATGGCAGTATGTGATGTAAGGGTGACATGACATTATATAATGATTGTGTGACAGGACAGTATGTGATGTTTTGGATACATGACATTATATAATGATTGGGTGACATGACAGTGTCAGATGTAAGGGTGACATGACATTATATAATGATTGGGTGACATGACAGTATGTGATGTAAAGGTGACATGACATAACATGATGATTGGGTTACATGAGAGTATGTGATGTTTTAGTGACATGACATTATATAATGATTGGGTTACATGACATTATATAATGATTGGGTGACATAACAGTATATGATGATTGGGTGACATGAGAGTATGTGATGTTTTGGTTACATGACAATATATGATTGGGTGACATGACAGTATGTGATGTAAAGGAGACATGACATTTCATTATGATTGGGTTACATGACATTATGTGATATAAGGGTGACATGACATTATATAATGATTGGGTGACATGACAGTATGTGATGTTTTGGTTACATGACATATAATGATTGGGTTACATGACATTATGTGATATAAGGGTGACATGACATTATATAATAATTAGGTTACATGACAGTATGTGATATACGGGTGACATGACATTATATAATGATTGGATGACATGACAGTATATGATGTCAGGATGACATGACACTATATAATGAGTGGGTTACATGAGAGTATGTGATGTAAAGTTGACATGACATTACATAATGATTGGGTGACATGACAGTATGTGATGTTTTGGTTACATGGCATTATATAATGATTGGGTGACATGACAGTATATGATGTAAGGGTGACATAACATTATAAAATGGTTGAGTGACATGACAGTATGTGATGTTATGGTTACATGACAATATATGATTGGGTGACATGGCAGTATGTGATGTAAAGGCGACATGACATTACATAATGTTTGGGTGACATGACAGTATGTGATGTTTTGGTTACATGACATTATATAATGATTGGGTTACATGACATTATGTGATATAAGGGTGACATGAAATTATATAATGATTGGGTGACATGACAGTATGTGATGTTTTGGTGACTTGACATTATATAATGAGTGGGTGACATGACAGTATGTGATGTTTTGGTTACATGACATTATATAATGATTGGGTTACATGACATTATGTGATATAAGGGTGACATGACATTATATAATGATTGGGTGAAGTGACAGTATGTGATGTTTTGGTTACATGACATTATATAATAATTAGGTTACATGACAGTGTGTGATGTTAGGGTGACATGACATTATATAATGATTGGGTGACATGACAGTATGTGATGTTTTCGTTACATGGCATTATATAATGATTGGATTATATGACAGTATTTGATTTTATGTAACGTGACATTATATAATGATTGGGTCACACGATAATATGTGATGTTAGGGTGACGTGACATTATATAATGATTGGGTGACATGATAGTATGTGATGTTTTTGTTACATGACATATAATAATTAGGTCACATGACAGTGTGTGATGTTAGGGTGACATGACATTATGTAATGATTGGGTGACATGACAGTATGTGATGTTTTCATTACATGGCATTATATAATGATTGGATTATATGACAGTATTTGATTTTATGTAACGTGACATTATATAATGATTGGGTCACACGATAGTATGTGATGTTAGGGTGACGTGACATTATATAATGTTTGGGTTACATGACAGTGTGTGATGTCAGGGTGTCTTGACATTATATAATGTTTGGGTTACATGACAGTGTGTGATGTCAGGGTGACATGACATCATATAACGATTGGGTTACAAGACAGTATGTGATGTCAGGGGACATGACATTATATAATGATTGGGTGACATGAAAGTATGTGGTGATGTCAGGCTGACATGGCATTATATAATTTTTGGGTTATGACAGTGTGTGATGGCAGGGTAACACGACATTATATAATGATTTGGTTTCATGACAGTATGTGATGTCAGGGTGACATGACATTATATAATGTTTGGGCTACAAGACAATATGTGATGTCAGAGAGAAATGACATTATATAATGATTGGGTGACATGACATTGTATAATTATTGGGTTACATGAGAGTATGTGATGTAAAGTTAACATGACATTACATAATGATTGGGTGACATGACAGTATGTGATGTAAGGGTGACATGACATTATATAATGATTGTGTGACAGGACAGTATGTGATGTTTTGGATACATGACATTATATAATGATTGGGTGACATGACAGTGTCAGATGTAAGGGTGACATGACATTATATAATGATTGGGTGACATGACAGTATGTGATGTAAAGGTGACATGACATAACATGATGATTGGGTTACATGACAGTATGTGATGTTTTAGTGACATGACATTATATAATGATTGGGTTACATGACATTATATAATGATTGGGTGACATAACAGTATATGATGATTGGGTGACATGAGAGTATGTGATGTTTTGGTTACATGACAATATATGATTGGGTGACATGACAGTATGTGATGTAAAGGAGACATGACATTTCATTATGATTGGGTTACATGACATTATGTGATATAAGGGTGACATGACATTATATAATGATTGGGTGACATGACAGTATGTGATGTTTTGGTTACATGACATTATATAATGATTGGGTTACATGACATTATGTGATATAAGGGTGACATGACATATAATGATTGGGTGACATGACAGTATGTGATGTTTTGGTTACATGACATTATATAACAATTAGGTTACATGACAGTATGTGATATGCGGATGACATGACATTATATAATGATTGGATGACATGACAGTATATGATGTCAGGATGACATGACACTATATAATGAGTGGGTTACATGAGAGTATGTGAGGTAAAGTTGACATGACATTACATAATGATTGGGTGACATGACAGTATGTGATGTAAGGGTGACATAACATTATAAAATGGTTGGGTGACATGACAGTATGTGATGTTTTGGTTACATGGCATTATATAATGATTGGGTTACATGACATTATATAATGATTGGGTGACATAACAGTATATGATGATTGGGTGACATGACAGTATGTGATGTTTTGGTTACATGACATTATATAATGATTGGGTTACATGACATTATGTGATATAAGGGTGACATGAAATTATATAATGATTGGGTGACATGACAGTATGTGATGTTTTGGTGACTTGACATTATATAATGAGTGGGTGACATGACAGTATGTGATGTTTTGGTTACATGACATTATATAATGATTGGGTTACATGACATTATGTGATATAAGGGTGACATGACATTATATAATGATTGGGTGAAGTGACAGTATGTGATGTTTTGGTTACATGACATTATATAATAATTAGGTTACATGACAGTATGTGATATACGGGTGACATGACATTATATAATGATTGGGTGACATGATAGTATGTGATGTTTTTGTTACATGACATTATATAATAATTAGGTCACATGACAGTGTGTGATGTTAGGGTGACATGACATCATATTAGAATTGGGTTACAGGACAGTATGTGATGTCAGGGTGTCTTGACATTATATAATGTTTGGGTTATATGACAGTGTGTGATGTTTGGGTGACATGACATTCTATAATAATTGGTTTACATGAGAGTATATGATGTCAGGGTGACATGACACTATATAAGGAGCGGGTAACATGACAGTATGTGATGTTAGGGTGACATGGCATTATATAATTATTGGGTTACATGAGAGTATGTGATGTAAAGTTGACATGACATTACATAATGAATGGGTGACATGACAGTATGTGATGTAAGGGTGACATAACATTATAAAATGGTTGGTTGACATGACAGTATGTGATGTTTTGGTGACTTGACATTATATAATGAGTGGGTGACATGACAGTGTGTGATGTTAGGGTGACATGAAATTATATAATTATTCGGGTACATGAAAGTATGTGATGTCAGGGTGACATGACATTATATAATTATAGGGTTACATGACAGTATGTGATGTCAAGGTGACATTACACTACATAATGATTAGGTAACAAGTCAATATGTGATGTCAGAGAGACATGACATTACATAATGATTGGGTTACATGACAGTATGGTGATGTGTTGATGACATGGCATTATATAATGATTGGGTGACATGACAGTATGTATGAAAGGATGACATGACATTGTATAATGATTGGGTGACATGAAAGTATGTGATGTTTTGGTTACATGACATTATATAATGATTGGGTGACATGACAGTATATGATGTAAGGGTGACATGACATTATAAAATGATTGGGTGACATGACAGTATGTGATGTTTTGGTTACATGACAATATATGATTGGTTGACATGACAGTATGTGATGTAAAGGCGACATGACATTTCATAATGATTGGGTGACATGACAGTATGTGATGTTTTGGTTACATGACATTATATAATGATTGGGTTACATGACATTATGTGATATAAGGGTGACATGACATTATATAATGATTGGGTGACATGACAGTATGTGATGTTTTGGTTACATGACATTATATAATAATTAGGTTACATGACAGTATGTGATATACGGGTGACATGACATTATATAATGATTGGGTGACATGATAGTATGTGATGTTTTGGTTACATGACATTATATAATAATTAGGTCACATGACAGTGTGTGATGTTAGGGTGACATGAAATTATATAATTATTCGGGTACATGAAAGTATGTGATGTCAGGGTGACATGACATTATATAATTATAGGGTTACATGACAGTATGTGATTGTGATGACAAGGTGACATTACACTATATAATGATTAGGTAACAAGTCAATATGTGATGTCAGAGAGACATGACATTACATAATGATTGGGTTACATGACAGTATATAATGTGTTGATGACATGACATTATATAATGATTGGGTGACATGATAGTATGTATGAAAGGGTGACATGACATTATATGATGATTTGGTTACATGACAGTATGTGATGTTTTGGTGACATGACATTATATAATGATTGGGTGACATGACAGTGTGTGATGTAAGGGCGACATGAAATTATATAATTATTCGGGTAAATGAAAGTATGTGATGTCAGGGTGACATGACATTATATAATTATAGGGTTACATGACAGTATGTGATTGTGATGACAAGGTGACATTACACTATATAATGATTAGGTAACAAGTCAATATGTGATGTCAGAGAGACATGACATTACATAATGATTGGGTTACATGACAGTATATAATGTGTTGATGACATGACATTATATAATGATTGGGTGACATGATAGTATGTATGAAAGGGTGACATGACATTATATGATGATTTGGTTACATGACAGTATGTGATGTTTTGGATACATGACATTATATAATGATTGGGTGACATGACAGTGTCAGATGTAAGGGTGACATGACATTATATAATGATTGGGTGACATGACAGTATGTGATGTAAAGGTGACATGACATAACATGATGATTGGGTTACATGACAGTATGTGATGTTTTAGTGACATGACATTATATAATGATTGGGTTACATGACATTATATAATGATTGGGTGACATAACAGTATATGATGATTGGGTGTCATGAGAGTATGTGATGTTTTGGTTACATGACAATATATGATTGGGTGACATGACAGTATGTGATGTAAAGGAGACATGACATTTCATTATGATTGGGTTACATGACATTATGTGATATAAGGGTGACATGACATTATATAATGATTGGGTGACATGACAGTATGTGATGTTTTGGTTACATGACATTATATAATGATTGGGTTACATGACATTATGTGATATAAGGGTGACATGACATATAATGATTGGGTGACATGACAGTATGTGATGTTTTGGTTACATGACATTATATAACAATTAGGTTACATGACAGTATGTGATATGCGGATGACATGACATTATATAATGATTGGATGACATGACAGTATATGATGTCAGGATGACATGACACTATATAATGAGTGGGTTACATGAGAGTATGTGAGGTAAAGTTGACATGACATTACATAATGATTGGGTGACATGACAGTATGTGATGTAAGGGTGACATAACATTATAAAATGGTTGGGTGACATGACAGTATGTGATGTTTTGGTGACTTGACATTATATAATGAGTGGGTGACATGACAGTATGTGATGTTTTGGTTACATGACATTATATAATGATTGGGTTACATGACATTATGTGATATAAGGGTGACATGACATTATATAATGATTGGGTGAAGTGACAGTATGTGATGTTTTGGTTACATGACATTATATAATAATTAGGTTACATGACAGTGTGTGATGTTAGGGTGACATGACATTATATAATGATTGGGTGACATGACAGTATGTGATGTTTTCGTTACATGGCATTATATAATGATTGGATTATATGACAGTATTTGATTTTATGTAACGTGACATTATATAATGATTGGGTCACACGATAATATGTGATGTTAGGGTGACGTGACATTATATAATGATTGGGTGACATGATAGTATGTGATGTTTTTGTTACATGACATATAATAATTAGGTCACATGACAGTGTGTGATGTTAGGGTGACATGACATTATGTAATGATTGGGTGACATGACAGTATGTGATGTTTTCATTACATGGCATTATATAATGATTGGATTATATGACAGTATTTGATTTTATGTAACGTGACATTATATAATGATTGGGTCACACGATAGTATGTGATGTTAGGGTGACGTGACATTATATAATGTTTGGGTTACATGACAGTGTGTGATGTCAGGGTGTCTTGACATTATATAATGTTTGGGTTATATGACAGTGTGTGATGTTAGGGTGACATGACATCATATAACGATTGGGTTACAAGACAGTATGTGATGTCAGGGGACATGACATTATATAATGATTGGGTGACATGAAAGTATGTGGTGATGTCAGGCTGACATGGCATTATATAATTTTTGGGTTATGACAGTGTGTGATGGCAGGGTAACACGACATTATATAATGATTTGGTTTCATGACAGTATGTGATGTCAGGGTGACATGACATTATATAATGTTTGGGCTACAAGACAATATGTGATGTCAGAGAGAAATGACATTATATAATGATTGGGTGACATGACATTGTATAATTATTGGGTTACATGAGAGTATGTGATGTAAAGTTAACATGACATTACATAATGATTGGGTGACATGACAGTATGTGATGTAAGGGTGACATGACATTATATAATGATTGTGTGACAGGACAGTATGTGATGTTTTGGATACATGACATTATATAATGATTGGGTGACATGACAGTGTCAGATGTAAGGGTGACATGACATTATATAATGATTGGGTGACATGACAGTATGTGATGTAAAGGTGACATGACATAACATGATGATTGGGTTACATGACAGTATGTGATGTTTTAGTGACATGACATTATATAATGATTGGGTTACATGACATTATATAATGATTGGGTGACATAACAGTATATGATGATTGGGTGACATGAGAGTATGTGATGTTTTGGTTACATGACAATATATGATTGGGTGACATGACAGTATGTGATGTAAAGGAGACATGACATTTCATTATGATTGGGTTACATGACATTATGTGATATAAGGGTGACATGACATTATATAATGATTGGGTGACATGACAGTATGTGATGTTTTGGTTACATGACATTATATAATGATTGGGTTACATGACATTATGTGATATAAGGGTGACATGACATATAATGATTGGGTGACATGACAGTATGTGATGTTTTGGTTACATGACATTATATAACAATTAGGTTACATGACAGTATGTGATATGCGGATGACATGACATTATATAATGATTGGATGACATGACAGTATATGATGTCAGGATGACATGACACTATATAATGAGTGGGTTACATGAGAGTATGTGAGGTAAAGTTGACATGACATTACATAATGATTGGGTGACATGACAGTATGTGATGTAAGGGTGACATAACATTATAAAATGGTTGGGTGACATGACAGTATGTGATGTTTTGGTTACATGGCATTATATAATGATTGGGTTACATGACATTATATAATGATTGGGTGACATAACAGTATATGATGATTGGGTGACATGACAGTATGTGATGTTTTGGTTACATGACATTATATAATGATTGGGTTACATGACATTATGTGATATAAGGGTGACATGAAATTATATAATGATTGGGTGACATGACAGTATGTGATGTTTTGGTGACTTGACATTATATAATGAGTGGGTGACATGACAGTATGTGATGTTTTGGTTACATGACATTATATAATGATTGGGTTACATGACATTATGTGATATAAGGGTGACATGACATTATATAATGATTGGGTGAAGTGACAGTATGTGATGTTTTGGTTACATGACATTATATAATAATTAGGTTACATGACAGTATGTGATATACGGGTGACATGACATTATATAATGATTGGGTGACATGATAGTATGTGATGTTTTTGTTACATGACATTATATAATAATTAGGTCACATGACAGTGTGTGATGTTAGGGTGACATGACATCATATTAGAATTGGGTTACAGGACAGTATGTGATGTCAGGGTGTCTTGACATTATATAATGTTTGGGTTATATGACAGTGTGTGATGTTTGGGTGACATGACATTCTATAATAATTGGTTTACATGAGAGTATATGATGTCAGGGTGACATGACACTATATAAGGAGCGGGTAACATGACAGTATGTGATGTTAGGGTGACATGGCATTATATAATTATTGGGTTACATGAGAGTATGTGATGTAAAGTTGACATGACATTACATAATGAATGGGTGACATGACAGTATGTGATGTAAGGGTGACATAACATTATAAAATGGTTGGTTGACATGACAGTATGTGATGTTTTGGTGACTTGACATTATATAATGAGTGGGTGACATGACAGTGTGTGATGTTAGGGTGACATGAAATTATATAATTATTCGGGTACATGAAAGTATGTGATGTCAGGGTGACATGACATTATATAATTATAGGGTTACATGACAGTATGTGATGTCAAGGTGACATTACACTACATAATGATTAGGTAACAAGTCAATATGTGATGTCAGAGAGACATGACATTACATAATGATTGGGTTACATGACAGTATGGTGATGTGTTGATGACATGGCATTATATAATGATTGGGTGACATGACAGTATGTATGAAAGGATGACATGACATTGTATAATGATTGGGTGACATGAAAGTATGTGATGTTTTGGTTACATGACATTATATAATGATTGGGTGACATGACAGTATATGATGTAAGGGTGACATGACATTATAAAATGATTGGGTGACATGACAGTATGTGATGTTTTGGTTACATGACAATATATGATTGGTTGACATGACAGTATGTGATGTAAAGGCGACATGACATTTCATAATGATTGGGTGACATGACAGTATGTGATGTTTTGGTTACATGACATTATATAATGATTGGGTTACATGACATTATGTGATATAAGGGTGACATGACATTATATAATGATTGGGTGACATGACAGTATGTGATGTTTTGGTTACATGACATTATATAATAATTAGGTTACATGACAGTATGTGATATACGGGTGACATGACATTATATAATGATTGGGTGACATGATAGTATGTGATGTTTTGGTTACATGACATTATATAATAATTAGGTCACATGACAGTGTGTGATGTTAGGGTGACATGAAATTATATAATTATTCGGGTACATGAAAGTATGTGATGTCAGGGTGACATGACATTATATAATTATAGGGTTACATGACAGTATGTGATTGTGATGACAAGGTGACATTACACTATATAATGATTAGGTAACAAGTCAATATGTGATGTCAGAGAGACATGACATTACATAATGATTGGGTTACATGACAGTATATAATGTGTTGATGACATGACATTATATAATGATTGGGTGACATGATAGTATGTATGAAAGGGTGACATGACATTATATGATGATTTGGTTACATGACAGTATGTGATGTTTTGGTGACATGACATTATATAATGATTGGGTGACATGACAGTGTGTGATGTAAGGGCGACATGAAATTATATAATTATTCGGGTAAATGAAAGTATGTGATGTCAGGGTGACATGACATTATATAATTATAGGGTTACATGACAGTATGTGATTGTGATGACAAGGTTACATTACACTATATAATGATTAGGTAACAAGTCAATATGTGATGTCAGAGAGACATGACATTACATAATGATTGGGTTACATGACAGTATATAATGTGTTGATGACATGACATTATATAATGATTGGGTGACATGATAGTATGTATGAAAGGGTGACATGACATTATATGATGATTTGGTTACATGACAGTATGTGATGTTTTGGATACATGACATTATATAATGATTGGGTGACATGACAGTGTCAGATGTAAGGGTGACATGACATTATATAATGATTGGGTGACATGACAGTATGTGATGTAAAGGTGACATGACATAACATGATGATTGGGTTACATGACAGTATGTGATGTTTTAGTGACATGACATTATATAATGATTGGGTTACATGACATTATATAATGATTGGGTGACATAACAGTATATGATGATTGGGTGTCATGAGAGTATGTGATGTTTTGGTTACATGACAATATATGATTGGGTGACATGACAGTATGTGATGTAAAGGAGACATGACATTTCATTATGATTGGGTTACATGACATTATGTGATATAAGGGTGACATGACATTATATAATGATTGGGTGACATGACAGTATGTGATGTTTTGGTTACATGACATTATATAATGATTGGGTTACATGACATTATGTGATATAAGGGTGACATGACATATAATGATTGGGTGACATGACAGTATGTGATGTTTTGGTTACATGACATTATATAACAATTAGGTTACATGACAGTATGTGATATGCGGATGACATGACATTATATAATGATTGGATGACATGACAGTATATGATGTCAGGATGACATGACACTATATAATGAGTGGGTTACATGAGAGTATGTGAGGTAAAGTTGACATGACATTACATAATGATTGGGTGACATGACAGTATGTGATGTAAGGGTGACATAACATTATAAAATGGTTGGGTGACATGACAGTATGTGATGTTTTGGTTACATGGCATTATATAATGATTGGGTTACATGACATTATATAATGATTGGGTGACATAACAGTATATGATGATTGGGTGACATGACAGTATGTGATGTTTTGGTTACATGACATTATATAATGATTGGGTTACATGACATTATGTGATATAAGGGTGACATGAAATTATATAATGATTGGGTGACATGACAGTATGTGATGTTTTGGTGACTTGACATTATATAATGAGTGGGTGACATGACAGTATGTGATGTTTTGGTTACATGACATTATATAATGATTGGGTTACATGGCATTATGTGATATAAGGGTGACATGACATTATATAATGATTGGGTGAAGTGACAGTATGTGATGTTTTGGTTACATGACATTATATAATAATTAGGTTACATGACAGTATGTGATATACGGGTGACATGACATTATATAATGATTGGGTGACATGATAGTATGTGATGTTTTTGTTACATGACATTATATAATAATTAGGTCACATGACAGTGTGTGATGTTAGGGTGACATGACATCATATTAGAATTGGGTTACAGGACAGTATGTGATGTCAGGGTGTCTTGACATTATATAATGTTTGGGTTATATGACAGTGTGTGATGTTTGGGTGACATGACATTCTATAATAATTGGTTTACATGAGAGTATATGATGTCAGGGTGACATGACACTATATAAGGAGTGGGTAACATGACAGTATGTGATGTTAGGGTGACATGGCATTATATAATTATTGGGTTACATGAGAGTATGTGATGTAAAGTTGACATGACATTACATAATGAATGGGTGACATGACAGTATGTGATGTAAGGGTGACATAACATTATAAAATGGTTGGTTGACATGACAGTATGTGATGTTTTGGTGACTTGACATTATATAATGAGTGGGTGACATGACAGTGTGTGATGTTAGGGTGACATGAAATTATATAATTATTCGGGTACATGAAAGTATTTGATGTCAGGGTGACATGACATTATATAATTATAGGGTTACATGACAGTATGTGATGTCAAGGTGACATTACACTATATAATGATTAGGTAACAAGTCAATATGTGATGTCAGAGAGACATGACATTACATAATGATTGGGTTACATGACAGTATGGTGATGTGTTGATGACATGGCATTATATAATGATTGGGTGACATGACAGTATGTATGAAAGGATGACATGACATTGTATAATGATTGGGTGACATGAAAGTATGTGATGTTTTGGTTACATGACATTATATAATGATTGGGTGACATGACAGTATATGATGTAAGGGTGACATGACATTATAAAATGATTGGGTGACATGACAGTATGTGATGTTTTGGTTACATGACAATATATGATTGGTTGACATGACAGTATGTGATGTAAAGGCGACATGACATTTCATAATGATTGGGTGACATGACAGTATGTGATGTTTTGGTTACATGACATTATATAATGATTGGGTTACATGACATTATGTGATATAAGGGTGACATGACATTATATAATGATTGGGTGACATGACAGTATGTGATGTTTTGGTTACATGACATTATATAATAATTAGGTTACATGACAGTATGTGATATACGGGTGACATGACATTATATAATGATTGGGTGACATGATAGTATGTGATGTTTTGGTTACATGACATTATATAATAATTAGGTCACATGACAGTGTGTGATGTTAGGGTGACATGACATCATATAAGAATTGGGTTACAGGACAGTATGTGATGTCAGGGTGCCTTGACAATATATAATGTTTGGATTATATGACAGTGTGTGATGTTTGGGTGACATGACATTCTATAATAATTGGATTACATGAGAGTATATGATGTCAGGATGACATGGCATTATATAATAATTGGTTTACATGACAGTATATGATGTCAGGATGACATGACACTATATAATGAGTGGGTAACATGACAGTATGTGATGTATGTGACAGTGGGTGACATGAAATTATAAAATTATTGGGTTACATGAAAGAATGTGATGTCCGGGTGACATGGCATTATATAATTATTGGGTTACATGAGAGTATGTGATGTAAAGTTGACATGACATTACATAATGATTGGGTGACATGACAGTATGTGATGTAAGGGTGACATGACATTATATAATGATTGTGTGACATGACAGTATGTGATGTTTTGGTTACATGGCATTATATAATGATTGGGTGACATGACAGTATGTGATGTTTTGGTTGCATGACATTATATAATGATTGGGTTACATGGCATAATGTGATATAAGGGTGACATGACATTATATAATGATTTGGTGACATGACAGTATGTGATGTTTTGGTGACTTGACATTATATAATGAGTGGGTGAAGTGACAGTATGTGATGTTTTGGTTACATGACATTATATAATAATTAGGTTACATGACAGTATGTGATATACGGGTGACATGACATTATATAATGATTGGGTGACATGATAGTATGTGATGTTTTTGTTACATGACATTATATAATAATTAGGTCACATGACAGTGTGTGATGTTAGGGTGACATGACATCATATTAGAATTGGGTTACAGGACAGTATGTGATGTCAGGGTGTCTTGACATTATATAATGTTTGGGTTATATGACAGTGTGTGATGTTTGGGTGACATGACATTCTATAATAATTGGTTTACATGAGAGTATATGATGTCAGGGTGACATGACACTATATAAGGAGTGGGTAACATGACAGTATGTGATGTTAGGGTGACATGGCATTATATAATTATTGGGTTACATGAGAGTATGTGATGTAAAGTTGACATGACATTACATAATGAATGGGTGACATGACAGTATGTGATGTAAGGGTGACATAACATTATAAAATGGTTGGTTGACATGACAGTATGTGATGTTTTGGTGACTTGACATTATATAATGAGTGGGTGACATGACAGTGTGTGATGTTAGGGTGACATGAAATTATATAATTATTCGGGTACATGAAAGTATGTGATGTCAGGGTGACATGACATTATATAATTATAGGGTTACATGACAGTATGTGATGTCAAGGTGACATTACACTATATAATGATTAGGTAACAAGTCAATATGTGATGTCAGAGAGACATGACATTACATAATGATTGGGTTACATGACAGTATGGTGATGTGTTGATGACATGGCATTATATAATGATTGGGTGAAATGACAGTATGTATGAAAGGATGACATGACATTGTATAATGATTGGGTGACATGAAAGTATGTGATGTTTTGGTTACATGACATTATATAATGATTGGGTGACATGACAGTATATGATGTAAGGGTGACATGACATTATAAAATGATTGGGTGACATGACAGTATGTGATGTTTTGGTTACATGACAATATATGATTGGTTGACATGACAGTATGTGATGTAAAGGCGACATGACATTTCATAATGATTGGGTGACATGACAGTATGTGATGTTTTGGTTACGAGACATTATATAATGATTGGGTTACATGACATTATGTGATATAAGGGTGACATGACATTACATAATGATTGGGTGACATGACAGTATGTGATGTAAGGGTGACATGACATTATATAATGATTGTGTGACATGACAGTATGTGATGTTTTGGTTACATGGCATTATATAATGATTGGGTGACATGACAGTATGTGATGTTTTGGTTGCATGACATTATATAATGATTGGGTTACATGACATTATGTGATATAAGGGTGACATGACATTATATAATGATTTGGTGACATGACAGTATGTGATGTTTTGGTGACTTGACATTATATAATGAGTGGGTGACATGACAGTATGTGATGTTAGGGTGACATGACATTCATATAAGAATTGACAGTATGTGATGTCAGTGTGTCTTGACAATATATAATGTTTGGGCTATATGACAGTGTGTGATGTTTGGGTGACATGACATTCTATAATAATTGGATTACATGAGAGTATATGATGTCAGGATGACATGGCATTATATAATAATTGGTTTACAAAACACTATATGATGTCAGGATGACATGACACTATATAATGTGTGGGTAACATGACAGTATGTGATGTTAGGGTGACATGAAATTATAAAATTATTGGGCTACATGAAAGAATGTGATGTCCGGGTGACATGGCATTATATAATTATTGGGTTATATGAGAGTATGTGATGTAAAGTTGACATGACATTACATAATGATTGGATGACATGACAGTATGTGATGTAAGGGTGACATGACATTATATAATGATTGTGTGACATGACAGTATGTGATGTTTTGGTTACATGGCATTATATAATGATTGGGTGACATGACAGTATGTGATTTTTTGGTTGCATGACATTATATAATGATTGGGTTACATGACATTATGTGATATAAGGGTGACATGACATTATATAATGATTTGGTGACATGACAGTATGTGATGTTTTGGTGACTTGACATTATATAATGAGTGGGTGAAGTGACAGTATGTGATGTTTTGGTTACATGACATTATATAATAATTAGGTTACATGACAGTATGTGATATACGGGTGACATGACATTATATAATGATTGGGTGACATGATAGTATGTGATGTTTTTGTTACATGACATTATATAATAATTAGGTCACATGACAGTGTGTGATGTTAGGGTGACATGACATCATATTAGAATTGGGTTACAGGACAGTATGTGATGTCAGGGTGTCTTGACATTATATAATGTTTGGGTTATATGACAGTGTGTGATGTTTGGGTGACATGACATTCTATAATAATTGGTTTACATGAGAGTATATGATGTCAGGGTGACATGACACTATATAAGGAGTGGGTAACATGACAGTATGTGATGTTAGGGTGACATGGCATTATATAATTATTGGGTTACATGAGAGTATGTGATGTAAAGTTGACATGACATTACATAATGAATGGGTGACATGACAGTATGTGATGTAAGGGTGACATAACATTATAAAATGGTTGGTTGACATGACAGTATGTGATGTTTTGGTGACTTGACATTATATAATGAGTGGGTGACATGACAGTGTGTGATGTTAGGGTGACATGAAATTATATAATTATTCGGGTACATGAAAGTATGTGATGTCAGGGTGACATGACATTATATAATTATAGGGTTACATGACAGTATGTGATGTCAAGGTGACATTACACTATATAATGATTAGGTAACAAGTCAATATGTGATGTCAGAGAGACATGACATTACATAATGATTGGGTTACATGACAGTATGGTGATGTGTTGATGACATGGCATTATATAATGATTGGGTGACATGACAGTATGTATGAAAGGATGACATGACATTGTATAATGATTGGGTGACATGAAAGTATGTGATGTTTTGGTTACATGACATTATATAATGATTGGGTGACATGACAGTATATGATGTAAGGGTGACATGACATTATAAAATGATTGGGTGACATGACAGTATGTGATGTTTTGGTTACATGACAATATATGATTGGTTGACATGACAGTATGTGATGTAAAGGCGACATGACATTTCATAATGATTGGGTGACATGACAGTATGTGATGTTTTGGTTACATGACATTATATAATGATTGGGTTACATGACATTATGTGATATAAGGGTGACATGACATTATATAATGATTGGGTGACATGACAGTATGTGATGTTTTGGTTACATGACATTATATAATAATTAGGTTACATGACAGTATGTGATATACGGGTGACATGACATTATATAATGATTGGGTGACATGATAGTATGTGATGTTTTGGTTACATGACATTATATAATAATTAGGTCACATGACAGTGTGTGATGTTAGGGTGACATGACATCATATAAGAATTGGGTTACAGGACAGTATGTGATGTCAGGGTGCCTTGACAATATATAATGTTTGGATTATATGACAGTGTGTGATGTTTGGGTGACATGACATTCTATAATAATTGGATTACATGAGAGTATATGATGTCAGGATGACATGGCATTATATAATAATTGGTTTACATGACAGTATATGATGTCAGGATGACATGACACTATATAATGAGTGGGTAACATGACAGTATGTGATGTATGTGACAGTGGGTGACATGAAATTATAAAATTATTGGGTTACATGAAAGAATGTGATGTCCGGGTGACATGGCATTATATAATTATTGGGTTACATGACAGTATGTGATGTAAAGTTGACATGACATTACATAATGATTGGGTGACATGACAGTATGTGATGTAAGGGTGACATGACATTATATAATGATTGTGTGACATGACAGTATGTGATGTTTTGGTTACATGGCATTATATAATGATTGGGTGACATGACAGTATGTGATGTTTTGGTTGCATGACATTATATAATGATTGGGTTACATGACATTATGTGATATAAGGGTGACATGACATTATATAATGATTTGGTGACATGACAGTATGTGATGTTTTGGTGACTTGACATTATATAATGAGTGGGTGACATGACAGTATGTGATGTTAGGGTGACATGACATTCATATAAGAATTGACAGTATGTGATGTCAGGGTGTCTTGACAATATATAATGTTTGGGCTATATGACAGTGTGTGATGTTTGGGTGACATGACATTCTATAATAATTGGATTACATGAGAGTATATGATGTCAGGATGACATGGCATTATATAATAATTGGTTTACAAAACAGTATATGATGTCAGGATGACATGACACTATATAATGTGTGGGTAACATGACAGTATGTGATGTTAGGGTGACATGAAATTATAAAATTATTGGGCTACATGAAAGAATGTGATGTCCGGGTGACATGGCATTATATAATTATTGGGTTATATGAGAGTATGTGATGTAAAGTTGACATGACATTACATAATGATTGGATGACATGACAGTATGTGATGTAAGGGTGACATGACATTATATAATGATTGTGTGACATGACAGTATGTGATGTTTTGGTTACATGGCATTATATAATGATTGGGTGACATGACAGTATGTGATGTTTTGGTTGCATGACATTATATAATGATTGGGTTACATGACATTATGTGATATAAGGGTGACATGACATTATATAATGATTTGGTGACATGACAGTATGTGATGTTTTGGTGACTTGACATTATATAATGAGTGGGTGAAGTGACAGTATGTGATGTTTTGGTTACATGACATTATATAATAATTAGGTTACATGACAGTATGTGATATACGGGTGACATGACATTATATAATGATTGGGTGACATGATAGTATGTGATGTTTTTGTTACATGACATTATATAATAATTAGGTCACATGACAGTGTGTGATGTTAGGGTGACATGACATTCATATAAGAATTGGGTTACAGGACAGTATGTGATGTCAGGGTGTCTTGACAATATATAATGTTTGGGCTATATGACAGTGTGTGATGTTTGGGTGACATGACATTCTATAATAATTGGATTACATGAGAGTATATGATGTCAGGATGACATGGCATTATATGATAATTGGTTTACAAAACAGTATATGATGTCAGGATGACATGACACTATATAATGTGTGGGTAACATGACAGTATGTGATGTTAGGGTGACATGAAATTATAAAATTATTGGGCTACATGAAAGAATGTGATGTCCGGGTGACATGGCATTATATAATTATTGGGTTATATGAGAGTATGTGATGTAAAGTTGACATGACATTACATAATGATTGGATGACATGACAGTATGTGATGTAAGGGTGACATGACATTATATAATGATTGTGTGACATGACAGTATGTGATGTTTTGGTTACATGGCATTATATAATGATTGGGTGACATGACAGTGTCAGATGTAAGGGTGACATGACATTATATAATGATTGGGTGACATGACAGTATGTGATGTAAAGGTGACATGACATAACATAATGATTGGGTTACATGACAGTATGTGAGGTTTTAGTGACATGACAGTATATAATGATTGGGTTACATGACATTATATAATGATTGGGTGACATGTCAGTATGAGATGTTTTGGTTACATGACAATATATGATTGGGTGACATGACAGTATGTGATGTAAAGGCGACATGACATTACATAATGATAGGGTGACATGACAGTATGTGATGTTTTGGTTGCATGACATTATATAATGATTGGGTTACATGACATTATGTGATATAAGGGTGACATGACATTATATAATGATTTGGTGACATGACAGTATGTGATGTTTTGGTGACTTGACATTATATAATGAGTGGGTGACATGACAGTATGTGATGTTAGGGTGACATGAAATTATATAATTATTCGGGTACATGAAAGTATGTGATGTCAGGGTGACATGACATTATATAATTATAGGGTTACATGACAGTATGTGATTGTGATGACAAGGTGACATTACACTATATAATGATTAGGTAACAAGTCAATATGTGATGTCAGAGAGACATGACATTACATAATGATTGGGTTACATGACAGTATATAATGTGTTGATGACATGACATTATATAATGATTGGGTGACATGATAGTATGTATGAAAGGGTGACATGACATTATATGATGATTTGGTTACATGACAGTATGTGATGTTTTGGTGACATGACATTATATAATGATTGGGTGACATGACAGTGTGTGATGTAAGGGCGACATGAAATTATATAATTATTCGGGTAAATGAAAGTATGTGATGTCAGGGTGACATGACATTATATAATTATAGGGTTACATGACAGTATGTGATTGTGATGACAAGGTGACATTACACTATATAATGATTAGGTAACAAGTCAATATGTGATGTCAGAGAGACATGACATTACATAATGATTGGGTTACATGACAGTATATAATGTGTTGATGACATGACATTATATAATGATTGGGTGACATGATAGTATGTATGAAAGGGTGACATGACATTATATGATGATTTGGTTACATGACAGTATGTGATGTTTTGGTGACATGACATTATATAATGATTGGGTGACATGACAGTGTGTGATGTAAGGGCGACATGACATTATATACTGATTGTGTGACATGACAGTATGTGATGTTTTGGTTACATGGCATTATATAATGATTGGATTATATGACAGTATTTGATGTTATGGTAACGTGACATTATATAATGATTGGGTCACACGATAGTATGTGATGTTAGGGTGACGTGACATTATACAATGTTTGGGTTACATGACAGTATGTGATGTCAGGGTGTCTTGACATTATATAATGTTTGGGTCATATGACAGTGTGTGATGTCAGGGTGTCTTGACATCATATAACGATTGGGTTACAGGACAGTATGTGATGTCAGGGGACATGACATTATATAATGATTGGGTGACATGAAAGTATGTGATGTCAGGGTGACATGGCATTATATAATGTTTGGGTTATGGCAGTGTGTGATGGCAGGGTAACATGACATATAATGATTTGGTTTCATGACAGTATGTGATGTCAGGGTGACATGACATTATATAATTTTTGGGTTACATGAGAGTATGTGATATCAAGGTGACATGACATTATTTAATGATTGGTTTACAAGACAATATGTGATGTCAGAGAGAAATGACATTATATAATGATTGGGTGACACGACAGTATGTGATGTTAGGGTGACGTGACATTATATAATGTTTGGGTTATATGACAGTGTGTGATGTTTGGGAGACATGACATTCTATAATAATTGGTTTACATGAGAGTATATGATGTCAGGATGACATGGCATTATATAATTATTGTGTTACATGAGAGTATGTGATGTACAGTTGACATGACATTACATAATGATTGGGTGACATGACAGTATGTGATGTAAGGGTGACATGACATTATATAATGATTGTGTGACATGACAGTATGTGATGTTTTGGTTACATGGCATTATATAATGATTGGGTGACATGACAGTGTTAGATGTAAGGGTGACATTACATTATATAATTATTGGGTGACATGACAGTATGTGATGTAAAGGTGACATGACATAACATAATGATTGGGTTACATGACAGTATGTGAGGTTTTAGTGACATGACATTATATAATGATTGGGTTACATGACATTATATAATGATTGGGTGACATGACAGTATATGATGTAAGGGTGACATGAAATTATAAAATGGTTGGGTGATATGACAGTATGTGATGTTTTGGTTACACGACAATATATGATTGGGTGACATGACAGGATGTGATGTAAAGGCGACATGACATTACATAATGATTGGGTGACATGACAGTATATGATATTTTGGTTACATGCCATTATATAGTGATTGGGTTACATGACATTATGTGATATAACGGTGACATGACATTATATAATGATTGGGTGACATGACAGTATGTGATGTTTTGGTGACTTGACATTATATAATGAGTGGGTGACATGACAGTATGTGATGTTAGGGTGACATGAAATTATATAATTATTCGGGTACATGAAAGTATGTGATGTCAGGGTGACATGACATTATATAATTATAGGGTTACATGACAGTATGTGATGTCAAGGTGACATTACACTATATAATGAATAGGTAACAAGTCAATATGTGATGTCAGAGAGACATGACATTACATAATGATTGGTTTACATGACAGTATGTGATATGTTGATGACATGACATTATATAATGATTGGGTGACATGGCAGTATGTATGAAAGGATGACATGACATTACATAATGATTGGGTTACATGACAGTATATGATGTCAGGATGACATGACAGTATGTGATGTAAGGGTGACATGACATTACATAATGATTGGGTGACATGCAAGTATGTGATGTTTTGGTTACACGTCATTATATAATGATTGGGTTTCATGACAGTATGTGATATCAAGGTGACATGACATTATATAATGTTTGAGTTATATGACAGTGTGTGATTTTAGGGTGACATGACATCATATAATGATTGGGTTACAATGCAGTATGTGATATCAGGGTGACATGACATTATATAATGATTGGGTGACACGAAACTATGTGATGTCAGGGTGACATGGCATTATATAATGTTTGGGTTATGACAGTGTGTGATGGCAGGGTAACATGACATTATATAATGATTGGGTTTCATGACAGTGTGTGATGTTACGGTGACATGACATTATATAATGATTGGGTTACATGACAGTATGTGGTGTTACGGTGACATGACATTATATAATAATTGGATTATATGACAGTATGTGATGTCAGGGTGTCTTAACATTATATAATGTTTGGGTTATATGACAGTGTGTGATGTTAGGGTGACATGACATTATATATTGATTGGGTTACATGAAAGTGTGTGATGTTAGGGTGAAATTATATTATATGATGATTGGGTTATATGACAGTATGTAATGTAAGGGAGACATGACATAATATAATGGTTGGGTTATATGACAGTGTGTGATGTTTTGGTGACTTGACATTATATAATGAGTGGGTGACATGAAACTATGTGATGTCAGGGTGACATGGCATTATATAATGTTTGGGTTATGACAGTGTGTGATGGCAGGGTAACATGACATTATATAATGTTTGGGTTTCATGACAGTGTGTGATGTTATGGTGACATGACATTATATAATGATTGGGTTACATGACAGTATGTGATGTTACGGTGACATGACATTATATAATAATTGGATTATATGACAGTATGTGATGTCAGGGTGTCTTAACATTATATAATGTTTGGGTTATATGACAGTGTGTGATGACATCATATAATGATTGGGTTACAGGGCAGTATGTGATATCAGTGTGACATGATATTATATAATGATTGCGTGACATGAAAGTATGTGATGTCAGGGTGACATGACATTATATAATGATTGGGTGACATGACAGTATGTGATGTTAGAGTGACATGACAATATATAATGATTGGATTATATGACAGTATGTGATGTCAGGATGACATGCCATGATATAATGTTTGGGTTACATGACAGTATGTGATGTCAGAGAGAAATGACATTACATAATGATTGGGTTACATGACAGTATGTGATGTTTTGGTGACATGACATTATATAACGATTGGGTGACATGACAGTATGTGATGTAAGGGTGACATGACATTATATGATGATTGGGTTACATGACAGTATGTGATGTTTTGGTGACATGACATTATATAATGATTGGGTGACATGACAGTCTGTGATATAAGGGTGACATGACATTATATAATGATTGGGTGACATGACAGTATGTGATGTTTTGGTTACATGACATTATATAATATTTATGTTACATGACAGCGTGTGATGTAAGGGTGACATGACATTATATAATGATTGGGTCACACGACATTATGAGATGTTAGGGTGACATGACATTATATAATGGTTGGGTTATTTGGCATTATGTGATGTCAGGGTGTCATGACATTATATACCTGTTGGGTTATATGACAGTGTGTGATGTCACTATGACATGACATTATAAAATGATTGGGTTATATGACAGTGTGTGATGTTAGGGTGACAGGACATTATATATTTATTGGGTTACATGAAAGTGTGTGATGTTAGGGTGAAATTACATTATATGATGATTGGGTTATATGACAGTGTGTAATGTAAGGATGACATGACATAATATAATGGTTGGGTTATATGACAGTGTGTGATGTTTTGGTGACTTGACATTATATAATGAGTGGGTGACATGACAGTATGTGATGTTAGGGTGACATGAAATTATATAATTATTGGGCTACATGAAAGTATGTGATGTCACGGTGACATGACATTATATATTTATTGGGTTACAAGACAATATGTGATGTCAGAATGACCTGACATTACATAGTGATTGGGTTACATGACAGTATGTGATGTTTTGGTTACATGACAGCGTGTGATGTTAGGGTGACATGACATTATATAATGTTTGGGTTACATGACAGCATGTGATGTCAGAGTGTCTTGACATTATATAATGTTTGGGTTATATGACAGTGTGTGATGTCAGGGTGACATGACATTATATAATAATTGGGTGACATGAAAGTATGTGATGTCAAGGTAACATTAAACTATATAATGATTGGGTTACAAGACAATATGTGATGTTAAAGAGAAATGACATTACATAATGATTGGGTTACATGATAGTATGTGATGTTTTTCAGACAGGACATTATATAATGATTGGGTGACATGACATTATGTGATGTAAGGGTGACATGACATTATATAATGATTGGGTGACATGACAGTATGTGATGTTTTGGTTACACGACATTACATAATGATTGGGTGACATGACAGTGTGTGATGTAATTGTGACATGCCATTATATAATGATTGGATTATATGACAGTATGTTATATTATGGTTACATGAAATTATATAATGATTGGGTGACATGACAGTGTCATATGTAAGGGTGACATGACATTATATAATGATTGAGTGACATGACAGTATGTGATGTAAAGGTGACATGACATAACATAATGATTGGGTTACATGACAGTATGTGATGTTATAGTGACATGACATTATATAATGATTGGGTTACATGACATTATAAAATGATTGGGTGACATGACAGTATGTGGTGTGTTGATGACTTGACATTATATAATGAGTGGGTGACATGACAGTATGTGATGTTTTGGTGACATGACATTATATTATGATTGGGTGACATGACAGTATGTGATGTAAGGCTGACATGATATTATATAATGATTGGGTGACATGACAGTATGATATGTTTTCGTTACATGGCATTATACAATGATTGGATTATATGACAGTATTTGATGTTATGGTAACGCGACATTATATAATGATTGGGTCACACGATATTATGTGATGTTAGGGTGACGTGACATTATATAATGTTTGGGTTACATGACAGTATGTGATGTCAGGGTGTCTTGACATTATGTAATGTTTGGGTTATATGACAGTGTGTGATATTAGGGTGACATGACATCATATAACGATTGGCTTACAGGACAGTATGTGATGTCAGGGGACATGACATTATATACTGATTGGGTGTCATGAAAGTATGTGATGTCAGGGTGACATGGCATTATATAATATTTGGGTTATGATAGTGTGTGATGGCAGGGTAACATGACATTATATAATGATTTGGTTTCATGACAGTATGTGATGTCAGGGTGATATGACATTATATAATGTTTGGGCTACATGAGAGTATGTGATATCAAGGTGACATGACATTATTTAATGATTGGGTTACAAGACAATATGTGATGTCAGAGAGAAATGACATTATATAATGATTGGGTGACATGACAGTATGTGATGTCACCGTGACATGACATTGTATATTTATTGGGTTACATGAGAGTATGTGATGTAAAGTTGACATGACATTACATAATGATTGGGTGACATGACAGTGTGTGATGTAAGGGTGACATGACATTATATAATGATTGTGTGACAGGACAGTATGTGATGTTTTGGTTACATGACATTATATAATGATTGGATGACATGACAGTATGTGGTTTGTTGATGACGTGACATTATATAATGATTGGGTTACATGACAGTATGTGATGTGTTGGTGACTTGACATTATATAATGAGTGGGTGACATGACAGTATGTTATGTTTTCGTTACATGGCATTATATAATGATTGGATTATATGACAGTATTTGATGTTATGGTAACGTGACATTATATAATGATTGGGTCACACGATAGTATGTGATGTTAGGGTGACCTGACATTATATAATGTTTGGGTTACATGACAGTATGTGATGTCAGGGTGTCTTGACATTATATAATGTTTGGGTTATATGACAGTGTGTGATGTTAGGGTGACATGACATCATATAACGATTGGCTTACAGAACAGTATGTGGTGTCAGGGGACATGACATTATATAATGATTGGGTGACATGAAAGTATGTGATGTCAGGGTGACATGGCATTATATAATATTTGAGTTATGACAGTGTGTGATGGCAGAGTAACATGACATTATATAATGATTTGGTTTCATGACAGTATGTGATGTCAGGGTGACATGACATTATATAATGTTTGGGCTACATGAGAGTATGTGATATCAGAGAGAAATGACATTATATAATGATTGGGTGACATGACAATATGTGATGTCACCGTGACATGACATTGTATATTTATTGGGTTACATGAGAGTATGTGATGTAAAGTTGACATGACATTACATAATGATTGGGTGACATGACAGTATGTGATGTAAGGGTGACATGACATTATATAATGATTGGGTGACATGACAGTATGTGATGTATAGGTGACATGACATAACATAATGATTGGGTTACATGACAGTATGTGACGTTTTAGTGATATGACATTATATAATGATTGGGTAACATGACATTATATAATGATTGGGTGACATGACAGTATATGATGATTGGGTGACATGACAGTATGTGATGTTTTGGTGACATGACATTATATAATGATTGGGTGACATGACAGTATGTGATGTTTTCGTTACATGGCATTATATAATGATTGGATTATATGACAGTATTTGATGTTATGTAACGTGACATTATATAATGATTGGGTCACACGATATTATGTGATGTTAGGGTGACGTGACATTATATAATGTTTGGGTTACATGACAGTGTGTGATGTCAGGGTGTCGTGACATTATATAATGTTTGGGTTATATGACAGTGTGTGATGTTAGGGTGACATGACATCATATAATGATTGGGTTACAGGACAGTATGTGATGTCAGGGGACATGACATTATATAATGATTGGGTGACATGAAAGTATGTGGTGATGTCAGGGTGACATGGCATTATATAATTTTTGGGTTATGACAGTGTGTGATGGCAGGGTAACACGACATTATATAATGATTTGGTTTCATGACAGTATGTGATGTCAGGGTGACATGACATTATATAATGTTTGGGCTACAAGACAATATGTGATGTCAGAGAGAAATTACATTATATAATGATTGGGTGACATGACATTGTATAATTATTGGGTTACATGAGAGTATGTGATGTAAAGTTAACATGACATTACATAATGATTGGGTGACATGACAGTATGTGATGTAAGGGTGACATGACATTATATAATGATTGTGTGACAGGACAGTATGTGATGTTTTGGTTACATGACATTATATAATGATTGGGTGACATGACAGTGTCAGATGTAAGGGTGACATGACATTATATAATGATTGGGTGACATGACAGTATGTGATGTAAAGGTGACATGACATAACATAATGATTGGATTACATGACAGTATGTGATGTTTTAGTGACATGACATTATATAATGATTGGGTTACATGACATTATATAATGATTGGGTGACAAAAGAGTATATGATGTAAGGGTGACATGACATTATATAATGATTGGGTGACATGACAGTATGTGATGTAAAGGAGACATGACATTTCATTATGATTGGGTTACATGACATTATGTGATATAAGGGTGACATGACATTATATAATGATTGGGTGACATGACAGTATGTGATGTTTTGGTTACATGACATTATATAATGATTGGGTTACATGACATTATGTGATATAAGGGTGACATGACATTATATAATGATTGGGTGACATGACAGTATGTGATGTTTTGGTTACATGACATTATATAATAATTAGGTTACATGACAGTATGTGATATACGGGTGACATGACATTATATAATGATTGGGTGACATGATAGTATGTGATGTTTTGGTTACATGACATTATATAATAATTAGGTCACATGACAGTGTGTGATGTTAGGGTGACATGACATCATATAAGGATTGGGTTACATGACATTATGTGATATAAGGGTGACATGACATTATATAATGATTGGGTGACATGACAGTATGTGATGTTTTGGTTACATGACATTATATAATGATTGGTTGACATGACAGTATGTGATGTAAAGGCGACATGACATTACATAATGATTGGGTGACATAACAGTATGTGATGTTTTGGTTGCATGACATTATATAATGATTGGGTTACATGACATTATGTGATATAAGGGTGACATGACATTATATAATGATTTGGTGACATGACAGTGTGTGATGTTTTGGTGACTTGACATTATATAATGAGTTGGTGACATGACAGTATGTGATGTTAGGGTGACATGAAATTATATAATTATTCGGGTACATGAAAGTATGTGATGTCAGGGTGACATGACATTATATAATTATAGGGTTACATGACAGTATGTGATTGTGATGACAAGGTGACATTACACTATACAATGATTAGGTAACAAGTCAATATGTGATGTCAGAGAGACATGACATTACATAATGATTGGGTTACATGACAGTGTGTGATGTAAGGGCGACATGACATTATATAATGATTGGGTGACATGATAGTATGTATGAAAGGGTGACATGACATTATATGATGATTTGGTTACATGACAGTATGTGATGTTTTGGTGACATGACATTATATAATGATTGGGTGACATGACAGTGTGTGATGTAAGGGCGACATGACATTATATACTGATTGTGTGACATGACAGTATGTGATGTTTTGGTTACATGGCATTATATAATGATTGGATTATATGACAGTATTTGATGTTATGGTAACGTGACATTATATAATGATTGGGTCACACGATAGTATGTGATGTTAGGGTGACGTGACATTATATATTGTTTGGGTTACATGACAGTATGTGATGTCAGGGTGTCTTGACATTATATAATGTTTGGGTTATATGACAGTGTGTGATGTCAGGGTGTCTTGACATCATATATCGATTGGGTTACAGGACAGTATGTGATGTCAGGGGACATGACATTATATAATGATTGTGTGACATGAAAGTATGTGATGTCAGGGTGACATGGCATTATATAATGTTTGGGTTATGACAGTGTGTGATGGCAGGGTAACATGACATATAATGATTTGGTTTCATGACAGTATGTGATGTCAGGGTGACATGACATTATATAATGTTTGGGTTACATGAGAGTATGTGATATCAAGGTGACATGACATTATTTAATGATTGGTTTACAAGATAATATGTGATGTCAGAGAGAAATGACATTATATAATGATTGGGTGACACGACAGTATGTGATGTTAGGGTGACGTGACATTATATAATGTTTGGGTTATATGACAGTGTGTGATGTTTGGGTGACATGACATTCTATAATAATTGGTTTACATGAGAGTATATGATGTCAGGATGACATGGCATTATATAATTATTGGGTTACATGAGAGTATGTGATGTAAAGTTGACATGACATTACATAATGATTGGGTGACATGACAGTATGTGATGTAAGGATGACATGACATTATATAATGATTGTGTGACATGACAGTATGTGATGTTTTGGTTACATGGCATTATATAATGATTGGGTGACATGACAGTGTCAGATGTAAGGGTGACATTACATTATATAATTATAGGGTGACATGACAGTATGTGATGTAAAGGTGACATGACATAACATAATGAGTGGGTTACATGACAGTATGTGAGGTTTTAGTGACATGACATTATATAATGATTGGGTTACATGACATTATAAAATGGTTGGGTGATATGACAGTATGTGATGTTTTGGTTACATGACAATATATGATTGGGTGACATGACAGTATGTGATGTAAAGGCGACATGACATTACATAATGATTGGGTGACATGACAGTATATTATGATTTGGTTACATGCCATTATAAAATGATTGGGTTACATGACATTATGTGATATAACGGTGACATGACATTATATAATGATTGGGTTACATGACAGTATGTGATGTTTTGGTGACTTGACATTACATAATGAGTGGGTGACATGACAGTATGTGATGTTAGGGTGACATGAAATTATATAATTATTCGGGTACATGAAAGTATGTGATGTCAGGGTGAGATGACATTATATAATTATAGGGTTACATGACAGTATGTGATGTCAATGTGACATTACATTATATAATGATTAGGTAACAAGTCAATATGTGATGTCAGAGAGACATGACATTACATAATGATTGGTTTATATGACAGTATGTGATATGTTGATGACATGACATTATATAATGATTGGGTGACATGGCAGTATGTATGAAAGGATGACATGACATTACATAATGATTGGGTGACATGCAAGTATGTGATGTTTTGGTTACACGACATTATATAATGAATGGGTGACATAACAGTATATGATGTAAGGGTGACATGACATTATATAATGTTTGGGTTATGACAGTGTGTGATGGCAGGGTAACATAACATTATATAATGATTTGGTTTCATGACAGTATGTGATGTCAGGGTGACATGACATTATATAATGTTTGGGTTACATGAGAGTATGTGATATCAAGGTGACATGACATTATTTAATGATTGGTTTACAAGACAATATGTGATGTCAGAGAGAAATGACATATAATGATTGGGTGACACGACAGTATGTGATGTTAGGGTGACGTGACATTATATAATGTTTGGGTTACATGACAGTATGCGATGTCAGGGTGTCTTGACATTATATAATGTTTGGGTTATATGACAGTGTGTGATGTTTGGGTGACATGACATTCTATAATAATTGGTTTACATGAGAGTATATGATGTCAGGATGACATGGCATTATATAATAATTGGGTTACATGACATTATATAATGAGTGGATAACATGACAGTATCAGATGTAAGGGTGACATGACATTATATAATGATTGGTGACATAACAGTATGTGATGTAAAGGTGACATGACATAACATAATGATTGGGTTACATGACAGTATGTGAGGTTTTAGTGACATGACATTATATAATGATTGGGTTACATGACATTATATAATGCTTGGGTGGCATGACAGTATATGATGTAAGGATGACATGACATTACATAATGATTGGGTGACATGGCAGTATGCGATGTTTTGGTTACATGCCATTATATAATGCTTGGGTTACATGACATTATGTGATATAAGGGTGACATGACATTATATAATGAGTGGGTGACATGACAGTATGTGATGTTAGGGTGACATTACACTATATAATGATTAGGTAACAAGTCAATATGTGATGTCAGAGAGACATGACATTACATAATGATTGGGTTACATGACAGTATGTGATGTGTTGATGACATGACATTATATAATGATTGGGTGACATGACAGTATGTATGAAAGGATGACATGACATTATATAATGATTGGGTTACATGACAGTATATGATGTCAGGATGACATGACATTATATAATGATTGTGTGACATGACAGTATGTGATGTTATGGTAATGTGACATTATATAATGTTTGGGTCACACGACAGTATGTGATGTTAGGGTGACGTGACATTATATAATGTTTGGGTTACATGAAAGTATATGATGTCAGGGTGTCTTGACATTATATAATATTTGGGTTATATGACAGTGTGTGATGTTTGGGTGACATGACATTATATAATTATTGGGTTACATGAGAGTATGTGATGTGAGGGTGACATGACATTATATAATGATTGTGTAACATGACAGTATGTGATGATTTGGTTACATGGCATTATCTAATGATTGGATTATATGACAGTATTTGATGTTATGGTAACGTGACATTATATAATGATTGGGTCACACGATAGCATGTGATGTTTGGGTGACGTGACATTATATAATGTTTGGGTTACATGACAGTACGTGATGTCAGGGTGACATGACATTATATAATGTTTGGTTTACATGCGAGTATGTGATATCATGGTGACATGACATTATTTAATGATTGGTTTACAAGACAATATGTGATGTCAGAGAGAAATGACATTGTATAATGATTGGGTGACATGACAGTATGTGATGTCACCGTGACATGACATTGTATAATTATTGGGTTACATGAAAGTATGTGATATAAAGTTGACATGACATTACATAATGATTGGGTGACATGACAGTATGTGATGTTTTGGTTACATGACATTATATAATGATTGGGTGACATGACAGTGTCAGATGTAAGGGTGACATGACATTATAAAAAGATTGGGTGACATGACAGTATGTGATGTAAAGGTGACATGACATAACATAATGATTGGGTGACATGACAGTATGTGATGTTTTGGTTACATGACAATATATGATTGGGTGACATGACAGTGTCAGATGTAAGGGTGACATGACATTATATAATGATTGGGTGACATGACAGTATGTGATGTAAAGGCGACATGACATAACATAATGATTGGGTTACATGACATTATATAATGATTGGGTGACATGACAGTATGTGATGTAAAGGCGACATGACATTACATAATAATTGGGTGACATGACAGTATGTGATGTTTAGGTTACATTACATTATATAATAATTAGGTCACATGACAGTGTGTGATGTTAGGGAGACATGGCATTATATAATGATTGGATTATATGAGAGTATGTGATTTTATGGTAACGTGACATTATATAATGATTGGGTCACACGACAGTATGTGATGTTAGGGTGACGTGACATTATATAATGTTTGGGTTACATGACAGTATGTGATGTTAGGGTGTCTTGACATTATACAATGCTTGGGTTATATGACAGTGTGTGATGTTAGGGTGACATGACATTGTATAATAATTGGTTTACATGAGAGTATATGATGTCAGGATGACATGGCATTATATAATAATTGGGTTACATGACAGTATATGATGTCAGAATGACATGACATTATATACTGATGGGGTATATGACAGTATGTGATGTTTTGGTGACATGACACTGTATAATGAGTGGGTAACATGACAGTATGTGATATTAGGGTGACATGAAATTATAAAATTATTGGGTTACATGAAAGTATGTGATGTCAGGGTGACATGACATTATATAATTATAGGGTTACATGACAGTATGTGATTGTGATGACAAGGTGACATTACACTATATAATGATTAGGTAACAAGTCAATATGTGATGTCAGAGAGACATGACATTACATAATGATTGGGTTACATGACAGTATGTGATGTGTTGATGACATGACATTATATAATGATTGGGTGACATGATAGTATGTATGAAAGGGTGACATGACATTATATGATGATTTGGTTACATGACAGTATGTGATGTTTTGGTGACATGACATTATATAATGATTGGGTGACATGACAGTGTGTGATGTAAGGGCGACATGACATTATATACTGATTGTGTGACATGACAGTATGTGATGTTTTGGTTACATGGCATTATATAATGATTGGATTATATGACAGTATTTGATGTTATGGTAACGTGACATTATATAATGATTGGGTCACACGATAGTATGTGATGTTAGGGTGACGTGACATTATATAATGTTTGGGTTACATGACAGTATGTGATGTCAGGGTGTCTTGACATTATATAATGTTTGGGTTATATGACAGTGTGTGATGTCAGGGTGTCTTGACATCATATAACGATTGGGTTACAGGACAGTATGTGATGTCAGGGGACATGACATTATATAATGATTGGGTGACATGAAAGTATATAATGATTGGGTTACATGACATTATAAAATGGTTGGGTGATATGACAGTATGTGATGTTTTGGTTACATGACATTACATAATGATTGGGTGACATGACAGTATATGATGATTTGGTTACATACCATTATATAATGATTGGGTTACATGACATTATGTGATATAACGGTGACATGACATTATATAATGATTGGGTGCCATGACAGTATGTGATGTTTTGGTGACTTGACATTATATAATGAGTGGGTGACATGACAGTATGTGATGTTAGGGTGACATGAAATTATATAATTTTTCGGGTACATGAAAGTATGTGATGTCAGGGTGACATGACATTATATAATTATAGGGTTACATGACAGTATGTGATGTCAAGGTGACATTACACTATATAATGATTAGGTAACAAGTCAATATGTGATGTCAGAGAGACATGACATTACATAATGATTGATTTACATGACAGTATGTGATATGTTGATGACATGACATTATATAATGATTGGGTGACATGGCAGTATGTATGAAAGGATGACATGACATTACATAATGATTGGGTGACATACAAGTATGTGATGTTTTGGTTACACGACATTATATAATGAATGGGTGACATAACAGTATATGATGTAAGGGTGACATGACATTATATAATGTTTGGGTAATGACAGTGTGTGATGGCAGGGTAACATAACATTATATAATGATTTGGTTTCATGACAGTATGTGATGTCAGGGTGACATGACATTATATAATGTTTGGGTTACATGAGAGTATGTGATATCAAGGTGACATGACATTATTTAATGATTGGTTTACAAGACAATATGTGATGTCAGAGAGAAATGACATATAATGATTGGGTGACACGACAGTATGTGATGTTAGGGTGACGTGACATTATATAATGTTTGGGTTACATGACAGTATGCGATGTCAGGGTGTCTTGACATTATATAATGTTTGGGTTATATGACAGTGTGTGATGTTTGGGTGACATGACATTCTATAATAATTGGTTTACATGAGAGTATATGATGTCAGGATGACATGGCATTATATAATAATTGGGTTACATGACATTATATAATGATTGTGTGACATGACAGTATGTGATGTTTTGGTTACATGACACTATATAATGAGTGGATAACATGACAGTGTCAGATGTAAGGGTGACATGACATTATATAATGATTGGGTGACTTGCCAGCATGTGATGTAAAGGTGACATGACATAACATAATGATTGGGTTACATGACAGTATGTGAGGTTTTAGTGACATTACATTATATAATGATTGGGTTACATGACATTATATAATGATTGGGTGACATGACAGTATATGATGTAAGGGTGACATGACATTATGTGATGTTTTGGTTACATGCCATTATATAATGATTGGGTTACATGACATTATGTGATATAAGGGTGACATGACATTATATAATGAGTGGGTGACATGACAGTATGTGATGTTAGGGTGACATTACACTATATAATGATTAGGTAACAAGTCAATATGTGATGTCAGAGAGACATGACATTACATAATGATTGGGTTACATGACAGTATGTGATGTGTTGATGACATGACATTATATAATGATTGTGTGACATGACAGTATGTGATGTTATGGTAACGTGACATTATATAATGTTTGGGTCGCACGACAGTATGTGATGTTAGGGTGACGTGACATTATATAATGTTTGGGTTACATGACAGTATATGATGTCAGGGTGTCTTGACATTATATAATATTTGGGTTATATGACAGTGTGTGATGTTTGGGTGACATGACATTATATAATTATTGGGTTACATGAGAGTATGTGATGTAAAGTTGACATGACATTACATAATTATTGGGTGACATGACAGTATGTGATGTGAGGGTGACATGACATTATATAATGATTGTGTGACATGACAGTATGTGATGATTTGGTTACATGGCATTATGTAATGATTGGATTATATGACAGTATTTGATGTTATGGTAACGTGACATTATATAATGATTGGGTCACACGATAGTATGTGATGTTTGGGTGACGTGACATTATATAATGTTTGGGTTACATGACAGTACGTGATGTCAGGGTGTCTTGACATTATATAATGTTTGGGTTATATGACAGTGTGTGATGTCAGGGTGTTTGACATCATATAACGATTGGGTTACCGGACAGTATGTGATGTCAGGGGACATGACATTATATAATAATTGGGTGACATGACAGTATGTGATGTCAGGGTGACATGACATTATATAATGTTTGGGTTACATGAGAGTATGTGATATCAAGGTGACATGACATTATTTAATGATTGGTTTACAAGACAATATGTGATGTCAGAGAGAAATGACATATAATGATTGGGTGACACGACAGTATGTGATGTTAGGGTGACGTGACATTATATAATGTTTGGGTTACATGACAGTATGCGATGTCAGGGTGTCTTGACATTATATAATGTTTGGGTTATATGACAGTGTGTGATGTTTGGGTGACATGACATTCTATAATAATTGGTTTACATGAGAGTATATGATGTCAGGATGACATGGCATTATATAATAATTGGGTTACATGACATTATATAATGATTGTGTGACATGACAGTATGTGATGTTTTGGTTACATGACAATATATAATGAGTGGATAACATGACAGTGTCAGATGTAAGGGTGACATGACATTATATAATGATTGGGTGACTTGCCAGCATGTGATGTAAAGGTGACATGACATAACATAATGATTGGGTTACATGACAGTATGTGAAGTTTTAGTGACATTACATTATATAATGATTGGGTTACATGACATTATATAATGATTGGGTGACATGACAGTATATGATGTAAGGGTGACATGACATTATGTGATGTTTTGGTTACATGCCATTATATAATGATTGGGTTACATGACATTATGTGATATAAGGGTGACATGACATTATATAATGAGTGGGTGACATGACAGTATGTGATGTTAGGGTGACATTACACTATATAATGATTAGGTAACAAGTCAATATGTGATGTCAGAGAGACATGACATTACATAATGATTGGGTTACATGACAGTATGTGATGTGTTGATGACATGACATTATATAATGATTGTGTGACATGACAGTATGTGATGTTATGGTAACGTGACATTATATAATGTTTGGGTCGCACGACAGTATGTGATGTTAGGGTGACGTGACATTATATAATGTTTGGGTTACATGACAGTATATGATGTCAGGGTGTCTTGACATTATATAATATTTGGGTTATATGACAGTGTGTGATGTTTGGGTGACATGACATTATATAATTATTGGGTTACATGAGAGTATGTGATGTAAAGTTGACATGACATTACATAATTATTGGGTGACATGACAGTATGTGATGTGAGGGTGACATGACATTATATAATGATTGTGTGACATGACAGTATGTGATGATTTGGTTACATGGCATTATGTAATGATTGGATTATATGACAGTATTTGATGTTATGGTAACGTGACATTATATAATGATTGGGTCACACGATAGTATGTGATGTTTGGGTGACGTGACATTATATAATGTTTGGGTTACATGACAGTACGTGATGTCAGGGTGTCTTGACATTATATAATGTTTGGGTTATATGACAGTGTGTGATGTCAGGGTGTTTGACATCATATAACGATTGGGTTACCGGACAGTATGTGATGTCAGGGGACATGACATTATATAATAATTGGGTGACATGACAGTATGTGATGTCAGGGTGACATGACATTATATAATGTTTGGGTTACATGCGAGTATGTGATATCATGGTGACATGACATTATTTAATGATTGGTTTACAAGACAATATGTGATGTCAGAGAGAAATGACATTGTATAATGATTGGGTGACATGACAGTATGTGATGTCACCGTGACATGACATTGTATAATTATTGGGTTACATGAAAGTATGTGATGTAAAGTTGACATGACATTACATAATGATTGGGTGACATGACAGTATGTGATGTTTTGGTTACATGACATTATATGATTCGGTTACATGACATTATAAAATGATTGGGTGACATGACAGTATGGGATGTTTTGTTTACATGACATTATATAATAATTAGGTATATAATTATTGTATAATAATTGGTTTACATGAGAGTATATGATGTCAGGATGACATGGCATTATATAATAATTGGGTTACATGACAGTATATGATGTCAGGATGACATGACATTATATACTGATGGGGTATATGACAGTATGTGATGTTTTGGTGACATGACACTATATAATGAGTGGGTAACATGACAGTATGTGATGTTAGGGTGACATGAAATTATAAAATTATTGGGTTACATGAAAGTATGTGATGTCAGGGTGACATGGCATTATATAATTATTGGGTTACATGAGATTATGTGATGTAAAGGTGACATGACATTACATAATGATTGGGTGACATGACATTATGTGATGTAAGGGTGGCATGACATTATATAATGATTGGGTGATATGACAGTATGTGATGTTTTGGTTACATGACACTATATAATGAGTGGGTAACATGACAGTATGTGATGTTAGGGTGACATGACATAATATAATGATTGTGTGACATGACAGTATGTGATGTTTTGGTTACATGACATTATATAATGATAGGGTGACATGACAATGTCAGATGTAAGGGTGACATGACATTATATAATGATTGGGTGACATGACAGTATGTGATGTAAAGGTGACATGACATAACGTAATGATTGGGTTACATGATAGTATGTGGTGTTTTAGTGACATGACATTATATAATGATTGGGTGACATGACAGTATATGATGTTTTGATTACATGACAGTATATGATTGGGTGACATGACAGTATGTGATGTAAAGGTGACATGACATTACATAATGATTAGGTGACATGACTGTATGTGATGTTTTGGTTACATGACATATAATGATTGGGTTACATGACATTATGTGATATAAGGTTGACATGACATTATATAATGATTGGGTGACATGACAGTATGTGATGTTTTGGTTACATGACATTATCTAATAATTAGGTTACATGACAGTATGTGATATACGGGTGACATGACATTATATAATGATTGGGTGACATGACAGTATGTGATGTTTTGGTTACATGACATTATATAATGATAGGGTTACAGGACAGTGTGTGATGTTAGGGTGACATGACATCATATAATGATTGGGTTACACGACAGTATGTGATGTTATGGTAACATGACATTATATTATGATTGGGTCACACGACCGTATGTGTTGTTAGGGTGACATGACATCATATAATGGTTGGGTTACACGACAGTATGTGATGTCAGGGTGACATGACATTATATAATGATTGGGTGACATGAAAATATGTGAAGTCAGGGTGACATGGTATTATATAATGTTTGGGTTATGACAGTATGTGATGTCAGGGTGATATGACACTGTATGGTAAGTGGGTTACATGACAGTATATGATGTCTGGATGACATGGCATTATATATTTATTGGGTTACATGACAGCATGTGATGTGTGGATGACATGACATTATATAATGATGGGTTACATGACAGTATGCGATGTCAGGGTGACATGACATTATATAATGACTGGGTTACAAGACAATATGTGATGTCAGGGTGACATGACATTATATAATGATTGTGTGACATGACAGTATGTGATGTTTTGGTTACATGACATTATATAATGATTGGGTGACATGACAGTGTCAGATGTAAGGATGACATGACATTATATAATGATTGGGTGACATGACAGTATGTGATGTCACCGTGACACGAAATTGTATAATAATTGGTTTACATGAGAGTATATGATGTCAGGATGACATGGCATTATATAATAATTGGGTTACGTGACAGTATATGATGTCAGGATGACATGACATTATATACTGATGGGTTATATGACAGTATGTGATGTTCTGGTAACGTGACATTATATTATGATTGGGTCACACGACCGTATGTGATGTTAGGGTGATATGACATCATATAATGATTGGGTTACACGACAGTATGTGATGTCAGGGTGACATGACATTATATAATGATTGGGTGACATGAAAATATGTGAAGTCAGGGTGACATGGTATTATATAATGTTTGGGTTATGACAGTATGTGATGTCAGGGTGAAATGACACTGTATTGTAAGTGGGTTACATGACAGTATATGATGTCTGGATGACATGGCATTATATATTTATTGGGTTACATGACAGTATGTGATGTGTGGATGACATGACATTATATAATGATGGGTTACATGACAGTATGCGATGTCAGGGTGACATGACATTATATAATGATTGGGTTACAAGACAATATGTGATGTCAGGGTGACATGACATTATATAATGATTGTGTGACATGACAGTATGTGATGTTTTGGTTACATGACATTATATAATGATTGGGTGACATGACAATGTCAGATGTAAGGATGACATGACATTATATAATGATTGGGTGACATGACATTATGTATGAAAGGATGACATGACATTATATAATGATTGGGTGACATGAAAGTATGTGATGTTTCGGTTACATGACATTATATAAGGATTGGGTGACATGACAGTATATGATGTAAGGGTGACATGACATTATAAAATGATTGGGTGACATGACAGTATGTGATGTAAAGGCGACATGACATTTCATAATGATTGGGTGACATGATAGTATGTGATGTTTTGGTTACATGACATTATATAATAATTAGGTCACATGACAGTGTGTGATGTTAGGGTGACATTACATCATATAAGGATTGGGTTACAGGACAGTATGTGATGTTATTTTAACGTGACATTATATAATGATTGGGTCACACGACAGTATGTGATGTTAGGGTGACGTGACATTATATAATGTTTGGGTTACATGACAGTATGTGATGTTTTGGTTACATGACATTATATAATGATTGGGTGACATGACAGTATGTGATGTTTTGGTTACATGACATATAATAATTAGGTTACATAACAGTATGTGATATACGGGTGACATGACATTATATAATGATTGGGTGACATGATAGTATGTGATGTTTTGGTTACATGACATTATATAATAATTAGGTCACATGACAGTGTGTGATGTTAGGGTAACGTGACATCATATAAGGATTGGGTTACAGGACAGTATGTGATGTTATGGTAACGTAACATTATATAATGATTTGGTCACACGACAGTATGTGATGTTAGGGTGACGTGACATTATATAATGTTTGGGTTACATGACAGTATGTGATGTCAGGGTGTCTTGACATTATATAATGTTTGGGTTATATGACAGTGTGTGATGTTATGGTAACGTGACATTATATAATGTTTGGGTTACATGACAGTATGTGATGTCAGGGTGTCTTGACATTATATAATGTTTGGGTTATATGACAGTGTGTGATGTTTGGGTGACATGACATTCTATAATAATTGGTTTACATGAGAGTATATGATGTCAGGATGACATGGCATTATATAATAATTGGGTTACATGACAGTATATGATGTCAGGATGACATGACATTATATAATGATTGTGTGACATGACAGTATGTGATGTTATGGTAACGTGACATTATATAACGATTGGGTCACACGACAGTATGTGATGTTAGGGTGACATGACATTATATAATGTTTGGGTTACATAACAGTATGTGATGTCAGGGTGTCTTGACATTATATAATGTTTGGGTTATATGACAGTGTGTGATGTTTGGGTGACATGACATTATATAATTATTGGGTTACATGAGAGTATGTGATGTAAAGTTGACATGACATTACATAATGATTGGGTGACATGACAGTATGTGATGTAAGGGTGACATGACATTATATAATGATTGTGTGACATGACAGTATGTGATGTTTTGGTTACATGGCATTATATAATGATTGGGTGACATGTTCATTGATCGGGGGAAACGACTCTGCCGAAAGGACATAACGAGCCTGTACTAAATTGACTTCAGTGAAAACGGCAGTAACAGACTCAATGAAGAGTAAGATACAATTTATAGCCTGGAGCTATATTAGCAAGCTGTTGAAAGTAAGACATTTTAATTATTAATGGTATATACATTCTACTTAATATGTAAATAAAGTGATCAATCTCTAATTTGGGAATTATTTTTGGAAATTATTTCTTACTATCTTTTCTTACATTTTGTACTATTTCTAGATGGAGAGCATCCTGTGTCTCTTGAAGACATCCTAGTTTGTGCAATAGGGTCCAACAGAGTACCTCCACTTGGATTTGCAAAAACAATCACTATACAGTTCTACTCAACATGTGAAACTGAAAAAAAGATTCCCATCTTCATCCACATGTGATATAAGACTTTGGCTTCCTTGTGGTGTTGACATAGACAGTTTTAGTGCATTAATGAATAGAGCCTTACTTGAATTACATGGTTTTGGAAAAATGTAATTTTCATCCTTCCATGGATTATAATGAATAATTGCTAAAATTTCCCCTCTGGATAATTTGAAATTTTACCTTACTAAAATCCTTACTTACCTTACTAAAATCAAATAGTGGGCCAATTGTATTTGCACATGTTGGTGCTACTCAGTACATTTACAACTTCAGGCCTAACTTGCAGCTAACTCGTTAGCCCTCTAGTTTATGCAATATCCTATACATTAGAATTTAGTATGGTATGACTGAAAGTATTCCAATCAAGTAAGATAGTAGTAAACATGTTTATTGAACATGTTTCACTGCCTGTTTTTATTGCAAATAACCTGCACTCTGGTATTCGTACATTAGAAACTCACATTTGTATATTAAATAATGTATTCCATTATCTGATCATGATAGTTAAAAATAGATATCAAGTGTCTAAAGGCAGTCAAGTTTCTATTAAACAAGCCCATTATTTGTCAGGTATCGTACCTATACTTTGATAATGACAGAAATCAACGACTACTTTTGAAGCCAAGGTCTGGTAAAAGTCCAACCTGTCGAGCGTCTAAAACTTTCATCTGATGGCTTCAAAAATAGCTGTTAATTCCCATGTATGTACAAGTAGTTGTACAATACGTTACATCTCAAATTGATACTTCAAAGTTTTAGGCGGTGATTTTTTACTTGGACAAAGGATGCTGAACAAAACTTTTTGAACAATAGAGAAAAGTCAAATTGTAGCAGTTATATATTAATCATTTCTGATTTCAATAAGTGTGGTAAAAACTGTACAATTTCAATCTCTGCATACATCACTACATGTGCAATTTCGTTTGACATATTAGTCATGTTTGGTAGTAATGAGGTTATTACAAGGATAGCTCAAAGTATGCATGAAGACAGCAGGAGTATCGACCAGCGCACAGCAAAGGTTGATGCGACAGCATACTGTCTGAGTTCATACTTTGAGGTATCCTCGTAATAACCTTATTATACATCTTTTCCTTCCAAGGATACATCATGGGAATGCCGAATTCCAAAAAAAGTTTAGTACAGAATCATCAAACCTTGTTTTGTGGAGTCGGTCAAACCCTGGTGGCAGCAATGTTTGTTTTTATTATTAGATTCCATATTTGGAATTCGCATTTTCTTATATGGTACGAATAAAATACCCCGTAAAATTATAGCACTCTGTAACTTAGTATGGCGTTACCGTGACAGATGTATAATATTATAATATGCAGCTTACTAATCGGTGGTTTGGTTTCTGATCTTTATGAGTTGGACTAGAAACTGAATTTGTAATGTTTGTTATAAACCACAAAACTGTTATGTTTATTAGTTCGAAATAAAATTTATACAATCACTGTGAATCTGCTTCTACCATTGCCTTTAACTGGCAATATAAATGCTTTCAAATTGCCTGTTCTGGTGTTTTTGCTGGTAAAAGTTTGGCGCGCTCCATTGCATGGTCAAAGTATTCATCAATCTGCTCATCCCCTACATAATTAGGTGCTTGTGCATGATGGCGAACTTGCTCTGTGGTTACCAGTTGAATCCTATCTATCCCACCTGGAAACAATTAAGTTAAACTTGTCATGAGAATCGTACTTGCTAGTTACTCCAAAATTTAACGTGGTTGATTGGTAAGATTACCACATTTGTAGACAATCATCAAAAACATTGTTTGAGCACATGAACTATAATCAACTCTAGTACGCAGTCTCTATGAGCGGGGAGGGAGAGGATGTATCAGCTGGTATCTAGTGTAAGAAGGTTCCAGCGAGGTCACATCTTTTAAACTCTAAAAAAACAGACAAAAGAATGAAAAATAAAATCTAAAAAAACAGGTTTATGAATATTAGTTGCCCCTTCAAATTTCGCCAAAGCCTTACCCACATTTTACCGATATCTGCAGAATAAATCAAGAAAACTACACAAATTGACTCCATTTAAGAATTCCTAACGGTTTGCCAGAACGCACGGCACAGTTGGAGGCGTGGCTTGTTCAGCATTTTGTCAACAACCAATCACAAGACTGGTTACGAACCACACTGAGGTTACGACTCTGTTAGCCTTGCTTGGTTTGCAGTAGTGCTTAATGCATTACATTTATTTACAAATTTGGCAATCACTAAGCTATGTATCAAGTTTAATTAATATCTGCTACATGTAAGAGAAATTACGTAATTAATATGCACAAATTAAGGTATCTACATGTGTGTAGATTAATACCAATGATTTTCAAAACCTTTTAAAATTTGCTCTACATTTTGAAAAGTATGGCCAATCTAAGATAAACAAGTGAAGGTTTAAGAACAACGTTTAGAATCCATAACAAATGAACTTTGGCTTTACCACATAATTCAGGACAGTGATATAGGATATTAGCATGGTACATAAAGCTCCTTCTGATGCCTGATAGGATGATTGTTCCACTGTGTTATCACTTGATCTAATTCTATCTGTACTATTTCTAAATAGCATGGCGAATTAGACACCTAAAACAAGACAATGCAATGCGAATGTCCAAGTTCCTAGTTAAACATCAATCTACACAATAGACTACTAAAGAATCAACCTCATGGATGGAAGACTTCTGCTGTCTTTGTAGACTATCTTTCTAAAAAATGGCAATGTACTGTGTCATTAGCTAAATGTTTTGGATAACTTTAACTTGTCATATCACAAAAAGGTAGTTTATAAGGCCATTGTCATAGCAATGAATATTGAGAGCCATGCTTTGTGTTATTTACCTCATAATACAATATCATTTCCTTGATACATATTCAAACTGGGACACTTGTTTAACACAACTACAGGTTGAAATTATGGTAATAAAACTATATTTACTTGTGTAAATGATTTATAGAAGAAAACAACATTTCTTCAACCATTGATGCAAAATATTGACGCCACCATTCAGTCCAGGAGCGCAAAAGATATTACCAAAAACATTCTATTCTCTAAATGAAGATAAAGAATTAAATAAATCAGCAACAAATTAATTTAAAATCACAAATGTTGATTGAATGTATGGTGCAAATATATCAATAAATAATAATAGTCAATGAAAATTATGTAGAGTCCTATTATTTTCTATGGTGATTATACCAACTTTTATTATTTATTACCTGATAAAAACCTCAAATTCAAATAGTGGGGATTTATAACATGTAATAATGATCAGTAATATACAATAATGTCTTAATATACAATTAAACATGTACCTTTCATTTCATCCACACAGTTGAGGTAGTAATGGGCAATAACGCTAGGGTCACTGTTTGTGCTGGCTGCCTTCACCCATAAAATCTTAAAATCTGAGTATCTGAAATTGATAAGATATTTTATTTTATTTGCAATACATTATAACAAAGGCATTATTCACACAATATGTGCACATATCTGTTTGAGAATTGTTAAAAAAAACTTACCCATTTATACATCCACTTTTACATATATCATATGGCTTCAGCTTGCCATATCTATAACAAAGGATAACTACATTAGATAGTATAATGTTATGTAATATATTGTAGTCTTTCTCAAGTACTACATGTATAAGAACCATAATCTTAGAGTCATCCTAGCCAACTGCCCCTCTCTATCATATAAACTCTGTATCAATTTAGCTACAACATATGAAGTAACACTCATCCATCCATATGCCAAGTTTGATTTGGGCCCTGAAAATGAGAAAAGTATGTTAATGACACCAATATTTCAAAGTCATGTTCAGGTACATCATACAACATTGTTTCTACAGTTCAAATGTCAAGTATACATGTCTAATTTCACAGAAAGTTATACAATTTTACCACACTACGATACAATCCTCTTTTGAATTGTTTCTTTGACCTCATCTTAACACCTTCTGGGTCCAAGGCACGCATTAATTTTGCAATAGTTTGTCTACAGAGTTTAAAAAAAACACAGTATCATTATGTATATATGAAAAGCCAATGCTGCCTTATATTGCTGTCTAACTATATATTACAAACACATAGTATAATGATGTTAGTATACAGTATAATGATGTTAGCATGTAGTATTTTGATGATAGCATGTAGTATGATAATGTTAGCATACAGTATAATGATGTTAGCATATTGTATAATGATGTTAGAATACAGTATAATGATGTTAGCATACAGTATAACGATGTTAGCATGTAGTATAACGATGTTAGCATACAGTATAATGATGTTAGCATACAGTATAATTATGTTAGCATACAGTATAATTATGTTAGCATGTAGCACAATGTTGGTAGATCACAGTATAATGATGTTAGCACGTAGTATAATTATGGTAGCATATAATGTGACATAACAGTCTCATAAAAATTCTTTTGGTCAGGAGGAACACACTCATTGGCAGTGATAATAATGCGGAATTGTGTTCTTCATTATTTATAAATTATTTATTGGTACAAGTATATCAACAATAATAAAGTAATAATAATAATAATTACCTAGATACATTTAAGCTGTATTTTTGTTTCACCAAACGCCACATTGCTCTATAACCTAATTTTGATGAAGAGCCTTTAGGTTCATAATGTGAAAAAAGATGTTTCCCAAACTAACATTAATTTATTATTTATAACATTATTTAAAATAAAAATAGTTAGAAAGATTCTGAATCCATTGTAATGGTTCTGACCTAGTGTTAATCATTGAACACGCAAGTGTTCCGCTAATTATGCGTGAATTGTCACTGTAGCCAATACAATGACAACATTAACAGATTGGTCGTTGAATATATTTATTTCCCTTGTGCTGAACGCATTCACCACTAATGTTTACAGGTAGTTGTTGTTATGTTGATAATTGTTATTAAAGTTAGCTGATAGTAATAGTAGTAGAAGTTGTTGTTGTTGACAATATCAATAAATACCACAAATGCCACAATGAGTAGTAGTTACTGATTGGTTAAATGTTCACTGGTAGAATGATGAACAGCAGAATGTTCCCTTGATAAATGGCGAACCAATGAATTGTTGAATAAGTGGTAAACGAATGGTAATTGACAGTGAATGAATGAATAAATGTTCAAACTGCAAATACAGAAAAAATAACAAACACTAATAAGAATACAATGCAGAAATATCACAATAATTCAAAGGGTATAACAATTCGTAAGGAGTGCACCATGCAAAACAACAAATTGAATTAGATGGCCAAACGTGTTGCGTAGAAAACCCTTCATAAAACGAGTGGTGAACGAGAATTTCTCACTGTACTTTCAAATATATATACCTTAACTAACAATAATAAACGTTTGAAATGGTATTCTCAACTACAAAAGGTAGAACAGAGAACCTTAAACTTTGTTTACATAAGTCGTAGACGAACTTGAGATCTATTCAGCAAAACCGCACAAGTTCAAAGTCTATCACAAAGAATGTAAACTCGACAGAATTTACGCGAAATATAAACTCATATCTCGCAATAATCTTGAATAAGTCTCCTTGTAGTAGACAACTCAAATAATTAACGATTTATGTAACTAAACTTACCACGCTAGGAAATCTAGTAGAGTAATTTTGGGCTCATACCACTAATTGAATTTCCATAGACGACAATGTTAACATATGACGAGATTGCTATATGAAAATGACGAAGAAAGTTGAAAATATGGCTCAAAAATGGGAAATCAACATGCCAGTAATCAACTATATGAAAAAAACTAACATGTTGGCCAGCTCAAACTCTTGCAAATCTCAGGTAAACAAGACACACCTACTGTATTTGGATTGCACCAAGAGAAATCACTGGAAAAACACCAAGATTAGAACATCCATTAACACACAGAATTAACCCACAGGCACACAGCCGCTAAGTAGTAAACAAAAGACCACATGTTGGTCTCACCTCTGACCCAGGTGATTACGCCCTCAAACAGGGAGCACCTGAGAAAAATAATATTTAAAAAATTTCATTGGTTCTTGCTAGGCATTTAAATTGCGGGCTACGAGCAGCCATTGGTTAATTAGTGGCATAAGACCTTATTGATGTAGAATTCAGTGCACAACAAGTAAAGTAAAAATGGCGGTTCTCGCAAAACACGAGACTCTCGCCATACACGAACCGCACTAATAATAGATTACTGCCACTGGTGGTGCTCTAACCACAGGATACTCTGGTAGCTTACAGTCACAGACTTGATTATCGAACGCGAGAGATCAAAAGATTGTACCGTCATAAATGGGGTCTGTTCTGGTGTTAATCATCTGACGCTAAAGTGTATCGCTCGTACAGGCCGGGAATATTTCACAAATTTAAAACCTTGTCTTCAGTATTTTTGAATAATTTCCTTACTTAATGTACAGAGTATAGCCACTTAAACAAACTAATTAATTGTAACCCATAGACTAGAAACCACTATTGTAAACAACAATTACTGTAATACTTAACAGTAAAGTTACCGTTTGTCACAATATTTTTTTGTGTGTGGACATTTTCATGAAGGGGAACTAAATAGAGCCTAATTTGTATTTCTTAAGTTATGTATATTGATTATAAATTTGATTAATAAAATAAAAAAAGGATGATTATCTGCAGAGTTGTGATGATTTTAATATGAGAAACCATAAAACTGTGAAGGTCTTCAGTCAACGCCATCTTAGGGTCTGCGGGGAAACAGTCGAAAGCAAGATCTTTTAATTGTCATTATCTTCTTTTTGGTATGTTTTCGATCGCACGCAAAGTCTCGATGCCAAACAACTTTCGTCATGGTGTTCTTTGCCATCACGATTTGACCTGAAACAAAGTTCTTTGACCTAACAGGTCACGTCTTTCATTAACCAATCACAATGCTGTGTCGTACTGACGAAATTTTCTGATTATTGATGATCATTTTTTTCAACTCAATGCAGAAGTTAATTGCCGCGATGTTAAAATGCGATTTGTAGCACTGATCTCAGGTAAACAAGACACACCTACTGTATTTGGATTGCACCAAGAGAAATCACTGGAAAAACACCAAGATTAGAACATCCATTAACACACAGAATTAACCCACAGGCACACAGCCGCTAAGTAGTAAACAAAAGACCACATGTTGGTCTCACCTCTGACCCAGGTGATTACGCCCTCAAACAGGGAGCACCTGAGAAAAATAATATTTAAAAAATTTCATTGGTTCTTGCTAGGCATTTAAATTGCGGGCTACGAGCAGCCATTGGTTAATTAGTGGCATGAGACCTTTTTGATGTAGAATTCAGTGCACAACAAGTAAAGTAAAAATGGCGGTTCTCGCAAAACACGAGACTCTCGCCATACACGAACCGCACTAATAATAGATTACTGCCACTGGTGGTGCTCTAACCACAGGATACTCTGGTAGCTTACAGTCACAGACTTGATTATCGAACGCGAGAGATCAAAAGATTGTACCGTCATAAATGGGGTCTGTTCTGGTGTTAATCATCTGACGCTAAAGTGTATCGCTCGTACAGGCCGGGAATATTTCACAAATTTAAAACCTTGTCTTCAGTATTTTTGAAAATTTCCTTACTTAATGTACAGAGTATGGCCACTTAAACAAACTAATTAACTGTAATCCATAGACTAGAAACCACTATTGTAAACAAAAATTACTGTAATACTTAACAGTAAAGTTACCGTTTGTCACAATATTTTTTTTTGTGTGGACATTTTCATGAAGGGGAACTAAATAGAGCCTAATTTGTATTTCTTAAGTTATGTATATTGATTATAAATTTGATTAATAAAATAAAAAAGGATGATTATCTTCAGAGTTGTGATGATTGTAATATGAGAAACCATAAAACTGTGAAGGACTTCCGTCAACGCCATCTTAGGGTCTGCGGGGAAACAGTCGAAAGCAAGATCTTTTAATTGTCATTATCTTCTTTTTGGTATGTTTTCGATCGCACGCAAAGTCTCGATACCAAACAACTTTCGTCATGGTGTTCTTTGCCATCACGATTTGACCTGAAACAAAGTTCTTTGACCTAACAGGTCACGTCTTTCATTAACCAATCACAATGCTGTGTCGTACTGACGAAATTTTCTGATTATTGATGATCATTTTTTTCAACTCAATGCAGAAGTTAATTGCCGCGATGTTAAAATGCGATTTGTAGCACTGATTTCGACGAAAAAAGGATTTTTCCCTAAAAACTGGCAATTCAATATTTTCGAAACGTAATCTGAGTGTGGAAGAAGTGTTTAACCTTCACGGTCGCCAACAGGTCACGTCGTTCACATCCCTATCACAATAGTCTCAATAACCAGGTTCCAGGAATGGCCTCCATGGGGTTTGATTTTAAGCATTTCAAATGCCTCTCAACGCTACAGTTATAATAAAAAAAAAACATTGCAATTGTATTTCAAATACAGTTTTAAATCTACACAACTATAAATTAAGGCCACATTGAGGCTCGCTTTAAATAGTTAAATTCCTTTGTAATAACGAAACTGCCCAAATAGTAAATATTTTACGTTTTTTACAATTGAAACTTTAATCCACAACGTACATGCACAAGTAAATTTCAATAAATATGAAAAGACAGAATGAACACATTGTTTCACATCATGGTAACAATGGTCGAAACCAAATTTGTGTAATGAAATGAACCAATTTTTTAATTTTATTCTAATGAGCACTTTCCATTGTTTTTTTAAATATGGTTTCAACTTGAGAGTATGTTTTCCCTATATGATTTTTCCAAAAATATCTGAACAGTTTAAAAACGTAACACATGCAAACAAACTCATTTCTATGCTGTCAGTTACCAAAACATGCAAACAATAATGTAATTGCTTTTGGTGGAATTTAATTGGTGGAAAAGTGTGAAATATCGGCGACACCCCACCATCAAAGAAAATTAAGATATAAAATAATTGGAAACAGAGGATTTTGGTCAGTCTCAGTACATCATTACGTGTTCACGCTATCTTACTACATTGCATCGAAAAAAAAAAACATGGAATACTTTCAGTCCGTTCGCAATCAGAATAAATTGGTTTATAAAGGGGTAATCTACGTAAAACAGAAGACTCTTGCCAATAGTGTAATATCCTATAAATGTGAGCAGAGGAGACGATGATTACGTAACGCCAAGGTTCGTGTTAAAGAAGGCGAAGAATATTTCGGTTGAAAGACCACACTCATGCACAAACCCGCCCAGGGCGGAGGGCCAAAGTGGTCGCCATTCAACCATACTTGATCAAATGGTAATGAAAATTGATGGTCATATGTAAGTCACCAAACATAGTATGGTTGTTAAAACTGAATGTGGCACGTACAGACGGATGTAACTCAAATTAATAGTCCCCGATTTTGGAAAAATGTGCATACCATTATTGCAGCCTCAGCTTCTTCCTCGCTGAATTCCACGTGCCGATACGCACGCTAAAAACGAAAAGGCTTTAACAATATGGTAGTCAGTCACAACATTTCAAAAATAAGAACACTGATATACAATGTGCACAGCCCATTCATAATGAAATACGCATATCTGTGTTATTCTGAACATATTTTCAGCATGTACAATGTAGTAAATTACTTATGGCACATGTCAATCAAAATGAACTTACATTTCATATTTTTTAGAATCCATAGGTATATCTAATTGTTCTGTCGTTTCTTTTAACTCTATCATGCATACATACTTAACACCCCGCATTGTTGTGATGACTAAAACAGCATATTTGCATTTATTTTAAATAATTAATGAATAATAAATAAAATCACTGTCACACGCAACGTAATATTACCGTAATTGGTATAGTACAGGTGTGATGGTTCAAATACAAAAATGGCAACAGTAACATAAAGACTTCCCTGGCGGCGATGATAACATACGAACACGGAGTCAACAGATGAGGTTTCAACTGGTACTGGTATTATTATACTCTGCAAACATCAAGTACAATAACTCGGTAAAACTCCAAACCTCCAATAACTAGATACTTAAACTCCAACACAATTCAACGAGATCTCCGATCTGATCTCAGTGCTGAACAACTCCCCTATATATACCCACAGTCTATAAATAGACCATTACATCAGCATACATAATGAGTCTGGAACTTACTACAAATTTCTAGAATGTTCCATTATCGTCTATTGCCTCCTACAGTGTCCTATTACCTATTCAACCAGTTTCTAAACAAAATCTAGAACATTCTCAGTCACACGGAAGTGGTAAGCAAGTCGTATGCGACAATTTGTTTAATGATTCTTTAATGTAAACTTACATTTCATGCTATGTTTTGTTTCATTGTTATGTTTGGATGCAAAATATGAGGCAATTGAGGCATTATTTCATGCGGGTTACTCACAGTTCATGATTTTGCAATTTCTGGATTTACATCAAGATATTCATTTAAGGTAATTATACAAGTGTTGGTTATGTACAGTGAGTTACATTGTTTTCATTGTGTTTGTTTATTGATCTCAGAAGTACACATACAAACTGTTTTAATTTGTTATTAAATAGTGTGTCAAACTTGGTTGGTATAATTCCCTTATTTTATTGCTACCTAAATGTGACTTGTGTGGAATAAATGTATGTTAACCTGCACCGTTTTTAAGTCTCTGCTGAATGAGTCCAAACATTTATTTGTTTTCATTTGACCTTCAGCAACATTAATTATATTCTATCAACATCTGTCATTATTTACAATTAAGAGTATAAAAACTAGACAGAGACTATGTCATTGACAATGTCGTACACTAAACTGCACCCTAACTAGTCATTGTATAAACATAACACCAAGCAATAGTAGGTAAATTAGCTATAAAGAAATGTGGCATAGTTACAAGATATATTGTTTATTAATAGCTTACATTCTGGTACACAAGTGAAGGACAGAATTTGTACATGAATTAATCATATTGGAGATTTCAGTAATGTCGATCTTAATCACTGCTGACAATTAATACAGGGGAATAAACTTCTGTCAATAAATATAATCAACTTGAAATGGTCGAATTAGGGTATAGTGGCTTTATAAGAATGACACAAAAATGATTCGATGACCATACAAGAACATTGTAATTCAGTTTTGAATAGTTAAACTAAGTAACTTCCATCTGAAGTAAACTTATTTTAAAAACTGTGAACAAATAAATATTAAACTGTGTCTACTACTGCAGACTGATAGAAATATACCTGATTAAATCCTGTGATCATTTTAAACTATTTTTGACTGATGGTGAATCAAACTTTACAAAAAACTGCTACTCGCCGAAAGTCACTTCAGTTTCAGAAGACTATATATATATATATATATATATATATATATATATATATATATATATATATATATATATATATATATATATATATATATATATATATATATATATATATATATATATATATACCACTTTATCGTAACCAGTCAAAATTGGTATTTTAGAAATCTTCGGGTTTAAAAAATATAGATTGACAGGGAACTAAGAATGTTTACATACTGTTCACTAATACTAAAAACAAATAATTTGAGACATATTTTGAAGTATTTTCACCACAATATGTGCTTAAATCAGCATTCTGTCGAATTTGAAGGTGAAACCATGGCTAATGGTTTATACTATCTATGTACAAGTTGACGCAAAATGATCTCTAAGTTCAAGATAACATTGTCTTGCATTTGAAATGTTAACATTCAAAATTAAATGTTTAACTTTCTCTCTAAAATCTTCCGGTAGATAACCATCTGTATGTTCATAAAAAAATTGTGTCTTCTTGCAATTTCATCAATGTCTGACTGACAAGGTTTGAAACCACATTCAATGCCCCCTAATCGATAATATTGTGTGCCTGTATGAATCAATCATTAGAATTTCAGAGTAACAAATGTCACATTTTATGCAAATGACTGCTCTACTATGTTTTGAATCTGTGCTCATAATTTTTAATTGTTACTTGACAAAAGCTAATAACAAATTAAATGAAAATGACTACAGTCTTTTAATAAATCTTATATTCTAGACCATTCAACAGATATATCTCCTTCCTATATATTGAACAATATGTTAACTGACATTGCATATATAACAGTTCCCATGCCCAGAATAAAGTCGTATTGCTTTTTTAAAAAATACCGGTAATCAATTGTATTATTATAATAGTTCATATTAACCATGATTCTCAGGGAAATTATATATGTCTTCAGGAATACCACAAGGTCGTAGGACTCTATTTTGTTTACGTATACGATGTGTGTTCCATTCATCTACAAAATCATCCAACACTTTCTTAATCAAAGGCATATATACAGCTGTGAGGCACATTCTAAGAGGAAAACAGCAAGATACATAGACTGTTTCAAGATGTGTTAAAATTGACAGACAGAGGACAGCTGCAGAATTTATTGTATAGGTAATTATAATAATACAGGTAGTAAGATGAAGGTATGTATACCTGCAGCCATAAACCAGTTATCACAGCAACCAAGGCTTCTACCTACATAATGTTTACATCATGTTTGGGACACACAGTAATACAAATTTCATACAGACACTTCTACAATTTACACATTGTTGAATGAAATTGGAGACACATAGGAGCCGAAGAAAAAGCAACATAATGCATCATACCACTGCATTCCAGGTTCTATAGGTGACGAGTGTAATATTTAATTATTTGGTAGGGTGTCATTAAATAAATGATAACTGCATAACTGTGAATTTTACCACTTTTTCAAATGGTACAGATATATCATAATATATCACAAATTGGATTGTTGGCCTAGGGTAAAAAATATTGCCATAGTAGCAAATTGTTGATGCCAAGTAGATTTTTATTCTGTTGAGACAAACTATTTCACAAAAACTGTGAATTTGTAAATGTAAATAAAACTTCAATGATTGAAAAACCTGTTTTCTTATCAAACAAGTGTTTCAACAAACAATTCATAAAATACTTTGAGGATTTGTCTAAAGTACTACATTGATTGGTAATGGTTTCATACTCTCTGAACTCATGGAACAATTCTGCTCATTCGTGTTTGCATATATTATTTAACACTTTCCCCATTTTGCTACATCGGTAACATTTTGTTTCCGTATGTTAAGGGAACTGGCGTGCCCGCTCTCTGTTTGAAAACTGTTGGCTTTGCGTGACCTTCATCACACCATCTTGCACGGGTAATTTTTCCCGCTGCTGGCCTTCATTTATCGGTCTCCTCATAGCTCTTTACCACTACTTTGAAATTTGAAAATGTTTGCTGTTTCTCCCTCTGAGTTATGACGACAACAAATGTCGGGGTGAGTCCTTTCAACATCATGGCGATTAAAAGACAGTCACTGATCACCTCACCTGCAGCCTTGAGTGACGTAGCAGCACTTTCAGCTCTAATTATATAGTCGGTCACACCCTCGCTGTCTTTCATCAACAGGGCCATCAGCTCATTGTATAAAGCGATAACTCGGTGTTTGCTTTGCCCAACGTAATGTTCGCGTAAAACTTTGAGAGCCTTTCGTCCGTCGTTGTGTTCTTCCCTTATAACTAGCGATAAACTCTTATCATCGAGGCACTGCACAAGTTCGGCATACGCATCCTTATTTTTACCCGCATCTGGTTCTTCGGCGCCATCTTGGGCTGGTGCAATCACTTCATCCAATTTTTGTAGGCGCACATGACCGAGGAATTTCACCTCCTAAAGTTCATACTTCGATTCATCTCCGTCAAACAGCAACTGCGCCCTGGGCCCATAACCTGTTGGACATTGTTGATCCATCTTGTAAAATACAAGACATAGACTAGATAATGAATCAAAGTGATCTATGCGTGTACTTTATTAACAGATAACACTGAAGAACACAACGCAAGGAATTGTGGTACAACTTATTATTTATACATGACATCATCGCCGCAGCCAATCAGAAATCACATTTAGTATTATATGACGTGTACAAAGTGAACAAATTAAGTTTATCCTAACAGTTAACATGCCTACAACACAGGGCATCCACTGGTATAACAATGTTATGCAGGCCTATATCCGTGTTGTGAACGTTATGGTTCATTTGTTTCATCGAGATGTTAGACCAGTCAAGACGCATTGATCGCTTCTTACATCTCAATCATGAAGTCACATGATTTCATACTACCACACTGGCAGGCAATGGTCATAGATGTGTGATCTGATGTAACATAGTCATACATAATGTTAATATCAATGATTGCACAATATGCAGTATTAGAAGCAATGCAGTAATCTAGCTATGACGTCGTGTGGTGTGCTTCACTCACATAAGTAAAGTTGTATATTATATTCTTGTATTTCTATTATACAATTAACATATGCACATCTCACTACTATTCAAAAACAGTATATAACATGTGTTCAATAATGCTGAATAAACGGAATGGTATAATAATGTACTAATTATGTAAATGTGAGTATCATATGTAGATTTGACGTCAATATTTAATAAGATATATTTCAAATTACTCCATTAAAAACCTTGTGTGTTGGTGTATTATTTGCCCAACTATAGTTTCCAGGGTATGTCACCAAACATCAAAGTGACAAAATAACTGTGACCAGAACTGTACATATATGTCGCCCACACAAGAAAGATGTAATGTTTGATATGTATGTATAAAATTCTATTAAAACTATTCCAGCAAATTATAATAAGTGTCATGAATTGTCACCATTATTCGTGATCATACACTGATCTGAATACATGAATTCCATAATTAGCTAAAAACTAATATATCAGTTGACATGACGATTGACATGACGTAACATTCTATGCAAACTTTTTATATATTCAATCATCTCTGATATTTTATTGTCTTGCAATATTACTTTTTTCCCTGCGTTTGGTTGAAAGAGAATATCGAGAACAATGCCACCCAAGTCATTTATATATAAATTATCTAATTCACATCGCTATTAACTTGCGTTCGTCATCAACCAACATTCTATCACAACAACAATTTTTTTGAGAAAAATACAAATTATATTTTATGTTTACACCATTTTCCTACATCAGCTTTGATAAGACTCATACTCGGCTAATTTGTTTGAACTAACACTTTGTTTGGTTCTAAAGTCGTCCATCATTTTTCAAAAAAAATTTAAATTTTCATTACTAATATTATTCAGTGACTGATTGTTTGTGACTCAATATAAAAGCGATGACGAGAACTGCTTTCATTTTACTCAGTTACGTCACATTGCGGGTGTTAAGTTAGAGGTGTGTATTACGTCACATGTGTATAAATGTAATGCCATCTGGTTCATAAAAATAGTTTGATAAAATAAAAAATATGATATACCATGGAAAATCAGCTTATTGATAACAATAATAGAATTTCAATGATTAGCTAGCGTAATGTATGCGCGGGAGTTGTAACCTTAACGCTAGCACGCCCTCTACAATCTGCCCAGATGTGTTAACACGAAAGGAAACGTGCTTTTAGTATATAAATAGTAACATTATAGCCCGTAAAGATATTTTATAGTGTCGAAATTAATGAATTCAATTCATTCCGACATTCACAAATAAGTCTTGTATATATCAAGGATTTATTGGTCACTCCTTATTCGTATATTTGTTTGTAATTATTTGTACAGTGACTCACTTCAATTTTGGTCACGTGACCCTTTGCTCAATCATTACTCTTATTTCTATGAACCGACATTGTGTTACAAAACACAGTTCTTTATCATATTCACCAAAGGATCTAACTGAGAACAGCAACCACGTGACCACTAACGTCACAGCTACTACGGATTCCGATGAACGTTCTCTTTTTTATGTATATGTAAATTTACCTATGTTCAATGCACGGGCAACGAAACTAATTTCCGAAAGAAAGTAAGTTAGGCTCCGATATAGATTCCAACTAAGAATTGCATCTGCATGGTCGCGGAAAGTTTGCAATGTAAATCATTATGCAGATACGTTCATTTCCATTTATGATTTATAACATTATACAATAATACAATAATCAATGAGTTTGCATGGAAGTTACTTTGCCACCTGATTATTACTGATGACGAAAAAAGCTGCTTCTTACGTTGGATTTGAGCAGTTTGTATTATATTTATTTCAACAACGATCGACTTTTCCAAGGCACAGTATGGCAAATGATTCGTGTGTTATAAGACTTGGTTTAGACTGTTAGAAAGCAGAGAACTTACCTATGAATCCGAGAAATGTTAAAACAACTAATTATATTGAAAGATAGAAGATCATAGAATAGTAAGACAAAATAAGTGTTAGAATGGTTGGCAAATTTCTCCAAAGTCTATGTTGCTTTCGAACCTATCTGTTTCAGCAGCATTTCATCTAGATCGTATGTTTGGGGCGCTGTGTCATCCAGATTATCTACCACAACGTATTAATCGTCATCATCTTCAGAAGGTGTATCGAACATTGATCTGGTATTAATTATAGATTTCTAGTATACTTTTTTCCAGTGGTATAGTAATGATTTTCAGGGTATAATTAGAAATTGGATGATTTGTTTTGCCCAATTGCATGTGGATCTCTGGGTCACTTGTTATGCTGTCACCACTTTGGTAATGTCACTGTACGAGGACAATATCACCAATGCGTATTGTTCTCAACCCTAACATTGGCAGTGAGATGGCTGTCGGAGATTCATAATATATATTTGTATTCGTTTTATATTGCTATTATTGTTATTATTACATGTCATTTCGCTATAGTTAATTCGTTTACCTTTCGCATGAAGGATTCCTCTGAGTAATTCTCGACCAATTAGAATCATTTAATTTCAGCCAATCATTTTACTCTGTATTGTATCTTTTTCTCCCGCGTACTTACATTTTGTATTTCCCACTTACGTGTTTTCTCTCACGTTCGATACGCACCTATATAAAGGGCTAGTTTCGGAGTTTCGGGGCTCCTTATTCATGTGTTACATGTTTCTATGCCAGTTTATCCAGCAATAAACCATACCGTGTTTTGCATCCTCATTGACTGTTCTATTCTGCCATCAAGTTCAACTGAAGCGTATTATTATACCCCACATAATTTGGTGACCTAGACCAGGATATCTCAGCTCAACACGATGTCAGAAGAACAGCCACCACAGAACGCCGCTGCTGATGCCCAAGCAGTGGAGACGACAAACGCATTGGCAAAGCTGAAATTGAAGTGAAGGAGCCAAAGAGGGCAGCTCACACGACTTTTCAACAAAGCCGAAACCCAGAAGAAACAAATCGCCGACGCGGAAGGCCGGGAAAATAAGCTTACAGAGATTGAACAACTCGTCGCGCTCCACTCTCTCCTGACCGACCGCTACGCAACGCTCATCACGCTCGAAGAACAAATTCTCGAACTCACTGAAGAAGCACTCTTTGATTCAGTCAGCGAAGAGAGCTCCGAATATACTGACGACGTATTCTGCAAGAATCACGCTCTGAACGTTTTCATTAACAAGATGAAGACAGAAAACGAACCGCTACTTGACACCGCAAGCATCGCGTCCGCCAACTCATCTAGAGGCACCTCATCGACAGGTACATCGTCTACCTCCTCAACAAAGACTGTCTCGCTACCCAAGATCGTCCTACCACAGATTGAAGGTGACGTACTGGAACGGGCTAGCTTTTATGACATTTCCAGATCTTCGATTCATTATGACGACTCTCTCAGCAAGTACAAAAGTTCACCTACCTACGCACCATGCTAAAGGGCGAGGCAGCGCGAACTATTGCTGGACTATCTCTCACTGATGGTAACTACCACCACGCTATTGAACTGCTCTTGGAACGATACGGACGTGACCACCTAGTTACTGAGGCACATATGACTTCGCTCTGGCAATTACAACAACCCACCAGCGACATCAAAAGTCTGCGTAGATTTTATGACGCGCTGGAAGGACATATCCGTGGTCTACAAACACTCGGAAACCCGGAAAGTTCTTACGGCGACCTCCTCGTTCCGATCATCTGCGACAAACTACCGGCAACCATTCGAAAGCAAATCGCTCACGAAATCGGGGGAGAAGCTTGGAGTTTATCTAATCTACGTAAAGCACTGCTACGCGAAATAACCGCGATCCAATCCGGGAACCCGCTCGACGATTCGTCAATCAACAATTCACGGTATCAACCGGACATTACTGCTACATTTCATACAGGCTTTGGCGAAATTCGAAGGAGCAACTAATATTCTTCAATCTGGTATTTTTTTTAGATTTTATTTTTTATTTTTTTCGTCTGTTTTTTCGAGTCTAAAAAATGTGAGCTGGCTGGAGCCTTCATCCCTTGTCTATTTCTTACACTAGATACCAGCCGATACCCCCCCCCCGCGCTCATAGAGACTGCGTATTACAGTTGATTATAGTTCCTGGGCTCCCTGTGGTCGAACGCGCGCCATGCTCAGACGTTTGTCTCCTGAGTTACTCGACACATACAACTCTATCATCGAACATCAACTTAACAGCGACTTCATCGAAGAAGTCTACAATGATGACAATACTGTCGGACATTATCTACCCCCATCGCTCGGTAGCAAAGGACTCTACTACAACCCCGATTCGTATTGTGTACGATTGCTCTTGCCGCCGAAACGCCAATTCCCCGAGTTTGAACGATTGTCTCCAAACCGGGCCTTCTATGATTAATGATTTGCCAGCCTCCATGGTTCGGAGGATTCTGGGAAAGGTTAATCGGCATAACCAAGAACGCCATCAAAAAGGTATTGGGCCGTGCGCTGATCACCTTTGATGAACTTTCTACCATAGTTACCGAAATCGAAGCTACTGTTAATGATCGTCCATTAACATACGTGTCTTCCAGCATCGAAGACAACGTCAGTTGACACCGTCTCATCTGCTCAACGGCCGGTCATTGACACAGTTACCGTACATAAACATTACCGATGATGAACTCTATGACCCCGATTATGACAGTCATACGAAAGTCAACAAACGCTATGAACATTTAGTTCGTCTACACATACAATTCTGGCGTCGATGGCAGACAGAATATCTCACTGCACTACGCGAACGTCACCCTACTACCGGTACAAAGAACAATACTATTAAAGTAGGTGATGTTGTCATAGTACACGACGACATTAATCGCCGAGTAAAGTGTCAACTTGCTATAGTAAACAGTCTAGTTTACGGCAAAGATGGACTTATCCGATCAGCTGAGGTGAAAACTTCCAATGGTCATATGTCCCGCCCTATTCATAAATTGTTCCCGCTAGAAATTGTGTCGAAAGAATTGACATCCAGCGATGACACAACGCAACCCACTGCCACAGATGGTATCACTAACATGCATGATGAAATCAACATGTCTACTAGTGGAAGTACAGATGATGAAACCATTGCCACAACGCAGATCACACCGTGACGCCGCAGCTGCCGCCAATGTCAGACTCAAAGATTTAATTTGAACCTTAGTGAAAATCACACTAGACCAGAAGTTTACAAGTTCAATTTGTGTTCCCCTGAACTTGAAAAAATGAACTAATAATTATTAGTGAACTATTTTATCAATCGTTATTCGTTTATTCTCATATATATATATTATTCCTGAATGTGTACTTTTTCTCAAAGTCGGGAGAATGTCGGAGATTCATAATATATATTTGTATTCGTTTTATATTGCTATTATTGTTATTATTACATGTCATTTCGCTATAGTTAATTCGTTTACCTTTCGCATGAAGGATTCCTCTGAGTAATTCTCGACCAATTAGAATCATTTAATTTCAGCCAATCATTTTACTCTGTATTGTATCTTTTTCTCCCGCGTACTTACATTTTGTATTTCCCGCTTACGTGTTTTCTCTCACGTTCGATACGCACCTATATAAAGGGCTAGTTTCGGAGTTTCGGGGCTCCTTATTCATGTGTTACATGTTTCTATGCCAGTTTATCCAGCAATAAACCATACCGTGTTTTGCATCCTCACTGACTGTTTTATTCTGCCATCAAGTTCAACTTAAGCGTATTATTATACCCCACAATGGCGCGCACTCACTCAGGTTGACCATCATTACCAAAACGCAGTGTGGAGCATAGAGCATCTATCTATACTCAGCTAGGAGGTGTGAATAGCATAGAAGGTCACTAATGATCGTGCGATATGAATTCCCACAATGAACCGACGTCACTAAATAACATTTCAAGCCTTGTTTTCGATCTTGCATGGTACAGATTGTTTCTGTAAGAGGGCAAAATAAGAGAGCGAACAACAAATATGCATGTATTGAACTTTATTTTAAGCTATTCACAATATCGTAATTTACAATTTTCAACACTTTATCATGTCAGAAATGCAATGTATTTCGCACCGTGTACACACGATTAAGTGGCATCTTTTTTTCTGATTAGTACATTCATACTTACAACAACAATAATAATAATAACGATGATAATAATAATAATAATGATGAATTAATATTGATTCGATTTAGACAGTAACAATATATCTCTAACAATATATACATCACCATGTACGTAAGCTAGAAGGAGAAAGTTCCAATGACACCAAAATGATCAGATAGATCGTGTGCAAAGGTACACATTGCGCCAAGCACCTCAGGGGGTTGTGTGATTGGAGGGAATATAAAATCGGTATAGATCACACCGGGATAGCAATACATTATAGGGTCATCATAGTGGGACACTAAACGGAATGCCTCGAGACTTGAAGACGATGGCTGCTGATAATTGTCAAATGTTAGAACGTAGTCGAGCCACTGGGGTATGGCACCATCTAGTCCCTCACCCGGAAGTTGGTTTATATCAGGATTGTATGTTGTATCCAAATCACCAGTAATAGGCGGCATCGTGACACCTAGTATACCATAGAATATTAAATCGCGATGGTCTGGATAGTTCATGCTATCAATGTTTAAGTCACCACCTAAAATTGCCGGCTCGTCTTGAGGAATATTTTGGGATGCGACGAAAGTGACAATCTCTTGCGCTTGTAATACTCTGACTCCATTATACAACGTATGATCCTCTTCGTTAGGTGAAAACTGTAAATGGGTACCAAATATGTGATATATTTTACTTCCGGAGTTGGTCGATTTTTCAATCTTGGCATATACTACACCCTTTGTTAGGTATATATCTTGAGTAGGAACAGGTCAAAAAACAGTAGCATCTTCTTTGAGGATTGGCCATCTTGATGCAATGAAAACACCGCCACTGAAAGGTCGGAGATACGTTTCTGGTGGGTCTCCGACAATTGACGTAAAGTAAATAAACCCATTTGCAGTCAAAAGATCTTTGAGAGAAACACCAAATTCGTACCCACACCCTCCCTTGAAAACTTCTTGAAAGATTATCACATCAACTCCCGGATGTTCTTCGAGTAGACGATTAGGAATACGGCACAGACGTTCTCTCTGACCAAACTGTCCGGCAACGTATGGTATTTCGTAAGCGTTATCACTAATTACATTAAGTTCATTGTACTCTGTGTCACACAGTGGTACGGGTGGTGGAGGCAAACATCGAGCGTGATCGCCATCTAGAAACAGCTGATCAGGTTCTAATTCAGTGGTAGTGTTACAGATAAACCCGAACACATTGCACATAGCGCATTCGAGACCTATAAGAAAATTTAATAAATATGAAATTTAATTTAATTTAATTTAATTTGGATCTATTATTTATTTATTGATATGTTTTTTAAAGTTTGGTAATTGGGAATGCCAAACAAGATGTATGTGGCGATAGTTAAAAATATAGCGAATCAGGTACGCAAGAAAAACAAAAAAAATAATTAAAAAAGTAGTAAAAGTAAAATAAATATATAAATGAAAATACACGCCGTACAATACATACTATTTTAATCAGATTGGAGCTTGGTTGTATCTGTATAAAAGTATACAGTGACCGACATCGGTAGTAAGAAATAGTAAGAACGATTAATGATATAATTTTTAATTTTGCGTCCTCATCCAAGTAGCGAGGTACATTCTACATGAATTTCACTCACTTGCACCTACTAACAGGGAACGTGAGCTGGGATTGGACCGTCGTGAGACATGTTAGTTTTGCCCTACCTGTGTTGATGGGCGGTACTTCTATCGGGTTCACCCCATCTCTCGGATAACAAAGTTTCTTCTCTGGTAGTCCTGCCCAACAACATGCACCATCTCGACCATCGCATCGAGCTGTCAACACTTCATCCATGGAGGCATCATCACAGGCTGTTGCACTCGGATGACAAAATGGTGCAGTTCCTTTCCATACCTTATGACAATGGTATCAATTGAATGAGAATGTGGTATACTAATGCTATTCGCGATGATCGAACACAATGTATCTTTGTCTTTATTTGTCTTCACATGGGAGAAATGCATACTGCTAAAAGTAAGCGTTCTAAGCAATCTACCTACTTACCTCTTTAATAACTACTAATAATTTAATATGACATCATATATATTATTTTGACAATGGTCTGTGCAATAAAATACAATAAGTGTATATATATATATATATATATATATATATATATATATATATATATATACATACACTTATACTACACGATATAGCGATTAATGTGAACATTTAAACTGCTGTGCTTACTTCATTAGGTACAGTCTCCCTTTCGTCGCAAGTCACGATGACACCAGGGGGTATACATGGCGTGCCGGCATCTTCGTTTGTAACAGAAACGAGGGTATCGCCATTTTCAGTACATGACAATTCACCGACTCCAGTGCATACCATTTGGGGCACTCCAGGAATATTAGCGTTCCAGCCAACAGTGTATTCTGATAAAGCAAGGAAGGGCGTGTTAAAAAACCTACGCCGTTCTCGGTGAGCTCACACAGGCACACACACACACGCATGCATGCAACCATTCAAATATTTCATTTTGCATAATAAATGATCGACACTTTCATTTGCTATATATACAAATTATTAATGGTAAGTTTAAAATTCCGTCTTGAATATTTTGCCGAGTTGAATCAATTGGTACGTATAGTACAAGATTTTCAAATTCCAACGAAGAAACACTAATTATTGTATTTTCGTATAAATACACTCACCTTCGGCATATGCACATTGAAGATACGTAACTATGACAACAATAATTTTTGCTAGCATTGGGTCCATCGTGATTTGATATATCTGAAACCAAATTGTAGTGCATTGAATTAATAAACGTGTACGAAATACTAGCGAAATGGTAGCAGTGTATCTTTAATTGCATATATACCTCAGAGTCACTACTATGATAAGAATGATTACCCGCAACTTGTTGATTTGAAGTTTAACATTTTTTTCACATTCATGTAGAATGGATGAAAATAAAATACAATAGTGTCATGCGATGTGAAATATATAGTTGAACGAATACATTGAACTAACCTGATGGGCAACCAGAGAGAAAACAACATATCGAGATCAATCATCTGGCAATCCTTTTTAAACAAGTATACTGACTGTTCCGTGAATAAATTAGCACACCCGGTTTTACATAGCATATTAATTTCTGAAGGGAAATACCATTAATTAATCAGGGGTTTGTGTTAGAATGTTAGAGGGACTTATGTCGCAGATGAGATTTGATCAATACCGCGCGCGTTCGGATGTTCTAGAAATCGTATGTACGATTTTTTGTCATTTTCACGAATAGAAACTTAGTGAGTAAGGCGTGCGTGCAGATGACTCTTACACTTTAGATATATCTGGTTCGAACCCAAAGAATTGCACATTAGTTCATTATATTTTTGTCTCCTTCCCCTCTTACAAAATCTTACAAACTCTACAATTAAACTCTGAGGCATGTCAGAGTAAACCTGCGATCAGCCAATCACCGCAGCTGTTGGCATGGTCACGTGATTACCAGGAGGTGTGTCTTATGGTTAAAGCATTGCAAAGTTGCCACTACTGAATACAATTACTAAACAATGTATTTATAAAATTCCAGTTAGCCTGTGATATACGTTTACAATGTATACTTTAAACATGCAAGTTGTTTATCCTAAACAATACTGCAATACTGAAATTTAGACAATGCCAATCACGCAATACAAATTGTTATTTTTTTACGTTAGAAAGTTTATATACCAAAATTATTACTTAAATAACCTTACAACGATCTGCATAACCGTGAACAAGTCGTACAAAACAATTTCATGGTTATTTGTGATGTTCGTTGTTTTGTTATTAACGCTTCTGTCTATAACGACGAGATGATGTTATTGATTGTGTTATTTTTCTTTTGGGTGAACAATTATAACATGACCTAGGCTATAGGCAACCTTACACGTGGTGTACACGCAGTTTGTTGATTTCTAGCGTTCGAGGTTTAACATTTTTTTTAATTCACCGTATGTCAGTTGAATTGGAATATTGGCGCTTCGCCAAGCAAAAACAAATCACAGAGGAATTAATACGTGAAACCACTGAAAATCACACACACATACACAAGTGATTTTAATTGCACCAGCAAATTAAAATTACACACTACAGCATAAAAAATATAAATAGCATACATTAATTTCAGAACATTACTTGTCTTACTCAAATTGTGGCATTAATATAAACTTGTATATTTATTCACGGTTCGCCGGGTCAAGGTTCTCATGGTGTTTGAGTGGGGGAAATCTCGATGAAGAAACGGAAAGGTTAAAAGTAATCGGGCAGGGCTATCTCATATCTCATTATGATAAAAAGTTGCTCACACATCTGCACATAGTCCCAATCATGTAATATATATAGTTCATATGGTAAAATTAATTATACACTGTTAATGTGTGTATAGTAGAGCATAGAGAGACAATGACATTTTGGTTACTGTCACCTAGAACAAAAGTACAAAAATTACCACAAAAACAAACCAAAAAATCTTAACCAACATGTTATGTGGGCTCTTTTACACAAAGTTTATTGGCGGATCACAGTGATCGCCTAACGGTATCACTGATTTTAAATATATATTACAGATGTGCAAATACATTGCAAATGTTGTAGGTTGTCGTTCCTGCACGAATCAATCGAACGGTGGTGAATTTCACTGATTTTAAAAAGAAACCATTTACGTATCTTGTGATCTAAAGGAGTATTTTGAGCAATAAAATCTGTGGTATTGTATTTTAGTAAACTAAATGTGACGAGATTTATAAAAACTGTAAATAATGTTTTATTAGCAAATATTACTGTATTCGTTCAATGATATATAATGTAAAACGCAAATACCTGTGCTTGGATTTACATTTACACAAAGGTAAACAGGCACACGCGCGTTTTCATTATTGCTTAAAGAATACTTCTATGTTTGCCGAGAATACAATTTTACAATAAATCATATAACAATTAATATATTTTAGTAAACACACGTATACCTAATCACTCGTGATCGTACATGTATTTATATTAATTTGACTGGAAGAAAATAAAATACAATAGTGTCCTTCAATGTAAAATAGATAGTTGAATGAATACATTAAACTAACCTGGTGGACACCCACAGGGAAGAACATATGGGGATTAACTGACAATGTTTTTTTAAAACTGTTCAACGAATAAATCGACATCCTGGTTGTACATTTTATATTGCTGAAGGTACTATTAAGATTACTGTTATAATGCCAGAAGGATATGAACATATCTCACAGTGCATATGAGATTCGATCAGTACATTTTACTTGATGTTCTAGAAATAGGATGTATGATTGTTTTATCATTTTCTATTGCAGTTTATCGCAGAAATATATTAGATGTATCTTGTGTTGGGTTCTAATATTTTTCACGTTAGAAAGTTTATATACTAAAATTGTTACTTAAATCACCTTATCACGATCTGCATAACTGAACTATTCTTATAAAATAATTGTGTAATTTTTTGTGATGTTCGAGATTCGGCTTCCTGTGGCAATTTTTCTTAACTGCGTGTTTTGGTGCAATGAGAGCTGATTGGTAATTAACGCGCCTGCCTATAGTGTAAAAGCAATTTTCTTGATTGTGTTATTTTACATAGACAATTGTAACATACTATAGACCAAATTCGGTGGTTCAGTGGGGTTGATGACCTGACACATGATGAAGCCGCATTCACGTGGATTGCAATCGTGCATGCATCAGCAAATAACTATAAAAAATAAAAATACACACTACAGCATTATAATATAAATATTATGTTTTACGCAAATTGTGTCATTGATATCATGTATCTATTTATTCAAGGTTCGCCGAATCAAGCTTTTTCGGTGTTTGAGTTGGAGAATATCGGTGAAGAAACGGAGAAGGTAAAAGTTCACTGAAATGACAATTTTCATTAAAATCAAAAACGTATGTCGGCATAAAACTCGCTGATTTATGGCATTCAGGGTATCATTTGTCAATGCACCATATGTTAGTGAATTGAAATAATAAATTGGAAAATAACACCATTGATTTCGTTCACCCGACCGTCTGCTAACACAAAAGTGTTCCCAGTCACGACATATGAAAATAACAGTAATACGAGAAAAATGGACATAATGTGTATGTATTAACAATGATAAAGACATTTTCCAATAGTCGTAGCATATGGGTATATAGATAAATATAACAGGTTGTGTTGACCGGATTGTTGTTGTTGACAACAAGAGTACTTAAACCAAGCGTGATATACTGGTATAAAAACTCATTAAATCAAATATAACTGCAATAAGCCATTTAAACCACGTATATATAAATATATGTCAGTGGTTGTAATTGCTTAACATACTCGCCGAAAATTTTCCAGAAAATTAATGTATCATCCCAGCATGCGACTGTTTAGTACACATAGCAGGTATTTCCTTATCAATATCCTGTGACCAGAATGATATCAACCTCTTATATTTATACCACTTTTGGTCACGTGCATCATTGTTCTCGCCAACTATTTATTCTTGCAAACAGGGTGAATTTATATGTAAATTGTAAAAAGCAACGCATTCGCAAATATGCAAAGTGTAAACGGTCACACTTTCATTCATATGCAAAGTGTAAATGTCACACTTTCATTCATATGCAAAGTATAAATGTTACACTTTCATTCATATGCAAAGTGTAAATGTTACACTTTCATTCATATGCAAAGTGTAAATGTTACACTTTCATTCATATGCAAAGTGTAAATGTTACACTTTGTATCAAAAGTGTAGCGTTTACAATTAACATATCAATAGAAGTGTAACCGTTTACAATTTGCATATCAATCAAAGCGTTACCGTTTACAATTTGCATTACAAATTAAACAAAGTATATGCATTTAATCACACAAATCACACTAATTTAATTATACTTTCTATGGGAAAAAAGTACTACAACACTACAATTCAATATTGACACATTTGTTTCCGTCCTGGATCTTAATTTTAATTTGTTTAGAACAACAATTTTGAACGACACATTTCTCTGAATTCTGTTTCTGCATGTGATGTTGCAGTCACTGGTCCAGGCGGTGGCTGTTCATATCTTTCAACCTTAGGCTTGTGTACGGAATCGGAATCGGAATCGGAATCGTCAATTACGATGGCTGAAGTACTTGTTTTCGGGAGTGGAGGTTGGAGAGCATCAGATACGATTTTCTGAAGAGAGTTACTTGTTCGTTTATATGTTCTCAACCCATCATCCGATCTGTGACCAGTGCGTTCTTTGATTAGTTGCTCACCAAAGCCTTCATACAACGAAGTCGCCGCAGTAACCTAAAAGTATGAAAAGAATGATTTGAGAAGTAAATATACCGACATTTATTTGCATCGCGTTTGAAATAAGTTTTCCCAATATACAATATTTGTTTTCAATCTGCGAAATTCAAACACATTTGAACCCATCCCAAGATCCCACCCACCCCAGAATCACTTGAGACAAACTTACCTTACCCGAGTGTCCAGTATGATACCCATCTATTCCAGCCAGATCACACATTCTTTTTGGATATTGTCGTAAAGTATTTACTCCAATCTTCTGTTTAGAAAATTTGAGCCCTCCGCTGGCCGTCAGTGGACGTCGGTAGAAGGGACCTTTCGGTGGAATACATTGCAAATAACGTTTCAATAACTGAACAACACAACGCGTGTTGGAAGGATCGCCGTATTGGCGCACATTTTTATACGGGATTTTCCGCGAGTAATACAGTCCTTGATTATTTTTACACGGTACCATTAAATTTAATATAGTCAGCTTCATTGTCTGATCCTTGTACGAACTGTTCGGCTGTAAGGTTACTATGTTCGTCGACTGTTCGGAGAGCGAACACTTTACACACATAAAAGTAGACCGCATAACTCAAATTTGTAGCAGACTATGGGGAAAAAACCTTATCCCACAATTTGTTTTCATCATCATCTGTGTATGGTTCAGCTTGACGTTTAATAACACCTATTCCCCGTCTGTCTATACTGTTCATTACACCGTCCAGGGTGTGATGAAATTCCATAAATTCCCGAGCATGTGTATCCATAAAGCACAAGTCAACTCTTTTGCATTCCTCACGTAAATATCTCTGAATTGCGCTACAAAGCACACGCAGGTTATTAGATTTATATTCTGTTCCGTCTTGTCGACGAGCCTCGACAACAAAGCGACACAACCAAAATGAAAGTTCACGTACACCAAGTTCGCTGCATAATCTGGGAACAAATGTGAACACGTCACTACTGCTTACCCCGTGCTTCTCGACTCGTTCATTTCTGGCTCGACCCCATTCATCCCACACAGACACTCCCCAGTTAGTACATCTACGCGTTTTTTTTGGCACTCGCGAATTCTGAATGGCAGCTATCTGTTCATTGTCTACAGGTAAACCGAAACGTTGACGTTCTTGTTGTTTTGTTAACTTAAAATCTTCTTTTTCGTCGTATTGAGAGCAAAATCTCTCAATGTCATAGTTGTACTCCGAATCGGAGATGTCACTGTATTCGACTATCACTGAGCGCTGCCTGCCTTCGAAATGACAAGACCATGCTTTGACACGTGGAAAATTCAAATGTATTCAAAATATTGACCAATGAGTGGAGTTTATTTGAAAAGACCATTCAGCAAATAAGGCTTATTGGTCATATCATTTAACATCCAATCGTATTCGATGAACGCAGAAGAGCTTTACTAATTTGAATCTCAAAGAGCATTCTCATGCAAATTTGAAGTGGCACAATCTCACACACAACCGAAACAGTCACTAAAAATCTCTTGCAATTTAATCGTTTAATGCAAGGGGATGCATGGTATAAGCCGTTAATCGCAAGTCGTTGTCGTGCATTTACAACTTACAAAAACTGTGGCCTTTATAGTTATAAACGTACTCCAACTCGTGCGATTAACTATACATACTTATGGTTATGCTATTAGAGTTTGCCGTGCACTTTTCACATGCTGTTGTCTAGAGCATTCTGCAGTAAAATAACAAAAACATCTGCAACAATTTATTGAAACCTACTTATGCGACATAACGTTCAAACACGGGTTTACACATTCAGCTGATTGCAATTTACTTGTTTTATGCAGGTTATTATAGTGTATACTTAATTGATTTTGCAGTAACACACTTGTATCTTTTGATTTATTGCTTGGCTAAACGCATTAGTTTTTTCACATTTTTTCTGTCTGATTTCACCAAAACCTTTTTTTGTAAACTTAGTTCATAATTCTTATGTTACTCATTATACCAATAAGCCAAATATACTTAACTCTATATGTTTCCTTCCTTCGGAGTCCCCTATCTCTTTCCTGTTGTTCCCTGCCAAACTTCAATTTTACCCCTTCTTTCCAAATTGAATCTGGCGGTTTTCCTACGTCTCTTTTTTAAACTTTTCTCCGTTTTTTGCACTGGACTTTCACTTTCTTTTCTCGCACAATGTTAAGAACCACTGGATGCGCATGAATGTCTTCCACCAAGAAAAGACAATAGAACAGTGATTATTCCATTTAAATTCAGATTTCAAATAATTACGGAGAAATAACTCGCGTTAAAATATGAACAAGTGTCTGGCCGTTGCCCCGTTGCTATAATATTTACTACAGTTTCAAAACACTATCATAGAAACCATCTACATTCGCATATTCAAAAACACCCGGAACAATAACAGCTATGCTTTGCGTGTCAATTTTTGTATTATGATTATTCAATACAACAATCATCATATTCAAAACATTAATCAATGCATTCAAATACATAATAAAATAAAAATTGACTTGATCATTAAAACATCCTCTAAAACAAAAATCTCCCATATTCTACCACATGTGGCACACTTCACCGGTATCAACAATTGAAAAAAAAAATGTGTTAGGCGCAGGCTTTAAACTATTTGCATCCGTTTTTTACCTACCCTAGACAACAATTCATATTGCTGCTCGTATGGTTCGGCCCCCGAGCAGCTGTTAATGACAGCTAGAACAATAACTTCGATTTGAGAGAGAATTATACATATATTAAGAAGCCATAATCTGTCTCACCGGTTGCAAGGGACAGCCGGCACTTGCCCGGTACTGGATGTCAACACACTTTTGTCATGAATATTAATTACCAAGGTAAAGCCTTTTTTCCTAATTTCCGAGTTACTATTCCCCCCACAAAATCCGATAGAGGGCGTTCCCAAAGTATCCGGATGACAGCCCGTTCAACGTTCGTGGTGTGGTTGGAATTTGAGCGGCGTCTGCTGTAAGCAATAGGGTTACTGTTAATTATTTTTTACAATCGAATTGCAAGAATTGACTGTCAAAATGGTTAACTAGTATTGTAATGCCCCAGGCTGTTCCTTGAGTGCGATTAAAAAGCCAAAACAAAAATAGCTAAATATCCCGAGATGCATTAATTTTCCTTCGTCTAAGTCTTCGACGCCAGTGGATTCGAATGCTTCGTCGGGAACCTGAGTGGACGCCAAATAAATACTCCCGGGTTTGTTCACAGCATTTCCAGATGGAAAAGGGCTAGCAGAAAACCATCCTGTGCCAATAACTGGAGACAGCCGGCTTTCAACCGTAGTTATACATTGATTGAAATACAAAAACTCTGTCAGCTTCCAAAGACGAGCGCAAACGGAAACAGTGAGCTGGATTTGATGGTAAATTTGTTTCTTGCCGATTCCCACATTGATCTTTTTGTTCAGAATGGCATTTATTGCGAAGTTGAAGATAAAATGCCAAATTGCTAACTACGGAATGGAAAAACGTACGTTCATTTATATATCTGCGCCTGCCGATCTCCTGGTGAATAAAATAGAAAATGAAATTGAACTTATACCTCACAGTAACAACCACCAGAAACTATTTCAGAGTTTGATTTAATAATAAACCATAGCTTATAAGGATTTTCCGTCATGGATGTTTGCCGAATACACTGTGCCATCATGATAATAAATTTTGTATTCTGCACATGATGAAGCTTTATGATGATGTGTCCATCTTTATGAAGTGAATAACCATTGTCAAGTCGATAGTCTTTTAGCAACAAATATGCGAACATATCAGCTATTTCAAACGAAGGAAATATGAAGTTTTTCTTACCAAGTTTTTACGTTATACGGATCTACCAAAGTTATCGTCGACTTTTACTGTGTTTTACAGTACGACGACGTTTGTTTGAATCGTTTGCCAACTCAACAAGTTCAATAAGTTTAGCATTACAAACATCGCTGCAAGTTATACCACGATGCTGAAGAAATTTGCCGAGTTAAATTCTGGAACTTTTTTTGTTTTTCCAACCCATTGCCTTATACACGCATGTAAGAATACAGAACGTCAATAAAAACAATCCCACGCAGGCTCGTTATCCGGGTATTTCAGATGCGCCCTCTAGCGAAATTCCGAAGAAAACTAACAACTCTTAGGAATACGAGACCACAAAAAATATACTGGTATATACAAACGACTTTGATAGCGCCACCAAGTGACGAACATTGCAACTGCTTTGTTTTCATAAAGCCGCGCAAAGGATTTTTTTTTATTTTTAAAAAGTACATTTATTGAAAGACACATTGTCGTTATACATAGATTGATACAATACAGGTGAGCGTCACTTCTAAATTAACATTCAGATAAATTCATTTTATATATTGTGAGTATATTGTTAATGACTTACAGTATAGCAAATGTTTGTACTTATATGATATATCTTGCATAAATTAGCTGTTCACCATCATATCTAACAATGGCTTCGTTGATGCACCACCTGTCTGCAAAACATTCTGTATTTCCGTTGCTCAAGTAGTAGTTGTATTCTCCGTCAATCCTTGAACGTAGTCTTGAGTTGAAAACCTTGACAACATCAAGTGGAGTTTCTTCAGTTATGGCATTTCTTCGGGATGAGTGAATGGCCAGTTTTGCTGACGTCAGAATGTAGTTTACCAGTTATTTTACATGTTTTTCCTTTTTTCCAAAGGATTTTATTGGTATACTTATTGCAAACCACCAGTAGGGTAGAGTAAAGTTGTCTCCCATTAGGGTTTCACATATTAGCTTTACTACTTTGAACAGTGGTGCCAGGCGGTAACATTGTAAGAAGAAATGGGGCAGGTCGTCTTTTTCTTGGCAGAATGGGCAATCAGAACTAGAGCGGTATTTGTTCTTGTATAAAAAATTACCTGTTGCATAAGCGCCATGTAGGATTGGAGGTCGTCATCTTGCTTTGGAATGGGAGCAATTGCAAGATAACATGTGGTGAAGTCTGGATATATCTCAGCAGGGAGTGATAACAAGTCTCTCCATACTGCGTCCAAATATTATGGTTATTTTTCCTTCATTTGTGCCTGTATAAGAATCTTGTAAATTGCACCTTGTTCGATTTTGTAGAGTGGACATACTATTTTTTTATTCGAGTTATTGCATGTTATTTCCAATAAGTAGTTCGAAGGATTATTGTTATTGTCATTTTTCGATGAATTACCTGTAAGATGAGATTGTGTGGCTTCTATGAAAGATTGGGGAATAGAATTGAATAAAGTCTTTATTGTTTTGTCTAAAGGACGCATGGAATATACAGGAACACGTTGTTTTATTTCAGCTGAGTTTAACCATCGTTTTTCGCTTGGATGCATTAAGTCTCCTATTGCACATATGCCACCATCTACGAAGTGGTTAAGAACAAAGAGCTCTTGTCGTAGTGAGTGCAGTATTTAGTTATTGTTGAAAAGCGGCTCATTCAAAATTGATGAAGAATCTGGTCGATCTCTTCCAACAATTTTGAGTGATCTCCAGCTGCTAAGTATCACGTGGTAGAAGGTTTGGTAACAAGATATATCAGTTCTGAGAAGATCAATAATGAAGAGCTGTTTGACATATTTAAATGGATTTGCTTGTTGTGAAAATTAATCAGTGAATACAAAACATGGGTGGTTTAGACCAGAGTATAAATACCGCTGTAAATATTGCAGACGAAATGCTTTTATCCGACTAGAGATATGCACCAAGCTTTGCCCACCTTGTTTCAATGGTAGGTAAATAAGTGTAGCTGGTAACCAATGGCGACCTTGCCAAAGAAAATCGACGAATAGTTTTGTAATATCATTAATGAAAGTATGTGGCGGACAGAGGCAAACAAGTCGATGAAAAAGTTTTGTTCCAACTAGTTGATTAATGATAATAACCCTGCCTTGGTACGAGATTGCATGGGAATAACGCTGCCACCATTCCAATTTTGAAGTAATCTTTTTAAGAGCTTCATCCCAGTTCTGTTTGTTATATTCGATTGTATTGCCAATGAATGTTCCAATCATTTTAAGACCAACACTATTCCACTGAATGCCCATTGGCGAATCAATGCGATGCTTCCAAGATCCAACCCATAAACCTTGTGATTTTCCGTAGTTAACACGGGCATTACTTTCCTTCTCATAAATTTCGAGCATATGTGACAACTTTTGAAAGTCTCCATTTTCTGTGACTAAAAAGACTAACATCATCGGCATACGCTGTCAATTGACACTTCCGGTTGTTGGATTTTGGAATAATTAATCCTTGAACTTTGCTTCTGGTGCGAATCTTATGCAATAGTGGTTCAATAGCGATGGTATACAGTTGGCCAGAGAGAGCGCACCCTTGTCTTATACCGCGTTGAAAAGAAACGGGAGCAGTCAAAGAGTTATTTACACGTACTAAGCTTTCAGTGTCTGTGTATTTGAGTTTTATGTATGATAATACGTTCTCACCAAAGCCGAATGCAGAAAGGGTATTGAATAGGTATTGATGGTTGACCCTGTCAAAAGCTTTTTCGTGATCAAGAGCAACAATTTCTAACGGGACGTTTGCTTGATTAGAGTATGTAACACAATCACGTAATAGATGGATATTGTCAAATATTTGTCTGTGTGGAATTGTATAGCTCTGATCAATTTGAATAATTTGTGATAGTACTAACTTGAGACGTGAGGATAGGGCTTTAGTGAGAATTTTGTAGTCAGTTGTAGTTTTTTGTAGTTTTTAGGAAGTAAGGTGATGACTGCTCTGCGACAAGATAGTGGCCGCGCACAGGAACTCTGAGAGAAACACCAAATTTCTACCCACACCTTCCAATGAATAATTTTTGAAAGATTATCACTCGGTTCCGATCACTGGGAAATGGTCAGAGAGATCGTACGCAAAGGTACACATTGTGGCAAGAACCTCAGGGGAATACGAGATTGGAGGGAATAGAAAATCGCTATAGACCATATCGGGGTAACAATACATTATAGGGTCATCATAGTGGGACACTAAACGGAATGCCTCAAGACTTGAAGACGATGGTTACTGATGAGCGTTTAACGTCAACACGTAGTCGAGCCATTCGGGTATTGCACCAATAAACCCTTCTCCCGGGAGTTGGGTTATAACATGATCCAAATCACCAATAATAGGAGGAACCGTTGCACCAATTATGCCAAATAGTTCATCACGATGGTCGGAATATTTAATACTATCGGCGTTTAAGTCACCACCCTAGATCACTGGCTCGTCTTGTGGGATATTCTGTGCTGTGATGAATTGTGCTGTTTGTTGTGATTGTAATACTCTTATTGGGTCATAACCAGCATGGTCTGCCCCACTTGGTGTAAACTGAAAATGGGTGCCAAAAATGTGATAAACTTTACTTCCGGCATTGGTTGATTTCTCAATCTTGGCGTATGCCACTCCCTTTGTTAGGTATATATCCTCTGTAGGTACAGGATCGAAAGTAGTTGAACTTTCCTCCAGAATTGGCCATCTTGATGCGATGAAAACAATTGTAAGGTCGGAAATACATTTCTGGTGGGTCTCCAACAGTTGTAGTGGAGTAAATAAATCCATTTGCGGCCAAGAGAGAAACACCAAATTCATATCCACACCCACCCTTGAATACCTCTTGGAAAATTATCACATCAACTCCAGGATGTTCCTCGGGTAGACGATTAGGGATACGACACAGCCGCTCTCTCTGACCAAACTGTCCAACGGGGTATGGTATTTCGTAGACGTTGTAACTAATTACAGTAAGTTCGTTGTACTCTGTGTCACATAGTGGCACTGGTGGTGGAGGCAAATATCGAGCGTGATCGCCATCTAGAAACAGCTGACCAGGTTCCAATTCAATGGTAGTGTTACAGATAAACCCGAACACATCACACATAGCACATTCAAGACCTATAAGATACGAAAGATAATTAATATTTTTATAGAATCTGCTCGCATGCTTACTGGTCAAATTTGCTTCAACAACCTGATGTGATTTGAAAAGAAAGTCGTGCACTTCGTTTACTAAATTATTGCGTTATGTCGTTACTCTGCGATTAGACACATATTAATACAGCTCAGTCCGTGTAAACACTGTGTGTACTAGCCTGTTACATATCAACGTTTAATAAATTATAAACAATGTTTAAAAGCAAGAGTATTTCAAACTCGAACAATGCTAAGATTAGATAATAATGTTCACAGATAAACATTGTAGCAATTTAAATAACAAATTAAATAACACTCAATACTAGAACTTGAGATTTCGTATTTCCATTCCTTGATAGTAATATTGCTCTCTACCACTAGGGTATATGTTTTACGACGTTTTTAAAGAGACATTTTATTCTTATTTAGATAATGAGCTTGTGGTTGAATATTATGTGACTACAATTGTTGTCCGGTGTAGCCACGTGAAAGTGGGATGTGCTAACACTTATTTATGAAACTCCATGTTTTAAAATTTTTCTTTCTAATTTGACAATATACTATGATGTACTTGTTTCATTTTCACGATTCTTTGCCAGTCGTTCGGCATACCTGTCACGTGCCAAGTACTTGATTTCTTACCAGAATTAGTATGTGGTACTTCCACCGGCACCACTTCGTCTCTTGGATAACAAAGTTTCTTCTCTTGGAGTCCTGTCCAACAGCAGGTGCCATCACGACCGTCGCACCGAGCTGTCAAAATATCATCCATGGAGGCATCATCACAGGCTGTTCCACTCGGATGACAAAATGGTGAAGTTCCTTTCCATACCTAGTTAAGTAATGAGATAATGAATGCCAATGCGTATCGTCTATATTGATGAGGTAAATGTAATAAAGCAAAAACAATACAAAGTAAAAAACGAATTTCAAGGTAATTTCCTTAATAAAATTGTATTTTCAGATACATATACCCTGACATATGAAAAATATAAATATACAGAAAGATACTTGATTTGATCTATTATAATGAAAAATTACCGCAGTTTTTAAAAATAACAAGCTTAAATCCACAACAAAATGCTATAAAAATAGAATTACAAACGGCACCAATAAAGTCTTTTGAAATAGTTTAACAGATAATACAACCATAAGGCATTGGCAACCTGACTTGTTAGTTGTTAATTTGTATGTATTTGTATGTTTTGTTCCTTTGTAGTTTTTGCTGAAAGCATTTCGCAATTTAAAGCAATGAGTTCGTTGTATGACTCAGGTTCCAAGGAATATACTAGTATACAACATCTGTGATAAATAGTGTTTCTTTCATGAAATTCGACGCGCGCTTTGAGCACTTTATGTTACAACTAATTTGGCGGAGGATGGTGGAGGTTGAGCCGGGGACGGCAGTTCATCAATGCAATCTCAACGATGCCTACCTCGACTATGAATTTTTGAAGAAGAAATTAAACTTACCGTCAGCTTAGACATATGTCATACACATAACGAGAATGGTAATCACTTTTGTTACAACAGTGTCCATCGTGATTATTCAATCTGAAAAGCCAATACTGTTTAGTATACCCGCACCGTCAAGAGATATAAAGGCAACACTTTGCTGCAGAGTGAATTGGTCAAGTTGGGGGATGTATTTCTTTTTAGCAGAAATATCAATGAAAGTTGAGCTTTAACATATCTCTTCGATATGTTGTAAAAGTAACGGATACAATCATAATTACCTGTCAAGTACAATCTTGCACGTTTCAATGTGGGATATGTACTGATGAACTTACCTAGTGGCCACCAAAAGCGAAATGACCTATTGACGCAAACGGTTATTAATTTAATAAATATACTTTCTACATCATGCTCTTCCTTTAATAAAACGTCTCCCCAAATGAATAAATAGTCGATGAAATGTGGTTGAGCGTGATAAAATATACTATGACCCGATATCACTTGTTTGATGATTGGATAATTAACTTATGACGTCACAATTATCTACTAGCAATATGTAATTTGGCTGATTTCATTTATATCACACTAGCAACTTCAACATTTAATAAGACGGAGACATAGTTAATGAACGGCTACGACAGTTATCGGTCTTTTCGATGTCGGGATTCTAGTAAACGTCTGAGTCATGTAGACCCCAAACAGGCCGTTAACTCAGAGCCCTGTAGCCGTTTTTTAACTAAGTAATATGAAGAATTAAGCTGTAAGGTGTTTTATATTGTGGAGGGGGAGGCGTATAGTGCATATGCGATCAGTATGTAAATTAACTTCAGTTAAATGTCATGCACAAAGCAATATAACTAATTGCTGAATCTTTAATTTCAGCGTTTTCGTAGTAAAAGTTCGAAACATTTTGGTGTGGCTTTTCAGATATAAACCCACAGTTATGATCCTGTTTGAGTAAATGTCTCGCGGAAGCCAGAGTGCAATTTACTAAAACCTGACTCCTATCTCGTTGTGTTTCTAATACAAACTAACAGTGTGCTTATATGAAATAAATTGCTACATATCGAGCACCGTTTCACTCATTCTTCACATCTTTGCATAGTGTACACGAGCATGTGCTACTTAATTTGAAAATTATATTGAAAACAGAATACATCGCATGTATTTGAGAACAGATAACAATTAAAGAATTTATACTCTCAATAAATTGGAAAAAACGTGGGGTACCATATGTGTGGCGTGTTTTGAATCTCATTTTCAAGAACTAAATTACAAACATAATGACAGATGGTAGTAATTGAATAGAAGGCAATTAGCTAATATGATAATGTGCGTTTTGATTTCAAACGTTAACATATTGAACAACGTGAGGGTGCATAAAGTCCAAGATCCGAACGTTTGCATGACAGCAAAGTCCTGGCAGGGGTGACTAGCTTCTCGCGGTCCAAGGCAAACGAGGCTCTGGCTAAGGGAAGGGATACCCTGAAAAGAAACCTTCTTACTATGGAGGGCTAGCAACCCGTGCAGTTCAAATCACTTGTTACAGAAACAGCAAGAAAGAAACTAACTAGTACTAACGGATAGAATGGAAACAGTAGCCAAGAAATCGGCAGGATGGCCCCGCTTCTGATGAAAGCTCTGTTGGAAAAGTCATGCGTGCGACGGACAATTTTCTGAAGCCTAAACAAAAACTTCGTATCGGTACTTAGACTGTACTAAATTTGCAAGGACCATATAAAATGGATCAAGTCAATAACGAAACAGAGGGAGTCCAAACAGCACATGGAGAAGAACCATTACAACTGTACTTTACCAGTGTAATATATCTGAACTGCATCGCCTTGACAATGCGTCCAACAACAATGAGTTAGATAACACCGACTTCAGGCTGAAATTTACGTGAAGAATTGAAAAATACAATAGTTTAAACACTCGTGAAAAACAAATACAGAACGTCTGTCAATCGTTGTAGCGAAAACTGCAAAGGAACGGTTGCTGTTCCAATGTATTATACATACAAATTAACAAGCATCAAATCAGGTTGCCAATAGATGCCTTATGGTTGTATTATCTGTTAAACTATTTCAAGAGACCTTACTGGTGATTTTGTGAATATATTTATATAGCGTTTTGTTATGGATTTAAGCTGATTATATTTAGAACTGCGGGAATTTTTCATTATAATAGATCAAATTAAATATCTTTCTGTGCACTTCATTATTTATAGGTAATTATGATTCGAGATATTTTATGCATATACAGAAATTATATAAGATTATTATATATATTCATAGGATTTATATATCAACAATTATGTGTTTTACATCATCAGAAAGGCGTAACCGGCGTCTTAATCACATGACAGATTGTCCTCCCGCGAAAAGCCTTGAAAAAACATGCATATTATTAAGTTAATTGCCTAACATACTCAAGAGAAACAAATATCAAAGATAGCGGCCAAATTGAAAATCGTTGTGCCTCAATACTCATTACATCTAGAAGATAAAAAACAAATTTCAGATCAATGTGTTCAGTGGTGTTAAATTGCCAGTACGTTATATTAAGGTTTGACCTCAAATTATTATTGACACTAAATTACTGGTTCCAACCTATCTGGAATGCATTTCTTAAGTACATACACATAATGGGAAAAAAACCCTCGCTCATCACCAATTCAAGGTCATGCTCAAAAATCCCATTTGTCTGCCGGACTGAAGTGAATTGTTGAGAAACTGTCAAAATATTAACATGCGCATGCAAACATGATTTATGTGAACAAAATATTACTCTCGCCACTTAAAACAATGTTTATATGTTCCTAGACATACAGCGAACTCGGAATAAGGAAACTATCTGATCAAATAGACCTTGGAAATCAAACTTTGTTGCTCAACGTTTCCTGGCGAAAACGTCCTGACCCAAAACGACCGATTCTTTTTCAAAAGATTTACATTCTGATCGATCTTATGTGAATAAAAAAAGCAAAAATCATGAACAAGTCTAACTGATTCCACATTCACGAATGACGTAGTTGTAATTAACTATGGTATATGATGCAATGTGTGGAAGTGATCACAATTAACGTTAATCGAATAGTATATTAGAACGTAGAATTCACCAGATGGTCTCAGCCACCATCAGAATATTGGCAGTAAATATTTTAGATTTAATAAAGACTAGCAATAATCATAAAACGTTATTGAACCTAAATGAACAATAATGGATTTACAGTTTTAAGTTTTTTTGTGTGACACCCAGCCATGCACAATCTAATTGCAGTAACTACCCTATAATTTTATAGTCATTTTAGTAGTGTTTGCAACAAGATTAAATACACGTCTTCAATTGAAAGCATACACAATGCTATACCATAAACGACATAGAGTATGATTTGTTTTGATGTCATTAATATGATATTCCCTTATTTGAATTTTATAGTGAGTTTTCTAGATCATTTAGGGTGAAATCATTTATAATCAGGATTATATTGAAGTTGAATGTATATACCCCAACGATCTAAGGAATGATTTTCTTTGTTTTGTTGGGGGGGGGGGTGCATGTCCTGTATTTGAATTTGTATTCAATCATTTTTTTTGATAAAGCCACACTCATTTGACACTTATGTTTTAACTATTGGATGTTCAACTAGAAACATTTTATTGTTACTTTTAATAATTTCTTTAAATTAAATAAATAATGTTTTTTGAATAAAAGTAGAGTTGCGCTTTTTTCTTAGATTCATGACATACACATGCTAACATAGACCAGGTAAATATAAACATAGTATTGAAATCAACATGCATGTCTATGTGTACGTGGCCATCTGGTGAAACAAAATATTAACAAGATAACAGATAACAGCAAACTTTATCACAGATACATATTGCACCATTAATAGAATAACGATTTGAGTACAAATACATTATTAGGCAGTTGTTAAATAGAAGCAATTAAAGCGTATAACGGACGCGTTCTGATGATATCAAAATGGTTTTAATTTAGACATATTATCACCTAAAGGTCGTAAAAAGTAGTCATGCCAGTGGGAATTGTGTTTGTGGGTGCGACATTCTATTCAAACAGCAATAGATAACCTGTCTGTGAAATCACAATCGCGCTAAGCAGTACAATATTCAAATATTCTTGGGTTTTTATTATAAAATGAACATTTGAACATCACATTCCTGTTCAAAAATAGCATACAACATGTTTTCAATAATGAGGAATAAACGAAATGGTGTAAGAATGTACTGATGATATAAATGTGAGTATCATCTGTCGATTTGAAGCCACCAATACGTCAGCTCCGTCAATATTCAATGATATATATTTCACATGGTATATGGCAAAATAACTGACCAGTTATTTGTTAAGAACTGTACATATATATTGATATATTAACTAATTCAGATCGCTGTTAACTTACATGTCATTTCCTGTCAAGGATAATTGAACTCACCATTCGCATCCTAATTATATGTTTCTCAAAACAACGTTGAAATACCATTCGATTTTTGATTTGATATGTGTTTGTCATCATTTTTGAAAAAAAAAACTTTGCCTATAGGTTGTGCAAACAAACTATATTTCATGTTTAAAACATTTTCCGTCAGTTTTGGTAAGACTCATACTCGGCCAACATGTTCGTGATCGTGGTGAAAGTAAAGCAGTCGGACTGTGACTAGGTGTTGGGTTTTCAAAAATATAAATGCAAATAATGCTAATAAACCAGCCTCGGGTGCCATAAGCCAAGCATTTACAAATGATATTGAGCTGATGCAGAGAAGTCGTTTAAAAATGTATAACAATGAGCGAATTATTTAATCACCTCGCTCACGTAGATGTGTGGGACAATGTTGCTTGAATTCACAATTTTATTTGGTTCGTTAGTCGTATATCATTTAAAAATATTAAACATGTATTACTAACGTTATTAATTAATTGTTTGAGACTCAATATACAAGCGACGTCACATGTGTTTGAATGTAATTCCATCTGGTTCATAACAATAATTTGATAGGATGAGGAGTATGATATATTAAGGAAAATCAGCATATTGATAACAATAATAAAATTGATTCTGTTAATGATGGACTATCGGGAGTTACACCCGTGTCGCTAGCACGCCTTCTACAATCTGCCAAGGTGTGTAAACACGAAAGAGATTGTGCTTTTAATGTATAAATGGTAACATAATAGCCCGTTAAAATATTGTCGAATGTAATGAGTTCTACTCATTCCAACATTCACAACTAAGTCTTGTATATATCGAAGATTTATTGATCATTCCCTTGTATATTAGTTTGTAATTTTTCTTGACGCGCTTTGGGTCGTATAGTGACTCACTCCTCTTGTGGTCACGTGAATTTTTGTTCAAGCATTAGTCTTATTTTCGTGAACCGACATTGTGTTAACTACCAGTTACAATATATGGTTCTTTATCAATATTCACCAAAGGTTCTAACTGAGAACTCCGACCACACGACCTCTAACGTCGTAGCTACTACGGATTCCGATGGACGTTCTTTTTTTATGTTTATGTGAATTTACCTGTTTGTTTGTTTAGCGCTATGTACGGGCAATGAAACTGATTTCTGAATATTTGAATTTTATTGTTTCGTATAGGTCTGAAACATTCACCCGAAAGTGTGAAAGAATGCATTTTACTCGACTCCGAACAAAACTGTTATACCTGTTAACACGTACTGTCTCGGTGTTTCCAATGCACATTATACAAATCATTCTTTGATAAAAAGGTAAGTTAGTCTTCGATATAGACACCAACCACGAATTGCATCTGCAATGTAAATCATAATGCAGATACGTTCAATATCATTTAATCCTAAGGAGTTTGCATGGAAGTCTCTTTGCCACCTGATGTCACCATTATTACTGAAAACGGAGGAGGCGAAGGATTGACTTTCGCAGTAAGGCAAATGTGTCGTATGTTTGAATTTACTTTTAGACGTAATTAGACGTAATGTTATATATCGTAGGCGACATGGTCCAATACATAATACAAAATCATTGCTATCACCTTATCACTAGTTCAGAGGACATATACAATATGCATTTTATTATTATATTTATTATTATTTTCTATATTGAGTACATACAACATGCAGCTCAGTCAGATTTACATTTAACAGTTTGTCCTAGTTACACGCATAGAAAAATGAGTCATGTATGTGTTAAGTAGATATAATTGAAAGATGAAGATTCCTACCACTAAAAGTGATAAGATGGATCGTGCACAAAAACTGTATAGATAGTATGAATTTAGGGAATATGAAGTAGGTCATAGAATCATAATAGTGGGATACTAAGCAAAATGAATCAAAACGTGAAGTAGAAGACTGCTGACGATTTTCTTGAAGTTAGGGCGTCAATCCACTCACGTACGTACATGTTATATAGATAACACTGCAATACGTATGTGTTTAATTATGGAATTTGAAGGTTCCTATTACAGGAAAATGGTCAGATAAATCGATAGCAGACGTACAATTTTCGGGCTGTGTGATTAGAGGGAATATGAAATCAGTATAGACCGTATCGGGGTAACAATACAGTATACGGTCATAATCGTGGATTGCTAATCGATGGTCTTTTAATGTTATGACATAGTCGATCCATTCACTTTCGTCACCCACAGATATCCCAGGAATGAAATCAGAATCATATGTTGTATACGAATTACCGATAATATTAGGCATCGTGGCACCAAGTATTTTGAATATTTCATCACGATGTTCATGATACATATTATTATAAGTATCAGCGTTGAGGTCACCACCTACAATTACTGGCTCGGTTTTAGGGATATTCTGCCCGGCAATAAACTGTGCCATCTCCTGTGCTTGCGATACTCTCATTGCATCAAACATTGTGTGATCCTCTCCTAAGGGTTTATACTGCAAATGAGTATCGAATATGTGATACACTTTCTTTCTGCCCTGGAATGATTGTTCAATTTTAGCATATGCTACTCCCTTTGCTAGATATATATCATCGGAAGGCCCAACAGGGGAAAAAACTGTCGAGTTTTCAGAAAGGATTTGCCATTTTGATGCGATGAAAATACCACCATTGTAGGGTCGTAAATACAAGTCTGGTGGGTCCCCAACAGTTGCAGTAGTGTACAGAAAACCGTTTGCGGCCAATAGATCCCCGAGAGAAACGCCAAATTCGAACCCACAACCACCTAGAAACACTTCTTGGAATATTATCACATCGACTTCCGGATGTTCTTCGAATAGACGATTAGGGATACGACACACGCGTTCTCTCTGGCCAAACTGTCCAACGGGATATGGTATTTCGTAGACGTTGTAACTAATTACACTAAGGTGATGGGAATGTGTGTCTTGCAGTGGAACTGGTGGTGGAGGCAAACATCGAGCGAGATCGCCATCTAGAAACAGCTGATCAGGTTCCAATTCAGTGGTAGTGCTACAGACAAACCGAAACACACTAGACATGGCGCATCCAAAACCTACAAGATAAAAAAGTATTGTTTACATTAAGCCATGTTTAACAATTGCTCTATCTATTAATCAGATAATCCGCAAGCCAATCACTTAATAGGTATAAACTGAAACAATTGCAAGCTATAGCTATTCAAATCTTAAATAATATAATACTCGGTAAAATGATAACATTTTACGTCATGAATACAAAGCTTTTTCGGGGCAACGACCTTCAAATATGTTTCATATACGTTAGGCGTAACGACTGTACAATAATATATGTTAAAAAACACTAGTATAGGAGTCTTTGCCTGTGTTAATAAGCGGTACATCTACTGGGTCCTCCCCATCTCTCGAATAACAAAGTCTTTTCTCTGGAAGTCCTGTCCAACAGCATGTGCCATTTCGACCGTCGCATCGAGCTGTCAACACTTCATCCATGGAGGCATCATCACAGGCTGTTGCACTCGGATAACAAAATGGTGCAGTTCCTTTCCATACCTAATAAAATAATTCAATGCACAACCTTATCTTGCATCACTCTACATTGAACAATACTATATAAAGGATTAATGTAATTTACACATACAATAATACTTAATAGCATTGTGTTTGTTGGTCGGTTAACAAAGTTTATTTGCACCGCATAACGACACAAGTCACTGTATTATATGTGGTAACTCGTGGTTGCTACAAGTACAAAATGCCAAGTGGTACAGACCACAAAATACTTCACATTGGGCGAGACGACTTTATAGGTACAAATACACTTTGATTCATTGGCATCATTCAGATTCTGATTGTGCAATCAGTACATGTATATACTACATTGTAAGGTCAAATACACAATACATTAATACTATTAAACGAATATAATGTATTAATCCATCTGGGCACAAGAGGTATCAAAGTACCATGTCTGTAACCCAATGTGCACGATGATGCCAAGTTATTGGGTTGGTATCCACTATATTTCATTCTTAATATTAATATCGTTTCTATTAGATGCTGGAGATCTATGCCGGACAAACAATATTGACCACAATCTAAAGCTTACTCTGTAAACTCTGTAAAAGCACGTGATATGTGCCTGAAAACATGAGTTTCAAGGCTAGTCGTTCCCGGGAAAACCAAAAGTTTGATAGGTTGGACGAAACTAACAAATATTTCTTTACTAATAATCCTTTTCTCAAGGATGGTTTTGAACAGTGGCATTAAGTGGTGCTGACAAAGAAATATTTAGACATTGATTGTAAACAAGAATGAGAACTTTTTCAACATCAAGAATGCAAGTCATACAAGCTTTTGCCAAAAGGCATGAAGAGACTGAAGCTTTTCAGGAAATGTCAAAAAATACTTGTCTATAACCGTGAATAGTTCTATTGAATAGTGAATAGTTTTTAAATGGTTAAAACAACAGTCATCCGGGCATTACACACAGCGCTAAATCAGAGACCATGTATTAAACTGGTCCCAACTACGTCACCAACTGTTTTAGTCAATCACTCGGTCAATTGGTCAGACTGTGTGATTTTGATTTGCATTATTTAGTGTCGAGTTGCTGCAGGGCTTATCTATCAGTTTATTACTGTTGTCTACCCCGATTGCAACTCCGTAGCCCAGAACATCCCATTACCTATACCTGCCATTTGATTGTTTCCCGACAATTTGATGTTATATTTACATGATCCAGAAACCTCGCTAGGAGTGCATACAAGTCTTGTCTGACTCCCCGATATTTGAAAACCAAATTAGTCTATTAGTCAGATTTTCTACTGAAATTTTGCCTAATTTCGCCGCTGCTGACAGCATCGTCGTTCAAATCGTTCAAATTGTCATTTCGATAACACCAAGTTGCGTTATTCGATAGTAATGGTGTGCTATCACTCGCTCTAGCAGCACTGGTGTTGCGACGGGGCTTTTGGGAAGGTGGTGTTTTGATGATTTGTTTATTGTTAAGGATACTATTGATCGATTTTTTTCTTGACCAGACGACCTCGTGTGTTTTTAAATGTGGTATTTTATTGCGCACTTTGACCAAGCTCTGTATACCATCATTTTAGCCGACAATGAGATAGACAGGATCCTCAGTGAAGCCCCGCTCACCTCAGATTCTGCAGTTTCATAAATTACAAAGCTGACAGAAGGGGTTAAGTGGTTTAGGCTGTAGTACTGAAAAAAAAGGGTCCTACCTCTTCGGCCACATTGCGCCTTTCTTTGCACGTCGAAACAACCCCAGGAGGGTAGCACGGAATTCCTTTATATTCAATAACAGCTGATTCAAAAGTATCACCATTTCCCGTACATGATAGTTCTCCAAGTGAAAGACAGCGCGGGGATACGCCGGGTTTGTTTTCGGTCACTCCAACTTCGTACTCTGTTAGAATAATGCATATGTATGTATATTCAATGTACATTCAAAAAGAATACCATGAATTCACTAGAGCAAACAAATTACGTAAATTTTACATGATTCGGCCTGGCCGTAGTATATACTGTACACGGGTGGTCATTACAATTATTGGATTTTCACCAATGTCTATTTCTAAAACCCGGGTTTTACCAATAGTGTGTGCGTACATCACTAAACTAATCAGTTCACATCCAGTAAAAAGTTGCCTGTTATTTGATTCTTGGCTATTCAACGCAAGTTTAAAAAACAAACAAAAACAGAATGTGCATCTACGTGAAAGAACCGTCCATCAGTTGTCTCATTATATACAAAAACAATGCTAGTTTTTTTTTTTTACATTCGACACCGTAAATTTGGAGGTAGGTAATTAATGCGAAAATCAAACATAATGTGACGTACAGTTAGAGATGAATAGAAACATTAGAAACATTGGGGATGACAGAAAAACTATTTAATACAATGACGAATTCGCTGTATTTTTCTATTGCTCTAATTACCATTCCATAAGAAACAGACGTGCAGATTTATTTTTTTGTTTCTATTCTAATTTTTTTCCATAATTTTTCCCTGTGTATTTTTTTCCAATTCCGCTATCGACCTAGTATTTCTAATGGTGCAATCCTTACTGAAATGTTCCCGATCCCATGTTTCAAATGACCTAACAAATAGACAAATAATGCCTCGACATCAAGAGTAAAGCATAAAGTAATCTAGCTCGCGCAATGTTCTGGGCGATATGCAACTGTACTGTGTTTGGTTGTGTAGTCGTTTGTCTTATAAAATACAGTGGAAAAAAAAATTGATTGATGAAAGATTACAAATAGAAACAATTTGAACGATCTTCGTGTAACCCATTTTCGTCAAAGAAGATTTTCGTCACGGGAGGGCGCGATTTATGAATGTGTAGACGGTGATATAAATATACCGGCATATGCACACTGGAGATATGTAACTATGACAACAATCGTTTTTGCTAACTCTGGGTACATCGTGATTTTATATCTGAAACCAAATTGTATGTACTTCATTGAATACATAAACGTGTACGAAATAATAACGAAATGGTAGCAGTGTATCTATAATTGCATATATGCCCGAATGCAAGAATGCATTGAGTGAATGACGGCTGCGCTTTTCATTACCTCAGATCCACTAGCATGATAAAAATGATTACGCACAACTTGTTGATTTGAGATTTAACATTTTTTAACATTCATGTAGAATGGATGAAAATAAAATACAATAGTGTCATGCGATGTGAAATATATATACTAACCTGATGGAGATCCAGAGAGAAAACAACATATCGAGATCAATCAACTGGCAATCATTTTTAAACAAGTATACTGTTCCGTGAATAAATTAGCACACCCGATTTTACATAGTATATTTCTGAAGGGAAATACCATTAATTAATCAGGGATTTCTGTTAGAATGTTAGAGGGACTTAAGTATTATATATGAGATTTGAGCAATGCCGCGTTCGGATGTTCTAGAAATCGTATGTATGATTTGTTTGTCATTCTCACGAATATAAACTTAATGAGTAAGGCGAGCGTGCAGATGACTCTAACACTTTAGATATACCTTGTTCGAACCAAAAGAATTACACATTAGTTCATTATATTCCTGTCTGCTTCCCCTCTAACAAAATCTTACAAACTCTACTCTGAGGCATGTCAGAGTAAACCTGCGACCAGCCAATCACCGCAGCTATTGGCATGGTCACGTTATTACCAGGGGGGGGGTGTCTTATGGTTAAATCATTGCAAAGTTGCCACTACTGAATACAATTACTAAACAATGTATTTATAAAATTCCAGTTAGCCTGTGATATATGTTTACAATGTCTAATTTAAACATGCAAGTTGTTTATCCTAAACATTACTGCAATACTGAAATTTAGACAATGCCAATCACGAAACTTTTAATTGTCAATTGTTTACGTTAGAAAATTTATATACTAATATTATTACTTAAATAACCTTACAGCGATCTGCATAACCGTGAACAATTCGTACAAAACAATGTCATGGTTATTTGTGATGTTAGTTGTTTGGTAATTAACGCTTCTGGCGACGAGGCGATGTTATTGATTGTGTTATTTTTCTTTCGGATGAACAACTATAACATGACCAAGGCTATAGGCAACCTTACACGTGATGTACACACAGTTTGTTGATTTCTAGCATTCGAGGTTCAACATTTTTTAATTCCCCGTATGTCAGTTGAATTGGAATATCGGCAATCCGGCAAGCAAAAATAAAACACAGAGGAATTAATACGTGAAACCACTGAAAATCACACACACATACACAAGTGAATTTAAGGACAATCCTAGCAAAGCGCATCGCCAATTGCACCAGCAAATTAAAATTACACACCACAGCATAAGAAATATAAATATCATACATTAATTTCAGAACATTACTTGTCTTACTCAAATTGTGGCATTGATATAAACTTGTTTATTTATTCACGGTTCGCCGGGTCAAGGTTCTCATGGTGTTTGAGTGGGGGAAATCTCGATGAAGAAACGGAAAGGGTAAAAGTAATCGGGCAGGGGTATGTCATATCTCATTATGATAAAGAGTTACTCACACATTCTGCACATATTCCCAATCATGTAATATATATATAGTTCGTATAGTAAAATTAATTATACACTTTTATTGTGTGTATAGTAGAGCATAAAGAGACAATGACATTTTGGTTACTGTCACCTAGAAAAAAAGTACAAAAAAAACGCAAAAATAAAGTTTATTAACTGCATGTTTTTGGTGCAGTGAGAGCTGATTGGTAATTAACGCGCCTGCCTATAGTGTAAAAGCAATTTTCTTGATTGTGTTATTTTACATAGACAATTGTAACATACTATAGACCAAATTCGGTGGTTCAGTGGGGTTGATGACCTGACACATGATGAAGCCGCATTCACGTGGATTGCAATCGTGCATGCATCAGCAAATAACTATAAAAATAAAAATACACACTACAGCATTATAATATAAATATTATGTTTTACGCAAATTGTGTCATTGATATCATTTATCTATTTATTCAAGGATCGCCGAATCAAGCTTTTTCGGTGTTTGAGTTGGAGAATATCGATGAAGAAACGGAGAAGGTAAAAGTTCACTGAAATGAAAATTTTTATTAAAATAAAAAAACGTATGTCGGCATAAAACTCGCTGATTTATGGCATTCAGGGTATCATTTGTCAATGCACCGTATGTTAGTGAATTGAAATAATACATTGGAAAATAACACCATTCATTTCGTTCACCCGACCATCTGCTAACACAAAAGTGTTCCCAGTCACGACATATGAAAATAACAGTAATACGAGAAAAATGGACATAATGTGTATGTATTAACAATGATAAAGACATTTTCCAATAGTCGTAGCATATGGGTATATATATAAATATAACAGAGGTTGTGTTGACCGGAGGAACTGTTGTTGTTGAAAACAAGAGTACATTAAACCAAGCATAATATACTGGTATAACAACTTATTAAATCAAATATAACTCTTTTTTAAACTTTTCTCCGTTTTTTGCACTCGACTTTCACTTTCCTTTTTCCCGCACAACGCTAAGAACCACCGGATGCGCACGATTGTCTTCCACCAATAAAAGGCCATAGAACAATAATTATTCCATTTAAATTCTGATTTAAAATAATTATGGAGTAATCAATCGCGTTAAAATATGTACGAGTGTCTGGCCGTTGCCCCCGTTGCTATTATATTGACTACAGTTTCAAAACACTATTATAGAAACCATCGGCATTCGCATATTAAAAAAGATACACCACTCTTGCACAGCTATGCTTTGCGTGTCCATTTTTGTCTTCAACACATTAAATAATGCATTCAAATACATAATAAAAAAAAAGTTGACTTGTCCAGTCACTTCAATGCAACAAATATGCGAACATATCAGCTATTTTAAACGTAGGAAAGTATGAAGTTTTTACGTTATACGGATCTACCGAAGTTATCGTCGACTTTTACCGTGTTTTACAGTACGACGACGTTTGCTTGACTCATTTGCCAACCCAACAAGTTCAATAAGTTTAGCTTTACAAACATTGCTGCAAGTTATACCACGATGCTGAAGAAATTTGCGGAGTTAAATTCTGGAACTTTGTTTGCTTTTCCAATCCATTGCCTTATATTCGCATGTAAGAATACAGAACGTCGATAAAAACAACCCCACTCAGACTCGTTATCTGGGTATTTTAGATGCGCCCTCTAGCGGAATTCCGAGGAAAAATAACAACTCAAAAATTATGAATTTACGAGACCACAAAAAGTATCCTCGGGGGCGGAGCTACGTCACAGACGTTCCACGTTGCTAAGACGCGCATCACTGTACCATGCATTTCTATGGGCTCTGAGCGTACTGCTGTGGAATGCCGGTCGAGGCGGTGAAAGTTCGAGAAAACAACACAAACTCAACTTTGGAGTAATCCTGAACAACCAAATCTATATATGTTACACACGCAGGGCTAATCTTGTTACACTGTTCAGGGGAGTCTCAACAACCATTCCAAAGTACCGTTTTCTGTGAGTTTTTGGCCTTTGTTTTCACCGCGAGGGTTGCCAGGCGGTGAAAATGCCCGGATGCCCCCCCCCCCCACGAGGATACCAGTAGTATATACAAACGACAATGATAGCGCCACCAAGTGACGAATATTGCAACTGCATTAATTTAATGAAGCCGCGCATAGGAACTAAGAACTAAACTCAAGAAGTGCTGTGGATATTTGATTCGCGCATATAATAAATGTTATTTAAGAAACCCATAGTTTGTCGTTATTAAACTGTTGGTTTACAGTGTGGAATAATTGAAATGAAGTCTAATATACCCTTCCGAAATAGGTTGATTTTTTCAATGTTATCGTATGCCACTATCTTAAGTAAGAAAACATGCGGTAGAAGATTATTGAGTTTGATGAGATGAGATAAAATGTCGTGAAGGGTCAACAGTTTAGGCAGAATGAATAGAACAAGAGATTTATCAGGTCATCAGCCTTTACCACAACTGGTAGATTCGCCAATGCTCTAGTGGGAATTCACTTTAAATTTGCAGCCCGAGGTTATGCACAATTTTCGTCATCAAGTTAAACGCATTATTAAGTTATTATACTTATACGCAATTTTTCACCCATCAGATTGGCTGGATAGACGCGTTCATACAACGAAATGATTTTTTTAACTCTATTCGCCATAAGTGACAAAATGTGGTGTACACTATGTATTATTGAATAGTCTAAGCTCTCATGGGATGGCCATTAATAGTGTCACACGCAACGTAATATTACCGTAATTGGTATAGTACAGGTGTGATGGTTCAAATACCAAAATGGCAACAGTAACAGAAAGACTTCCCTGGCGGCGATGATAAAATACGACCACGGAGCCAACAGATGAGGTTTCAACTGGTACTGGTATTATTATACTCTGCAAACATCAAGTACAATAACGCGGTAAAACTCTACTACTCCAATAACTAGATACTTAAACACCAATACAATTCAACGAGATCTCCGATCTGATCTCAGTGCTGAACAACTCCCCTATGTATACTCACACTGTCTATAAATAGACCATTACATCAGCATACATAATGAGTCTGGAATTTACTATAAGTTTCTAGAATGTTCCATTACCTTCTATTGCCTCCTACAGTGTTCTATTACCTATTCAATCAGTTTCTAAAAAAAAAATCTAGAATATTCCACCAGACGCAGTACGGTTCTAGAACATTCTCAGTGACATGGAAGTGGTAAATAAGTCGTATGCGACAAATAGTCATGGCTTGTTGTACAATGATATCAGTATCTGATGAGAATAGTTCTTGATTGATTCCATGAAAAAAAAGAAAACACAAACGACATAAATGCTGTTTAATATATATTCATTATTACTATAATCCATGAATGTTTGCAGTGCACTATAACCAAACGACATTTAACATGACATTCAAACTTTTACATGCAGGTTTGTGTTAATTTTGGAAAGTGAAGGTTCCGATTACTGGGAAATGGTCAGAGAGATCGTACGCAAATGTACACATTGCGGCAAGTACCTCAGGGGAATACGAGATTGGAGGGAATATGAAATCGGTATAGACCATATCGGGGTAACAATACATTATAGGGTCATCATAGTGGGACACTAAACGGAATGCCTCGAGACTTGAAGACGATGGCTGCTGATGAGCGTTTAATGTCAACACGTAGTCGAGCCATTCGGGTATTGCACCAATAAATCCTTCTCCCGGGAGTTGGTTTATCACAGGATCGAAAGTTGTATCCAAATCACCAATAATAGGAGGAACCGTTGCACCAATTATGTCAAATAGTTCATCACGATGGTCAGAATATTTAATACTATCGACGTTTAAGTCACCACCCAAGATCACTGGCTCGTCTTGTGGGATATTCTGCGCTGTCATGAATTGTGCCATTTGCTGTGATTGTAATACTCTTATTGTGTCATAATCAGCATGGTCTGTCCCACTTGGTGTAAACTGAAAATGGGTGCCAAAAATGTGATAAACTTTACTTCCGGCATTGGTTGATTTCTCAATCTTGGCGTATGCCACTCCCTTTGTTAGGTATATATCCTCTGTAGGTACAGGATCGAAAGTAGTTGAACTTTCCTCCAGAATTGGCCATCTTGATGCGATGAAAACTCCACCATTGTAAGGTCTGAAATACATTTCTGGTGGGTCTCCAACAGTTGTAGTAGAGTAAATAAACCCATTTGCGGCCAAGAGATCTTTGAGAGAAACACCAAATTCATATCCACACCCACCCTTGAATACCTCTTGGAAAATTATCACATCAACTCCAGGATGTTCCTCGAGTAGACGATTAGGGATACGACACAGCCGCTCTCTCTGACCAAACTGTCCAACGGGGTATGGTATTTCGTAGACGTTGTAACTAATTACAGTAAATTCATTGTACTCTGTGTCACACAGTGGCACTGGTGGTGGAGGCAAACATCGAGCGTGATCGCCATCTAGAAACAGCTGATCAAGTTCCAATTCAGTAGTACTGTTACAGATAAACCCGAACACATCACACATAGCACATTCAAGACCTATAAGATACGAAAAATAGTTACTATTGTTATAGAATCAGCTCGCATGCTCACTGTTCAAATTTGCTTCAACAATCTGATGTGATTTGAAAAGTCGCGCACTTTATCGTTTACTAAATTATTGCATTATATCGTTGCGCTGCGATGTTACGCATATTGAGACAGTTGTGCTTGGTTCAGTCCGTGTAAACACTGTGTGTACTATCCTGTGAGAAAGCTATCTTGTTTGTTTGTTATATATCATCGTTTAATAAATTGTAAACCATGTTTAAAAGCAAATAGTATTTTAAACTTGAACAATGCTAAGATTTGATGATAAATATTGTAGCAATTGACTTTCAAATTAAATAATGTTTTCTAACACTCAATACTATAGTAATAAATAGTCCAAAGAATTCCACTCTCAGATCTAGATATACATGTAATATAGTCAATAGAACATATAATTAGAGTATATAATTTACGATGTTTTTAAAAGAAACATTTTTTATCTTATTTAGATAGTGAACGTGTGGTTGAATATCATATGACTACACCTATTGGCATCAATGAATTTATGAAAGCTTGACTTTTATGATTTTCTCTTTCTAATTTGACAACATACTACGATGTACTTGTTTTGTTTTCACGACTGTCGTTCGGCATACCTGTAACGTGCCAAGTACACGATTTCTTACCAGAATTAGTATGTGATACTTCCATCGGGACCTCTCCGTCTCTTGGATAACAAAGTTTCTTCTCTGGGAGTCCTGTCCAACAGCAGGTTCCATCTCGACTGTCGCATCGAGCTGTCAGCACTTCATCCATGCAGGCATCATCACATGCAGTTGCACTCGGATTACAAAATGGTGCAGTTCCTTTCCATACCTAGTGAAGTAGTGAATGCCAATGGGTATCGTCTCTATTAATGAGGCAAATGTATTAATAAAGCAAAAACAATACAAAGTAAAAAAACGAATTTCAAAGTAATTTCCTTAATAAAATTGTATATTCAGATACATAATACTTGACGTATGAAAAATTTAAGTGTATATAATGATATTTGATTTTATCTATTATAATGCGAAAGGTTTTAATTATAATAAGCTTAAATCCATAACAAAACACTATATAAATAGTATCACAAACGGCATCAATAAAGTCTTTTGAAATAGTTTAACAGATAATACAACCATACGGCATTGGCAACCTGACTTGTTACTTGTTAATTTGTATGTATCTGTATGCTTTGTTCCTTTGCAGTTTTGGCTGAAGGCAATTTGCAATTTAAAGCACCACGTTCGTCAAACCGACTCGGGTTCCAGGAGACATATTAGTATCCAACGTCTGTGAAATATAGTGTTTCTTTCATTAAAAATTCGACGCGCGCGATTACTGTCACGCTTTAGGCATTTTATGCCAAGGTCGGAGGTTAACTCGAGGACGGAAATTCATGAATGCAATCTCAACGACGCTTACCTCGTTAGTCACAGTCTCCCTTTCTTGACACGTAGAAATAACGCCAGGAACGTAACACGGAATTCCTTCATAATTGTCAACAACTGACACAATAGTATCACCGTTCTCTGTACATGATTGTTCTCCAAGTCCAAGACATATGCGCGGAGATACGCCGGGTAAGATTGCGGTCACTCCAACTTCATATTCTGTTAAAACAGCGCGATGCAAATGTACACAATGTTACAAAACACAGAAATAGGACCATATATTTTAGATGAAAACATGTAAAACATAAATAAAATGTTTTTTTTTTTCAGTTCCTATGATTAGTTGACATAATTTTTACTTCACTTTAAATGCAGCCCAGTGAATTGTAAAGACTAAGAAGGTTTTAAGAAAAATTTAACTTACCATCAGCGCAGACATATGTCATACACATAACGAGAATGGTAATCACTTTTGGTACAACAGTGTTCATCGTGACTATTCAATCTGAAAAGCCAATATTGTGTAGTATACACGCACCGTCACAAGGGTTATAAAGACAACACTTTGCTGCAGAATGGATTGGTCAAGTTGGAGGGGGGGATTTCCTTTTAGCAGAAATATCAATGAAACTTGACCGTAAAAATATTTTTTAGATAAAGATTGCATGAACAAATATCAACTATATGCGTAATGTATTTCAATACGTACATTGAAAATCATTTTCCATTAAAATATAAGGTGAATATATGGACTCGATATCGATATCAAAACAAAAACAAATACACAAATCCTGATGAATTTGAAAGTATAAACGAAGTAAAATCAAACAATACTTGTTAGGTAGTAACCATGTGTTGTTGATTAAAACTGGTCAAAGTGGTAAAAAGTAGCGGAATAAAATCATAATCACCTGTCAAGTAGAATATTGAACGTTTCAATGTGTAGATTACACGGTCAAGCCACTGATGTGTACTAGTGGCCACCGAAAGCGAAATGATCTATTGACGCGAACGGTTATGAATTTAATAAATATACTTTCTACACCATGCTGTTCCTTTAATAAAACGCCACCCCATGTAAATTAAAATATATTATGACCCGATATCACTTGTTTGAATAGATTTTTGATAATGCTGGTGTAATGGACACTAACATCTCTATGAACCAACATGATTGAATAATTAACTTGTGACGTAACAATTATCTACTAACTGTATGTAATTTGGCTGATTTCATTTTTATCACACGATCAACTTCGACATTCAACAAGACAAAGACATAGCTAATGGGCGGCTACGATAGTTAACGCCTTTTCGATGTCGAAATTCTAGTAAACGTTCGAGTCACGTAGACCTCAAACAGGCTGTTTACTCAGAGCCCTGTAGCCGTTATTTAACTAAGTAATATTGCGAATTAAGGTATAAGGTGTTTTTTGATTGTGAAGGGGGCGTATAGTGCATATGCAATCAGTATGTAAATTAACTTCAGTTATGTGTCAGGCACAAAGCAATATAACTACTTGATGAATCTTTAATTTCAGCGTTTTCGTAGTAAAAGTCCGAACAATTTTTGTGTGGTTTTCAAGATATAAACCCACAGTTTGAGTAAATGTCTCGCGGAAGCCTGAGTGCAATTTATTCAAATCTGACCCTTATCTCGTTGTGTTTCTAATACACATTAATAGTATGCTTATATGAAATAAATTGCTACATATCGAGCACAGTTTCGCTTATTCGCCGCATCTTTGCATAGCGTACACTGGCATATGCTTGTCAATTTGAAACTTATATTGAAAACAGAATACATCGCATGTTTTTGAGAACAGATACCAATTAAAATATTTGTACTCTCAACAAATTGAAAAAAACGTGGGATACCATATGTGTGGCGTGTTTTGAATCTCATTTTCAGGAACTAAATTACAAACATAATGACAGATGGTAGTAATTGAATAGAAGGCAATTAGCTAATATGATAATGTGCGTTTTGATTTCAATCGTTAAAATATTGAACAACGTGAGGATGCATAAAGTTCAAGATTCGAACGTTTGCATGACAGCGAAGTCCTGGCAAGGGGACGACGGTTTCGTCCAACTTGGGCGTTGCGTTTAGTAATTACCGTGAATATATAAATATAAAAAGGTGTCAAGGGTGCTCAACCGCTCAGCTTCACCGCCAGACTGGCTGGCTTTTATCAAATTGTAGTCTGCCAGTAAACCGTAGAGCTCCAAGGTCAATATCAACTCCCGGTGGTACACACTGGGCAGCAAGCTCCTCGCGGTCCAAGGCAAACGGGGCTCTGGCTAAGGGAAGGGAAATCCTGAAAAGAAACCTTCTTACTATGGAGGGCCAGCAACCCGTCCAGTTCAAATCGCTCGTTACAGAAACTGCAGGAAAGAAACTAACTAGTACTAACGGGCAGAATGAGTAGCCGAGAAATCGGCAGGATGGCCCCGCGTCTGATGAAAGCTCTGTTGGAAAAGTCATGCATCGATTTTTCCTGTGAATTTGATTACCTAACGTTTTAAGGTTTATGCGCTGCAAATTACAGAACACGTACCTAAGCGGCCGTCCCACAGCAAATTATTAAGCCAAGGCGGTTTCTGTATCAAAATCAAGAAACTCTCCGTTTTTACACAATCTGGGAAGTTTGAATTACTAAATGAATACAGGACGACGAAGCCGAAATATCCAAGAACCAACACATACCACAAATCTCAAAAGTGAATATTCGCGGTGTATTTTAAGCCTAACCGGACCGGAAGTGCACAAAAGTAATCAATATTTGTCCATGCTAGAATGATGTGTAACTTCATACGGGAATCCTGATAAAGTTCACAACTAGCGATTTAGCAATATATGGATTGTCAACTTCCTGTGAATTTGATTACCTAACGTTTTTAGGTTCATGTGCTGCAAGTTACAGAGCACGTACCAAAGCGGCCGTCCCCCAGCAAATAATTAAGCCAAGGTGTTTTCGATATTGAAATCAGGAAACTCACCGTTTTTACACAATCTAGGAAGTTTGAATTACTAAATGAAGTACAGGACGAAGAAGCTGAACTATCCAAGAACCAACACATACCAAAAATCTCAAAAGTGAATATTCGTGGTGTATTTTAAGTCTAATCGGACCGGAAGTGGGAATTTGTACTCCAAACATCCAAACATATTTTTGTATAAGGTAGTAACTTGTCAATAATTATGGGATTATTTGTAAGCATAAGATTGTTATGTGAACTTCGTTCATTATTGGAATACTGTGCGATGACGCTATTTGCAGGGCCTAGCTGATTCAGACTCCTATATTGACTATGTCCAGGGCTGTTTACTAGTACCAACCTACTTACTTGTCAGTGTCTGACTGTTATATACAGCCCAGAAGACGTCAGAATAATAAAATAAAAGTCAGCAAATGTCAGTTGCCCGAGCCATGAGAGCCGGCCACAGAACCAAAACAATACGTCAGCCTTCGCCGCCCACAGCATCGATATAATTTCACATTGCATAGAAATGAACACTAAATGCAGCTATCCCCGGCCGGTCAGCAATCGAATCATCAATCTTCATAAGTGATGTAACTGGTATTTCCACCTATTTGCTTAGTGGTCCGTAAGTGAATGTTGTCAAGTTCGAGTGTGTTTTGACGTAAAGCGACGTGAACATTATTGCTACAATTTTGGTCTTTAAAATGTTCTATATTCACCCAAAACAACAACGAACCTGAAACAAAAGTAACCGCAAAATGATACAAAGTATATGACATATGTAATTATATGCATCAATGATACACCGTAATGAAAATTAGTGTTATTTACGAAAATATTCACAATTTTATAAACTGGCATGGAAATTCCCACCACCTATGCAAATTCACATAATTTTGTTTACTTTGTACGTGTACTATGATTGCATATTTTAATACATAAACACTCAAAATATTTATCATATAACCTGGACAAAAGATTTATTTATTATTTTTCCATGCCATGAGACATTTCCCCTATCTGTGTTACTTCATATTTTAGTATAAGGTAGTAAGAATGCGTATACGTTATCTGGGATGTATATATCCAAGCTAGTTTCTAGTGCAGCCTCTCATATTACTTGACAATAGTCTACAAATATTTTGTAAGTTATAAAATTGGTATACGTTAACTCGGATGTAACAGAAGTAAGTAAAAGTTACATCACAGTAAGAAGAGACGACTTAACACTTACTGTCCGTCAATTACTGAGATACAAAGGGTGACAGTCGCCCGACTCAAGGTGTTGACGGGGTGTCAGATCGTGACTTTACTTACTCCTTGGCCGGTATGCCTTTGATATAGCTCTATAAAATTGACAACAATGAGTTGAATCCATGTGGGCATGGAAGCTGTGATGTTTTTCAATAAAGAAAACTTACTACGAGCACGTGTGTATATGTGCTATTTATCCGTTTTCAACGCATGAACCTCCCCTCACGAACCCTGATATGTCGCGTTTTATGTTTGGATCCCGACACCCGCAATTTAATAAAATTAAGAAATTTCAATATAAAATATGCCATCACTGACAATGATGGGTGTATTTTACGGTTAGTGTTTGTTACGAAAATATTTGTCACTATTTTATAAAATGGCTTTGTAATTCCCATCACCAATTATATATAATGCACATCATGTTACTACCGGTAATCCAAAATCACTCTCGATAATTTTGTTTACTCTGTGTGTGTACTATGGTTGAATTTGAAGTTTTTATCATTTTAATGGTGTGCATATTTTACTGGTAGTACATAAAGGTACACTTTGCAAAAATACCCATGATATATTAATAATATAATCCATTATACAACCTGGACAAAAGAAATTCTTATTTTTTCTTGATATAATGATATGTTACTTTATGCGGAAATCCTAGTGAATGAGATTTAAAAAAAGGGATTGTCACTTGCCCATTAATGCTTTTAGTTGATGCTACCTTCAGGTCCTACCTGTTATCCAGAGTCTCATGTTGACTATGGGCCGGATCGTTTACTCACTGGTCAGTGTAAAATTTGACCGAGAAAAAGTCGTATAATAGTACTAACAAAAATATAAAAGTCAGTTGCCCGTGTCAAGAAAGCTTACAGAATCAAAATAGTCTGTCAGCCGTTGATGTCCATACCAGCGATATTTTACACATAAAAATTGAGAATCACAATTGCATATAAATGAAGAATACAGCTATTCCGGCCATCAGGCCATCAATCGAATCATAAGTCTTCATGATTGATTTAACTGATATTTCCATTCATATGGTTAGTTGTCACAGATTGAATGTTGTCAAGTTCGAGAGTGTGTTTTTTACGTACGGCGACGTAAACATTATCCATTACATCACAGTCCCTCAAAACTGTGATTACATTAAAGACGCATTGACAAGGAAGTGCCATTGTAAAATTTCGGAGAGTAGAGGACTTTTTATACTGGAGACGTTCCAGTACGGATCCGGGGTTGTTCGATTGGCTTATCAAAATTCTTTATTTGAATAGGGCATGTTATATATATTCACCAAAATAACAACGTTGCCATGTTTCTAGGCATAAAACGAACTTGAAACAAAAGAAATCGTTCGATCCAAACGACCTGCGTCCTTGGAAACCAAGTCTTATGGCCCTGGTGTTTCCGAGCGAAAATACCAGCGAAGATTCCCGGGGAACAATTATTAATGCTGTATTTCACTTTGATGTGGGAATTGGTGACCAAACATGGAATTATAAACCATGGTCAAAACAAATTTGGAGGAATCCGAAAACGTAACTTACTGCACGTGAATTTCCCGACGAAGTTTTAAACGTTCTGGTTATCTCCGTGGTACAGTAGCCTTTGATACAAAATTGACGGACTCTAAAAACGCAATGTGTGGCAAGACAAAAACGGAATGTGATGCAAGTAATGCAATATCACGACAAATGTTTCGAATGTTCGCCCATTCTTCCATGTTTATTTGGCGACATGAATGATTCAGCAGAGCGCTTAGATAGGTTATTTATTAGAGGCGCCCGGGTAATCGAAATTTGGCGTGAATGGCTTTCCGAGCGAAAAATGTCGGGGGTAATAAAAAAAGAAACTATTTTCGCCCATTCATCCATTTTGGGGTGATATATCATTGATTCAGCCCAGCGGTAGTGTAGTTTATTTATTAGAGGCGCCAGGGAACCAACATTTTGGACGTGAATTATTTGGACGACAATTATAACCAAGAGGTGAGAGACTACTTACCGCGGCGACATGCAGCTACGGTGACTGCGACTCCAATCATATTTTAATTTTACTAAGCTAGGGTAAAACCCATGTTTATGCTATGAGAAAGTGCAGATCTTGAACGTATTTTAGTGGAAATACATTTTTGCTTATCACGGCGAACGCAATTTAATGTGAGTGAATTTCCCTACTAACTAGTTGTATGCGGTGTCCAATATGGCGACCAAGGGCAAAAACAGTGTTATGCAAATTAGCCTTAGTTGAAAATGTGAGTTTTCTCGACGATAGGTACGTGAATTTGAACCAAAATGTTATCGGCAAGACTCAGCGTACGACAGCGACAGCCACTGAAACGTTATTGAAGGCAAATGAACACGTCAGGCAAAAAAGACTGTTTCGAGTCGTGGCGTAAAATGGAGGCACATACCATTTTGATGCTTGAGGGGAATGAAAATCCGTTGATTTGAGGGTGTCACAATAAGCGAGGGAGCAAATCGTTTTTATGCTACGAAAAAATGCAGACCTTGAACGTACTTTTTGGACTTAAGTACTACGTCATTTTTGTTTTATTACCTAAGGTTTTTAGGTTCATGTGCTGCAAGTTACAGAGCACATACCAAAGCGGCCGTCCCTCAGCAAATTTTCGATGTCGAAATCGCGAAACTCGCCCTTTTTACGCAAACTGGGAAGTTCGAATTACTAAACGAAGTACAGGACGACAAAGCTTGGATATCCAAAAGCCAACACATACAAAAAATTATCTCAAAAGTGAATATTCGTGGTGTATTTTACCTCTAACCGGACCGGAAGTGAGAATTTGTTTGTAATCTAAATATCAAAACATATTTTAGTATAAGGTAGTAACCAAACACGAAACCGAAAGGGGAATAAATACGTTTGAATGCAACCAATGTTTATAGCACACAGTTACCAAAGCCACACTCATTTGACACTTATGTTTTAACTATTGAATGTTCAACTAGAAACATTTTATTTAAATAATGTGACATATATATGCTAACATAGACCAGGTAAATATGAACATAGTATTAAAATCAACATGTATGTCTATGTGTACGTGACCATCTGTGGAAACAAAATAATAACAAGATACTAGTAACAGATAGCAGCAAACTTTATCACAGATACATATTGAAGCATTAATAGAATAACGATTAGAGTACAAATGTATTACAGGTAGTTGTTAAATAGAAGTTATTAATTCAGATCGCTGCTAACTTACATTTTATTTCCTGTCAAGGATAATTGAACTCACCATTCGCATCCTAATTATATGTTTTTCAAAAAGACGTTGAAATACCATTCGGGTTTGCGTTCGTCATCAACCAAGATTCTACCAACACTTTCGACACAACAACACTTTTTTTGAAACAAAAATAATTTGCCAATAGGTTGTGCAAACAAATTGTATTTCAGTTTACAACATTTTCCTCCATCTGCTTTGGTAAGACTAATACTCGGCTAATTTGTTCGTGATCGAGGTGAATGTAAAGCCGTCGGACTGTGACTTGGTGTGGAGTTTTCACAAATATAAATGCAAATAATGCTAATAAACCAGCCTCGGATGCTATAACCCAAGTTTTTCCAGAAATGTGATATTGATCTGATGCAGAGAAGTCGTTTAAAAATGTATCACAATGAGCGAATGATTTAAATCACCTCGCTCACGTAGATGTGTGGGACAATGTTGCTTGAATTCACAATTTTGTTTGCTAACGTTATTAATTGACTGATTGTTTGAGACTCAATATAAATGCAACGTCACATGTATATGAATGTAATTCCATCTGGTTCAAAACAAAAATTGGATAGAATGAGGAGTATGATATATTAAAGAAAATCAGCATATTGATAACAATAATAAAATTGATTCTGTTAATGGTGGACTATCGGGAGTTATACCCGTGTCGCTAGCACGCCCTCTACAATCTGACAAGGTGTGTTAACACGAAAGAGAACGTGCTTTTAGTATATAAATGGTAACATAATAGACCGTTAAGATATTGTCGAAAGTAATAAGTTCTACTCATTCCAACATTCACAACTAAATCAAGGATTTATTAATCATTCCCTTGTATATTAGTATTGTATAGAGACTCACTCCGCTTTTGGCCACGCGACCTTTTGTTCAATCATTAGTCTTATTTCCGTGAACCGACACTGTGTTAGCTACCAGTTACAACATATGGTTCTTTATCAATATTCGCCAATGGTTCTAACTGAGAAATCCAAACACACGACCTCTAACGTCGTAGCTACTACGGATTCCGATGGACGTTCTCTTTTTTATGTTTATGTGAATTTACCTGTTTTTATGTTCAGCGCTATGAACGAGCAATGAAACTGATTTCTGAATATTTGAATTTTATTGTTTTTTTTCGTCGTATAAGTCTGGAACATTCACCCGAAAGTGTGAAAGAGGGCATTTTACTCGACTCGGAACAAAACTGTTATACCTGTTAACACGCACTGTCTCGGTGTTTCCAATGCACATTATACAAACCATTCTTTGATAAAAAGGTAAGTTAGTCTCCGATATAGACACCAACACAGAATTGCATCTGCAATGTAAATCAGTATGCAGATACGTTCAATACCATTTAATCCTAAGGAGTTTACATGGAAGTCTCTTTGCTACCTGATGGCATCATTAGAAAATGGAGGAGGCGACGGAGCTGCTCCTTACGTTGGATTTGAGCAGTTTGTATTTTATTAATTTCAACGACGATTGACTTTCCCAGTAAGGCAAATGTGTCTTATGTTGGAATTTACTTGAAGACAATTAGACGTAATGTTATATGTCGTAGGCGACATTGTCCAATACATTAGGTTGATAACAGAGAATCATTTCTATCACATTAACACCAGCACAGAGGACATATACAATATGCATTTATTATTATATTTATTATTATTTTCTATATAGAGTACATACAATATATAGCTCAGTAAGATTTACATTTAACAGTGTGTTCTAGTTACACGCATAGGAAAATGAGTCATGTAAGTGTTAAGTAGATATAATTGAAAGATGAAGATTCCTACCACTAAAAATGATCAGATGGATCGTGCACACAAAATATATACATAGTATGAATTTAGGGAATGTAGATCACACCAATGAACAATACACTAGAATCATAACAGTGGGACACTAAGCATAATGAATCAAAACTTGAAGTTAGTTTGTAGTCAATCCACTCACGCACGTACGTACATGTTATATAGATAAAACTACAATACGTGTGTGTTTAATTAGGAAATATGAAGGTTCCTATTACAGGAAAATGGTCAGATAGGTCGATAGCAGATATACAATTTTCGGACTCTGTGATTGGAGGGAATATGAAATCAGTATAGACCGTATCGGGGTAACAATACAGTATACGGTCATAATCGTGGGTTACTAAGCGAAATGATCTAAGATTTGAAGAAGATGGCTGCTGGTGATCTTTTAATGTTAAGACATAGTCGATCCATTCACGTTCGGCACCCACAAATATCCCAGGAATCAAATCAGAATCATATGTGGTATACCAATTACCAATAATATTAGGCATCCTGGCACCAAGTATTTCGAATATTTCATCACGATGTTCATGATACATATTATTATAAGTATCAGCGTTGAAATCACCACCTACGATTACTGGCTCGCTTTTAGGAATATTCTGCTCGACAATAAACTGTGCCATCTCCTGTACTTGCAATACTCTCATTACATCAAACATTGTGTGAGCCTCTCCTAAGGGTGTATACTGCAAATGAGTACCGAATATGTGATACACTTTGCTTCTGCCCTGGAAAGATTTTTCAATTTTAGCGTATGCTACTCCCTTCGCTAGATATATATCATCGGAAGGGCCAACAGGGGAAAAAACTGTCGAGTTTTCAGAAAGGATTTGCCATTTTGATGCGATGAAAATACCACCATTGTAGGGTCTTAAATACAATTCTGGTGGGTCTCCAACAGTTGCAGTAGTGTACAGAAAACCGTTTGCGGCCAATAGATCCCTGAGAGAAACGCCAAATTCGTACCCACAACCACCTAGAAACACTTCTTGGAATATTATCACATCGACTTCCGGATGTTCTTCGAATAGACGATTAGGGATACGACACACCCGTTCTCTCTGGCCAAACTGTCCGACAGGATATGGTATTTCGTAGACGTTGTAACTAATTACACTGAGGTGATGGGAATGTCTGTCTTTCAGTCGAACTGGGGACGGGGGCAAACATCGAGCGTGATCGCCATCTAGAAACAGCTGATCAGGTTCCAATTCAGTAGTTACGTCACAGATAAACCCAAACACATCACACATAGCGCATTCCAAACCTACAAGATAAAGTATTTTTTACATTTAGCCATGTTTGACAATTGATCTATCTACTGATTAGCAAGCCAATCACTCAGTAGGTATACACTAAAACAATTGCAAGCTATAGCTCTCTTGATCCCAAATAATATAATACTCAGTAAAATACAATAATAAGTAAAACAAAACTATAATATAAGAGTCCTTACCCGTGTTGATATGCGGTACGTCTACTGGGTCCTCCCCATCTCTCGGATAGCAAAGTCTTCTCTCTGGAAGTCCTGTCCAACAGCATGTGCCATCTCGACCGTCGCATCGAGCTGTCAACACTTCATCCATGGAGGCATCCTCACAGGCTGTTTCACTCGGATGACAAAATGGTGCAGTTCCTTTCCATACCTAATAAAATAATTCAATGCACAACCTTATCTTGCAGCAAAAGTTACTCTACAATAAACAATAGTATATAAAGCATTAATGTAATTTATTAATTTAAGAAACATTGCACGTAATATAATATTTATTAGCGTTGTGTTTGTTTGTTGGTCGGTTGACAAAGATATTTGCACCACATAACGAATCAAGTCACTGTATTATATGTGGTAACTCATGGTTGCTACAAGTACAAAATTCCAAGTGGTACAGACCACCAAATACTTCACATTGGGCGAGACGACTTGATAGGAACACATACACTTTGATTCATTGGCATCATTCAAATTCCGATTCTGCAATCGGTACATGTATATACTAATCCCAATGTGCACGATGATGCCAAGTTATTGGATTGGTATCCACTATATTTCATTCGTAATATTAATATCGTTTTTATTATATGCTGGAGATCTACGCCGGACAAACAACATAATGACCACAATCTAAAGCTTACTCTGTAAGAGCTCGTGATATGTGCATGAAAACTTGAATATCAAGGCTAGTCGTTCCCGGGAAAACCCCAAGTTTAATAGTTTGGACGAAACTAAAAAACATTTGTTTACTAATTATCCTTTTCTCAAGGATGGTTTTGAACAGTGGCATTAAGTGGTGCTGACAACAAATATTTAGACATTGATTGGGAAAAAGAATGAGAAATTGTTCAACATCAAGAATGCAAGTCATACAAGCTGAACATGCTATTAGTTTGACAAACTCCGGTCCAAAGGCATGACGAGACTACAGGGTTTGTAACCGTGAATAGTTATATTGAACAGTGAATAGTTTTTAAATGGTCCAAACAACAGTCATTCGGGCATCTTATAATATCTACATGGCTTTCGGTAGGAGAGTGAGATAATGGCGTGTACCTGCGGTATCTGCAAGTTGTGGTCGAAAGACGTTTGGGATCCAAATGGTGACAAGTGAAAACGAGCACCTATCTCCAGTTTGCAGCACTTGGATTACACACAGCTTCACACTGCAGTGTTAGCGATAAATCAGAGACCATGTATTAAACTTGTCCCAACTACGTCACCAACTGTTTGAGTCAATCACTCAGTCAATTAGTCAGACTTTGTGATTTTGATTTGCATTATTTAGTGTCGAGTTGCTGCAGGGCTTATCTACCAGTTTATTGTTGTCTACCCCGATTGCAACTCCATAGCCTAGCACACCCCATTGCCTATACCTGCCATTTGATTGTTTCCCGACAATTTGATGTTATATTTACATGATCCAGACACCTCTCTAAGAGTGCAAACAAGTCTTGTCTGATTCCCGACATTTGAAAACCAAATAAGTCTATGTAATGCACAAATTTCCACGGTAATTAGGCCTAACTTCGCCGCTGCTGACAGCATCATTGCTCAATCATCATCTACGGTCATTTCGATAACAGCAAATGATGCTCTTCGATAGTAATGATGTGCTACCACTTGCTCTAGCAGCACGTGTGTTGCGACGAGGCTTTGGGGAGGACGGTGTTTTGATGATTTGTTTATTGTCAAGGACACTATTGATCGAATTTTCTTTTGACCAGACGACCTCGTAGGTTTTTAAATGTAGTACATTTACCGATCTCTCTATACTACCATTTTATCTCGACAATGAGATAAACAGGATCCTCAATGAAGCCCCGCTCACCCCAGATTCTGGGTTCATTGGTGTAGGCTATAGTACTGAACAAAAATCTGGTCCTACCTCGTTGGCTACATTTAGCCTTTCTTCGCACGTCGAAACAACCCCAGGAGGGTAGCACGGAATTCCTTCATATTCATAAACAGCTGATTCAAAAGTATCACCATTTTCCGTACATGATAGTTCTCCAAGTGAAAGACACAGGCGCGGGATTACGCCGGGTATGTTTTCGGTCACTCCAACTTCGTACTCTGTTAGAATAATGCATATGTGTATTCAATGTACATTCAAAAAGAATACCATGAATTCACTAGAGCAAACAAATTACGTAATTTACTTTTTAACACAGCATTATTTTACTGTATGAAATAATTTGTCAATTATTGAATAAAACGACATTTTTGTACTTCCAACTAATTCAAATTTGTGTGGTTATCAAAATGTTGTTCAATTAGACATCATTTACGTACACGCTGAAGAAGAATTCTCTTGAAAAAATGTAACGGTTTATCATTTGAACTGTACATACACAACACTTTGTTTCCAATATTTTGTACACGTATTCTTATACAATGTTTTAAAGAGAAGCACTTCACATACGTTGATCACATGTTGTTTGCCGAACTGTGCGCACAAACATTCAGTTATCGAATTTAGTTCACCATGTACGTAATCTGTATTTTTCAAATGAATTCATACAGAACTGATTCATACTTACTGCTTGTGCACTCCACTCCACACTCAAGATATATAACGAGAATGAGAATCAATTTGGACACCACGGAAGTCATCGTTATACATGGGTTTGTCAGCCAATGTTGTATACTGGAACCTTTGCCGATATTGCATTGCTTATAAGCGCAATACTCGACAGTGTGGACTTGTCAATTTTGAATAAGTACCAGCGCATTTTCGAGAAATGCCAATTATTTTGTGAAAAACTACAACTTTGTTAGAATTCAAGTACATAGCATGAATCGAATATTTTCTTAGTCCATGTCATATTATAGAGATAACAATGAAGCTCGACAATGTGTATTCACAAACCTTACGGTCAACCTTTAATTGATATATATCAAACGCAGTTACCGCACAAATCATATTGAAATTTCACGAGTACAGCCAAGATGAAGATAAAGGTGATGGTAAAGACATCAAAATCAAGGTGTATCTTTTTTCTAACTTTACAGACATTTGCATCAATCAAAGGGCATGACTAGTGGTGTTTAATAAATTTACCATTCAATCACAGCAATATCTAACCCACAAACTGGAAATAAGGAAAGTTGAAACTATAGTATCAAGTCTGGTTATTTTTTGTTATTGTATTTATCGATTCAAACTGGCACGTTAACACTACGTACATCATGATAGTAAATAGTATTGTGCGTTTTTCAATGTAAATTAAAAAGTGGAATGATCAACCTAATCGCAGACTAAATATGCGCATTCTACGCACCTAAATTAATACTGAACGAGGTAATTAATGTATTTACTAATTATTAATTGTTCGGAAAGTCAATCAATGGATAATATCCATTCAATTTTATCCCATACACAATAGATATATTACGTGTGTTCCAATAACAAAGATCAAGTATGCGAATCAGGTGGTATTGCAGTCTTGAATACACACATACACTCGACATGGTTACATGGAATAAAAAGGAACACCAACTCTATAAACTTATATTCATTCATCCGCCCATCCATCCATCCATCCATCCATTCATCCACTCATTCATTAAACTATGTAAGACATATAATCAGTGGCTAAGTTATAATCAGTTGGGGCTCCGAGTCTTCGGTATCACAGTTTTCCTCTCCAGACATGAAGCATGTTCGTTCCTCAACTTAAGCGTGCGTGTATGCGTTAACTGTGCACTTGCACTGTACATAGGTATCGCAGAAAAACTATAATCATAATCATCTTTATGCCACCCACAGCATAAATAAATCGATATCGCCATCTACGATAAAGGAGCATTTAACGCGTGTATAACGACGCGTGTAAAATACATTGTTTACATTAAATTCGAACACGCGCTGCGCCACGACCACCATCCTTTAAATATATTGTGATTGTATTCGTGTAGTGTCAGACGTAAATTGAAAATGTGACGTATCATATCAGAGTATACTGGCCTTCCAAACAAATGAGTATTAATGATTTTCCGCAGACTCCCCCCCCCCCCCACGTATTGACAATGGGGTTGCATTTTCAGAATGTCTACAATTCCATGTGTGAATAAATAAAATAAAAAGTAAATTTTGTACACATGAAATAGATGCAGCGACGCTTTAGCATTTGTCGCTAATCGGTGAATTTTTTGTAGTAACAAGTTACGAAGTGCTAAATTTTAAACGATTCGGCCTGGCCGTATACACTGTACACGGGTGTTCATTACAATTATTTGATTGTTCACCAATGTCTATTTCTAAAACCTTGGGTTTTACCAATACTTTGAGCGTACATCACTGAAATTAATCATTTTACGTCGAGTAAAAAGTTGCCTATTATTTGATCGTTGGCTATTCAACGCTATTCAATTTGAACCTGGTTTAAAAAACAAACAAAAACAGAATGTACATCTATGTGAAAGAACCGTCCAAGGAAACAAAGTGTATGTCAGTCGCCGCTCGTATAAATAACAATATGTTAGAAACGGAAACGTGTTGAAATGATATTCGTAAGGTATGTAGCATCAGCATCAGGTGTCTCATTATATACAGACACAATGCTAGTTTTTTTTTACATTAGACACCGTAAATTTGGAGGTAGGTAATTAATGCGAACATCAAACATGATGTGACGTACAGTTAGGGATGAACCATTAGAAACTTTGGGGTGATGGCAGAAAAACTTGGCAAAAATATATTCGTGCTATTTTATTCAATGATGAATTCGCTGCATATTTTATTGCTCTATTTATATTTATATTTATATTTCTGTTTCTGTTTCTATTCTTCTTTTTTCATAATTCTTCCCTGTGTATTTTTTCCATCGACCTAGTACCTAATGGTTCATCCCTTCTGAAATGTTCTCGATCCGGTGTTTCAATTGGCCTAACAAATGGACAAATATTTTCTCGACATCAAGAGTAAACCTAAAGTAATCTAGCTCACGCATTTATCATAATGTTCCTGCCTTGGGGCTCTGATATGGTCAAAGATGTTTCACAATATATAACGCACTAACACGTATAGTCTTGCCGATATGCAAATTCTATAAATTGTGCCTTCTATAAATGATAGGACGCTTCTGTGACGTCAAAATGACGTTATGGGTGAGTGCAATATATGTCGTTGAAATCGACTACTGTACTGTGATTAGTTGTGTAGTCGTTCTTCGTATAGAATACAGTGATAAAAAAAACATAATCTTAATTGATGAAAGACTACCAATAGAAGCAATTTGTAACCCATTTTCGTCAAAGAAGATTTTCGTCACTGAAGGGCGCGATTTATGAATGTATTTGTTGCAATGGCTTACAATTTCTGTGCAGATTACAATTCTGAGTTCAATGTCATGAGTTCATTTATTCGGACCTCGCCTCGCCAATATGCAATAGCCATCCAATGATCGAAAACCTTACTGCTTCTAAGACGGAGTTTAAATTAACCTATTACTAACTAATAGAAATTCTCAGACCGCACTGGAAAATAACTAAATAAAATGTCAATTACTAAAAATGTTTTAACAATAATGAATTCATATTAATTTTACGTATATGACAAATCATTTATTTTTGGTATGGCGTTAATTCATAATATAATGCCGAACGCGGCGTTCTCATGACATAAACGGTATCACGTACACCCCTTTTATCAGACAGTATCTGAGTAGTGCAATAACTGACTCATAACCAATATTTCTCCACATATTTACGAATCGTTTAAATAACAAGCTCTCTTTGAGTCATTCATTTAGAAAATCACCGTGTACTCACATGTCCGTTTTTGGTGAACGTGATTCGTGTAACTGAAATACAAACGACTAATATACTACATTGTCGATTTTATCCTGCTCAAACTACCCCGCTGAACGTATATTCAGTTTTTCGACTACATTTCCGACAAAACTATATGACCATCTTCCCTTCATAATGACATAATGGTGCATGTGGTCCGGTTGACCACTGTGGACACTAAAGCGGTAACAGCTGTAACTACCGATATTTTTTCTCCGATTTTTATTTTCAATTGTGGAGATAGCTGGTACAGGTTACAGGAAATAAAAAAAGCATTTTACGTTTTATACAGAAAATAAAATGAAAGTTTCATTTACAGAAACAATAAGTTTTAACCCTTTACAGATAAAGCAAATTCCTAATTATATTTACACTTTTATAATATATTTGATAATTTGTGTTTAAGAAACAAAATTGGAAATTGCGTACGAATTACGAAAAAACTGTAGAATTTTATGTTATATTCATGCTCTCTGATGCCTCTGGATAGAGTGTACTTAAAAAATAGGACATATGCATATTTTATTGCTTCATAACACTGGTATAAAAATGGGTTATTAAGTTGGTGGCAAACCGCTACTCTCATTGGCGTGATCTGGCCGTAGAGGGCTAAACTGTGACGTCATTTCTGAACAGTTGCGTTATCACACGTATACGATGGCAGTATCCCGGGACAGTATCTACTCTTCACAAAGCACTTGTTCCGATGGAAAACTCCAGCGTTAGCAAATATAAAAATGAAAATAAAACGGAATTTGACATGTTTGGTATAACAGTTAAATAGCCATGCCAGTTTGAGCACAGTGCAGGCGATGACAGAGAATGTTTGACGGAAAGTGAAAGTTCCGGCGATGAATCGGAAGCCAGTGTTGATATGGACAAACGGAAATGCAGAGAAAGATGTTCGTGTCAATTACCAGTTGATGCCAACTGTACTGGAGTGCATTTGTTGCCAAGAAATATCGGGATTAGATTTGTTTGTGTTCTGAATCGTGTCATGACCGCATTTCGTATCATGGCTGTTATCACTCACGATTATCATTCGGTACATGTTGCTTCCATTCTGCATAGACCAGGTTATTTTCAAACAATAATTACATGAATTAGTGAACGTCTACAGTTACTCAATTGCATTGCCGTCTAATTATTATTTCTTTTTTTACTAAATACAGCCATGTAATTCAGTGGAACTAAGAATAGACGCCGAGAGAAACAACCAATTTTCATGTACGTGACGATGTTTGAAATGAGTCAGTTCACATCCAAGGTGTTCTAAAATCTGGTTTGACTCGTGTACTTGTATAACTTGGTGCTACTGTGAAAAAAAAAACTATCGTAGTATTTTTTTCACGAATAGCGAGAAGAGATTTACCATGTGCATTGCTATTACAGGTATGCACTTCAGAACTACAAGCAAAATAAAATGCTGGTTTAGAATACAGGGACGGTAGTCACTGTTTTCTATATGCAGTAATAGACTGAAATATTTGAAACAATGACAGGGTACCAGGCAAATCTGGCTACATCTGCTTTAAAGACAACGCTTTTCCGTATTGAAAATATTATAATTTTGTAACCAGTATTTATATTTCTTTGACTTGTTTGTTCGTTGTATATCGATATGTTGCTTAATAAAAAGAAAACACAGAGATGACAAATTACAACGAGAGTCATCGTTCGAATCGCACGGTCTCGTGTCTTCGACTTTAAGGCCTCTACACGATACCGTGCGAGATTGCAGTGAGATCTGATTGGACGTAACAAATTATAAAACAAAATTCTACTTCCTGTTTTGTCACTATGAAGACACCCTTCCCACACAAAACTGCGTCGATTGCCTGTATATGGTGAGACTTGAAGGCAGCAACACCGAAAACGTTCGCAATTTTATCATCACAAATATCACTATTCATGGGCGCCGCCATTTTGTTAAAATGAAACGCTAAAGAGGGATTTGTAACACGCAAACTGATTGGACAATGATTAGCCACAACTGACTACTGGGAGCACTGTTAGAATACGCATATTCGATGGTCGTTCTGCCAAAGTCTGTTTAAAGGCTTGGCCGAATAAACTTAGACCTTGGCTAGCGAAAATGAACGAGACTGAGTACTCGTGAGTACTTTATTGAGAGTAATAGAACTTGTGTAGACTTGCTTGCAATTCCGATGAAAATTCTTGAAATATATATATAAATTGCGTAAACAAGGGGTGAACGCAAAAGTCATGTGACCGCGAAAATCCCAAATGTTTCGCGTTCACCCGTTATATTTATTTTTCAAGGATTTTTCATCGGAATCGCAACAGACTGCAAGCAAGTCTAGTACTTGTGATAAAACAGCGTTGTTGTACCAATCAAACATGTGTGAAAGTATGTTCATTGTTTATAATCTGAGCCCAATACACCAACTACAACATGAAGCATTTCATGTGTTGAAAAAATTGTAAAGTCACGTACATGTACATAGAATCACGGAAGATATTAGGAGCTCCTACTACATTTCATGATAGAAATGCAGCGAATTCAGTGTATTCACAAAAGCACCATGATCGATTCAAATTAGTGAAAATGGCAGAGAAAAGAACAACATAATTCAACCATCAGTAAGACGCCTTATGGTTTAGTGGCACTTGATAGGAGGTGGAGGTTTTGATAAAACAAATGTAACACTTGTATATACATTTAACATTGCAATTATTGTTTATTTGCCCCTACAGTCGATTGTAAAAATTATACGATAGTACTTTATTTACGCATCGGTTGTTATGACCAGCGCACCACCAATCAGCATAATATTCCAGTGTTCGATACATAATTACGTGTGAGATAATGCGATATTATTTCATTTGCCAATTTTACTTAACCATCTGCATCTCAGGTCGTTGTAACTGGTAATTCAATAAGATCTAACCCTCCTCGAGTTTTCTCTTGAGTTATTGTTGCAGTCAACTGCCCAGCACTTTACCACAGTATTTTGTATTCACGGCGGTTCAAAAAAGCAGAGACGCAAACGTGCACACGAATAGAGTAACTATAGCGTGGATCAGAAATGACGTTACAGTTTGTTGTAGCGCCCGCAGGGAAAACGGACAAGTGAGCGCTTCTTTCGTTTATTCATTTTCCCAGTTTTTAAACGAGCCATTCAAAGCAATACATCAAAGACAGTCCAAATAAATTTAAAACAAGAATATAGCACCATTTTATTTTGGATATGATCCAACTGCAATGATTCATGGGTATAATCTCACTCTTTATAATTTCACTTTATGACGACTCAATGTAGTGGTTACATTGTCACCTGCTGTTGCTGGACTCTTTTTTGCCGTCATTACAAACTAGCTATGAGCGCAGAAACGCCGACCGAACCAACGAGACAGAGCGTAACGAGAGTAGCTGTCCGTCCTGCTCCCGATGAGGTAGATAACACAATCAGTTCAACTGAACAGAATCCTGAAGATCAATATCGTGAAATACACGGAGTGTGGAGCGCTGGTGGACCGTATCGCATGGAGGGTAGGGTTAGACTGCACGAAAGTCAATTGAATCGTAAAACCCTTGGTAAATTATTTGGTTTGGAGCCAAAGACTGTGTACATCAAATGTTATGCTGACAATACTATGATAGGACCAGTGAGTGGTGGTATTTTCCCACTCAGACGACTTAATCTGTGTAAGGAATGGACATGTGAAGGTGAACCAAATAAAGCGGTATGTTTGTTTCTGTTGGTCCTGAAAATGAACGTGTTGTTATTCAAATACGTGTCCGATAAATCTTCTGTTAATTTCCTGATTTTTGATTGTTTATTTTATACATATTTATTTATTTATTTATTTATTTATTTATTTATTTATTTATTTATTTATTTATTTATTTATTTATTTATTTATTTATGTATTGCAATCTTTGACGAACTTACAATGATTGATTGACTGACTGACTGACCGATTTACTCACTATTTTTTCTTATTTTTCTTCATAGCAATCTTCATTGAAGACTTATCCTTTAGTGAAGACGAGCACAATCATTATCCTCGCACTTTCGCTGTTATTAATCCGTACAGTGTTACTGCTCAACATTGTGGAGTCAACGAATGTAAGCAGTGTTCTTGAAATCATATCGACAGTACTTCTCTCTGTTGGCATCGTTTTCGACATCGGATTCATTTATCTCAGCTCTGTCGTATTCTACATGGATATGACACACGGTTCTGAGGATCTTGACGGACGCCTTGGGATATGTCCTTGTTGCTGCAGTAAACGTTGTGCTAAAAACGCACAGTGGTATAATTATGCTATGGCGTCAATGACATTAATGCTGTTTGTTGTGTCACTCCCTTCTATTGTGTGTTATTACACTGTAGTGAGTGAGTGAAACAACAACATAATCACGAAGACTACTAGTGTCAATATGTCGTTCACCCCTTGTGAAATAAACTATTGAAATAAAGCGATCCATTAATAAATTATTGTACTATAATGTGGATTTGTTACATGGTTTGCGGTGTAGGCTGTGATGATGTGTTTGTTAAAATTTATTTTTTAATTTACCTACCTGAAAGTATTTATTAACAAAAATATAGACCTATCGTTAAATATATGGTAGGTTAGGTTGTAAACTTTCTAATGTAAATGACGGAACCGAATCAAATTTATATTGTTATTGCCGTCCTAGCTTCCTTTATTCACGTGAGCAGTTCTTTGCCGAGTTTAGCAAGTACTTATAGATGGGTGCGTGTTCGTCGACTGACTGCAACAGACTGCTTCAACCCTATAGTCAGGGGGTTTGTGAACATCGCCGACTGACTACTTAACTTGAGGGGATTTGGGCGTCGTCGTCCCGGGCGTTGCTGCGATGCTGGGGCAATTTTTTTATGGATTGAGCTAATGGGTGTTTGCGTACATGTTTGTGTTTATGTAGGGCCGCCATGCCTACGATTTGTATTTGTATGACGCCATGCTAAAATTGATTGACTATTTTTTAGGGACAAACATTCGGATTATTTATGGTAGTACTACTGTTGATTGAGTTAGGATGTTTGCGTTGTAAGAGTGTACAGTGGTTGATGCAGTTTGGTGGTATGTCTGAAGCCACTGTTGGGTTAGCCGGGTTGGAGTTCGTTGGTATGCATGGGACCCAGCCGTAGTCTGGTGTCAAGGTAGTGTGTCCGCGAAGGGTTCTGAATGCTTGGTCCCCATGTGTGGCGGGTTGTATACGGCGGAATGACGATTATATTGTATGCACATTTCTGATTCTATGGTTTAATGTGTTCATCCATCCTATTTGCATTTACATTTGTATTTATAGTCTAGTCACATACAGTTGGAGAATTTATAGTCACGAGTTCTTGATATTTGAGGTATGTATTTTATTTGACCAATATTGAATGTGTGATAATTAATTATAAGCAATCTTAGGCAATTTTTACAAACTGGATAACTGTGGTGTTGACAGTAAATATTTGCGTATGCCTGGCATACTGTACAATCCAGTAATAATTTTTGCGCAGAGAACAATTAAATTAATATTTTGATAGTGAGTTCATCTTCCTGGCGTTGGGAGATAACACACGTTGTTTACTGGCATCTGGCCGTGACATTGGAACCAATAAAAATTCGCTCAGACAAAATAAAAAAAATCAAATACAAACTTGCCAAAGCATTCGTAACATCCTTATCGAAACAGCATAAAAGGTAAGACAATTCAGATGTCGGTTAGATGAGAGCAACATCTGTGGACCACCTCTCAACAATGTCCATAACAGGGTTTCACATTCAAGTTAGCTGCAGGGGAATTGGTAATTAAATATACAGACCCGAACACTCATTGAACACGTGCAGTTTCAGTGAAAACAATGGCGTGTACTACTCTAACCATGGGAACGCATTTTATTCCGATATGTGCTAACCTCGCATGTGCCCCGTACCAGTCCTGTATGTTTGGTTAGCAATAAATACCCCAATACAAATAAACAAATGAGCTTTTCATAACCAGGAGTAATACAATAAAGTGGTATACCATTAATGATTTTGTGCAGTCGTTAAATTTAAAACAAAGCAAAAGACAACCAAATACTATGAAATGCACTGAAATCAAAGTCACAACTATGGGTACACGCTTACATGACATTACATACACTACTTCAGACAGTCAGAGTCTACGTTCTGTAAGGTGGCACTCCCACTTCTACTCAGAATAATATACGAATTAAAAAACGTGTTTTGTCCCCCGAAAATCCTGATTTACACCAAAATATTTATATAACCACGGAATATAAGTGATTTGTAAAATAAAATGATATGAAGTTATATTTGCGAAGTTTCATTATTTTAGCGACAGTAAAATGTTATGACTTCGACACCTTGACCCAAACACCTATTGAACTGTGAGTGTAAACATAAAATTTATGAGACAAATATTGGATAAATTCTGCGCAGTTTACTGATAAAATTTTATTCGCATAGTGGTAACTTGGCTGCAGAAGTACGCGTTCTGCGAGCTTAAACGTAACGTGACATGACTACAGACTTGTGTAACATTTCCTTACTCCATCAAATGTAGCGCAGTAGGAATTGCTTAATTGTATTAGAGGGAAACAGACGCTGGTTCTAGTGAAAACATGCGTTGATACTTAAAACATTTATTTTAGAACACCAAATCAAAATGATAATTTGCATTTAATTCAACTGTATACTGTAAAACAAAATGCACAGATCATCTTTTTTTCCAATTTAAGTCAATTTAATGTTGTTGAACTCCCGTATCCCCTATACGGGAGTTCAAAAACTTTAACACAATATAAACTTCTGGACACCCATGCTAATACTTGACCATGTCAGACAGATTGACCTGTTGAAAGCTCAAGTAACTGCTATTGTAGCACGGAACCCGATCTTTGTATTTATAATTGTTGGTGATTTAATGCTCAGAAGAGGATAATAGTTAGATTTTATTATTAGCGATAAATCCGTCCCAAATCCAGGATTATAATGTACTTACGGCGCTGACTATCGCAGCCTATAATTTAGGTCACAATTCAAAGAGGTAATTCAGTTAAAGAGATCGGTAGTCAAGCTATGTTGCAAATTTTCAGTTCAGGTTTTAATGGCAGGCACAGTGACGACAGAACCATTAATTGTACGTTTTTTTTTCTGAAACTAAAAAAAGTGAAATGGAGATAAGGTTATATACCATTTAATTAAAGGCTAATTAGTATTAGTGAAAGGCAATGATTAGAACATTTTAAAAACGTATTACGAATTGTTAATCCACAATAACAAGATTGAAGACAATGAAGACCTCAATATCAAAATAATGCTATTGCAACCGAAGCTAGGGAAAAGTATAAATAATTTGAATAAATAAATTATACTCCTGTGTTGTTGAATTGTCAGGAGAATAAATACACCGCTTTCGAAACGTTTCGTTTAAGCATCAACTTTAGACAACATTTTCTACATAAAAGTGCGCTGTCATAGTGAATCTTAAGCGACACAGGTATTTTTATAATAAATCAGCATTGTTAAATCGGGGCTACGGGGTATTTTCATCCTACCATAAAAAGAAATGCGAATTCCAAATATGGAATGATTACACGCGTAAGCGTTCTCTAATAATAAAAACAAACAAGGCTGCCACCAGGGTTTGACCGGACCCACACAAATAAGTTCGCTGATTCTGTTCTAAATATTTTGAATTTCAGCATGCCCATGATGTATCCTTGGAAGGTATAATATGCGCGTCGGTCGATAGTTCCGCTGTACTGTCTGAGTGCATACTCTGAGGTATCCTCGTAATAAACTTCATTTGTATGTTTGCCAGACATCTGTTAAATCATAGTGCTTGATGTAAACGCAAACAATAATAAATGTATTACAGGTCATTGACCTGTTTCTGGACGTACGAAAAAGTGTATGAAATTAATAGTATGCTGCCATCGCGCGGGAGCTGCGACATAAACGAAAGTATCGAGCCGGTTTGTTCGTTGTCGACCAAGACGCGGTCGAGGGGAATCTGCTCTAATGCTCAGAAGCAGTGGAAAACATGAAGGAAAGCTCCTGGAATTTACAATTTAAGCGTTAGACTTTTCAACTTTTTGCAATTTTATAAGACAGTAATATCATGCATATTCGTTGGTTATATTAAGATATATATGACACATCGTAAATCTCAATATTACTATAATTCTATCATAGTAAGAATTTATTGACCTTCCATTGTCACGAATTTCCACATATCGCAACACGTGCACTTTCTCGACATCATATGGTAATCAAAGAATGGTCTGTCAAAGAACAGGTCATTGGATACAGCACCAGTAGAAACATGAAAGTCAATACGAACAAATCCGCTGATTCGCATATTAGTAATCTGTTATTGAAAATACAAAACATCGTGAAGGTGAAAGTGATTTGTTTTTTAAATAATATTAACCAGTGAACACACAATGACAAAATTGACTACTGTTCCTGTAACATAATTAAAACTATTAACACTTTAATATAACTACTAATAACATAACATAAAGTATACAGGTACAGTATGTAAATTCTAGTTACGCAATGGATATTCACATAGGAGACAATTATTTTCACTTATATTTTATTTTATTTTAATAGCGAAGACTTATAGTGTATAAGATGACCAATTAATGTGATGGGTACCGTACATAGGAGTAGATGTCAGTCGCATGAAAACACACAAGTCGCTGCATATTTTCTGAGACACTTTGCTACCTAGGATGCGGGTCTGAAAAAGTCATACGGAATTGATTGTTCCATAATGGCCAAGTAGTCAAGCTTACGGTCACTTCCCCTGAAATTCTTAGATAGCTCGTGGGAAGTACACAATAGAAAAGTTTGCCTGAAGCTCTTTGACCATTCCAGTTAACCAGTTAACCAGCGCTTCCTAACCATCGCTACTTGGTCTCTGCTAAAACTATTAAGTTGGTAACAGACCTAGCGTTTCAAGGCCAGGCATCACTGTACACTACTTTGTTTTCGTGATGGGAATTGTAAACTATTCTTCGACCTACTCTTAAAAAAATATATTTATGCTGAAGAACGAAAGGGAATGCACTAATAATAATTGGAGGGTAATGCAACATGTTTTGTTGCGATGTACAAAAACGGGCATGGTGTATGTACCATTGGCCTACTGTGATTGTGATTTATTGCGTTGTTACTAAACACTATATTTTGAACCAGCACTGGTTGCAGTTAATACAATACGATGCAGATCAAATAGATTAATCTTGAAGCAGGGCACCTACTTTATATCTATTAAAAATAGAAATGTTTATATTAATTAATTTGTAACGTAGTTCAGAAAGAATGCGACAAAATTTCGTTTCTTACCAATTTAAACAAAAATGGTTCGTAGTATTGAATTAGCACCCAATGTGTCAAACAAAAAATACACATTCTTAAAATAGTTTCCCATGCAACACTGTCTTCACTCACTCATCAAAACTAACATTCTTTCAGTTTAGATGATAGAGGGCGCTACCTTATAAGCATAATCATGATTGCATAGTGCAACCATATATTTTATATCTTCGCAAATGCGTCCATTGAGTTTTCCTATGATACTAAAACGAAGATTGGTTTCCACCATATTCATTATGGGCTTATGTAATAGTTACTTAATTGATCTAGGATATTTTCGTCTTGACATCAAGAAAACGAGTAATGTAAGGTTAACGAGCAAAAAACTCATCAACTAGACATTCTAATGTCTCAATAATAATATTGAATAATGTTGATATTACTGTGCGGATTGTAACGATGCTATATGTGTGTATATTTTGTGTATGTGAATTTACTCGTGATTATTTAAATACCAGTAACTGATCACACTGAAATTTAACAGAAAGTAAGTGTCATCAAATCTAATATGATATACCAGTAATGTTGTGAAATTCAGTGATCATATTGATACCTTGTGTAGAAAACACCACAGTAGTGGTAATTGTACTCGAATCATCGCGATGATAGATCATGAGTATCAAATGTAATATTTGCGATAAAATGAGTTATTTTAACGCAATATGTCGTGTTTAATTTTGTAGTGCTCCAAAACAACATAGTAGTATTTAGCCCAGTCTGGTATTTAATATAATTGTAGAAACACCAGAATGGTTTACATAAATTACAAATAAATTACATGTTCGTGAAATGTACCCGGCTTATTTAGTTCTACAATCTTGTATTGTTTGAAACAATTTAGATTCAATTAAAGTAGTCACAGGAATATGTATTGTGATTTCATCTGGAATGGTATTGTAGCTAATTTGGCTATACCGTAATTTCGCTAGTTTGAAAATAAGAGATATTCCCGCAATGAGATTGTTGGCTATATTAAAGCTAAATTAGGATTCTGTTCATTTGTGTATTAAGCAAATTTTGTTAAAATGTTATGTAAGTATTTCGAAGTGTTTTAAAGTGATATCTAACCCAGTCATCAAAATGATAGATGATATATGTCTAAAGATGAACTAGTTGTGTACACCCGGGTGGCCATATTGAAATTATGCAAATTATCTAACCAGAACAAAAGCTTGTAGACATGTTTAACGTCCCAAAATACAATAGTAGTAATTCAGAACATGCTAATAATAACGCAACAGATTTAAATACATCTGACTAGTATGTGGCCCTATTGGATTTATCAATTTACCCTACACTTTGTTTAGCACCCTAACATTACCAACAACCAAAACAACAACAACAACAACAACAACAACAACAACAACAAAAACAACTACCGTCCCATAGACATACATTATGATTATGATATACTAATCGAAATATGTGTAAACTACCAAATCTAGAAATATTATTATATAAGGTTGCGGGGAGTGTATCCATGAAAAACTACCAATTTGTGCTTAATACGCATTCGTAATCTATACAAGAATCGCTTCAAAACATATTGGTAGCAGAGAACTGTATAGGCGACTAACTCAATATAACTTTTTTGCTTAAAAACTGATTTTATTTGTATAAACGTAAAATGTACATTATTTTTAAAACTCGATAAAACTAAAAATCTCAAATGTTTGTATATATGTGTGGAAGTCACATTACTTATGTATCCACAATAAAAAAGATAGGTAACGTTATAAAACTTTGCACACATCTTACCCGTGTTTCCGGAAAGACCTGAAGGTCAATGTCGTATACACCAATATAAAAAGTCTAACGTTAAAAATCAGGTATAAATTAGGGCTCTGGGTGTTAATATTGAAATTGTCTCTAGATTCATCTCTTCGAGTATTGTCTAGTTGGATGTGTGGTGTCAATAAACTGTTACGTTATCAGCTCTGTGAAACCTTTGGTAACATTTATTTACACAGGTCTGATAAAATAAGTCAGTTGAGATTTATATGCCGCAACTCCTGCCAAAATAGATAACGACTTGACATACCTGGCCGACGGTAGCCTCGTGGGAGGTTTCAGCGTTTTTAATGTCAGATACGGTTGTCTAAGAGAGCGAATTAGAACGTGTGTGTGTGTGTAAGGTGTGTGTCTGTTCTGCTTTGAATCCGGTCAACAATCAGTCAATATATCAAGTGCAGTGCGGTTGTAAACCATATCTCATGACGATTAAGCTGTATCAATTTTTAGTAGATTTTTTAATTATGACAAGTTGGCTTAGAAAAAGGCTGCAGATTATTTTTTGTATTGGTGATTTTTCTAATTAAAGTAGAGCTTACTCATACATTAAAAGAACATTTGTCATCAATCACATGACAATGTTCATTGTTTTTTATGTATAATTCTGTAGCTATAGACCAGATAATATGAAACAGCATTTATTTGCGTGCTACACTACTGTGTTTTAGGATTTGTTTTCTCAAAAATTTACATTTTTAGAACAATTTCATGGGACATGTTAAAGATAAAGCTTTTTTTCACATTTTTAAACGATTTTTGAAATAATTGAGAATAACAAATAGTAGTTCATAATTCATAATATATAATTTTTCACTCTACAATTCACAATTGATAATATACAATTAACTAGAGATAAAAACAAGGCCACGCTTTCAATACAACTTCCCAGTGCTTGAGTCTATAGTAGGATAAAAATATGAGTAAATCAACGTAATGCAGTTTATGAAAGTAATGTCAAAGTACAATAAGACATTGTCAACAACCTGCAGTGTTTCGTCGCATGTTAGTATGTAATATTTCATGGAAATAGTTCATGGATCTGCAACAGCCAATTAGTGGTCTGCAAATTCAAAGCCTAGTTTGATGAAAAAAGTTGAAAAATCAATATCTTAAATTCACCAATTGGAAAAGCTGCTTTAAGAAGTTATATTTGAATATAATTGTTATATTGCGACAAACAACAAGTCGACATACAGTCTCGAGGATCGGAAATGTTGTCTTCAAAGTCCAAAAATTAGTCGTCCCCAAATTTATTCATTTAACGAGTGTCCCAAGGTAAACGCAAGAAACATTTAGCTTTTACAGAACCTGCAACTAATACATGACCTAAATAATAATTGTAATTTTAAAGGTGGAGATGTTCGTTCACCTGAAGAGCAAAGTGATCAGATTGAGTCTTCTGACAAAGCCACAATGACCAATCTCATGAATTACGCGGTATATGGGGGTTGGTGTACCACATTACACATAGAGCAATTTGCTGTGAAAACATCTCCATTAGTGTCGACTAGTGTAGTCCTTCTCGCACAGCCTTTGCTTATTCATACGATATTACTAATCAGCGTCAGTTCCTTGAATGCTGCAATTCCACGAGACAGCAGATCTACAGATACGGACAATGATAACGGGGTTACTAGTCTTGGTTTTAATTAGGGTGCTGTGATAGCCACAATATCATTTCTCTCTGTCAGCATCGGTACCGTTATCGAATTCATTTATCTCACTTCTGTCTTATTCTATATGGATATGACAAACGGTTCTGAGGATCCTGACAGACTCTTTTTGGATAAGTGCATGGTGGTGCAGTAAGCGCTATGCTACAAACACGCAGTGGTATAATTATGCTATGGCATTAATGACTCTAATACTATTACTTGTGTTACTCCCATCTATTGTGTGATTAGACTATAGGCCATTTGAAACACCTGTACATATACTAAGCATGTCGCCCATCTTTATGAATTCAATTATTGAAATGATTCGATCTACAAAACATTTTTGTACTAGAAAGTGAATTTGGTACGTGGTTTGGGAAGCCATGCTGTGGTTTTTATGTTATAACTTGTTTTCTAATATTCATACTTAACGGAACAGTGGCACCGCCTCGTTATTTGTATTTCTCCTGTACTTCTGTTATGCATATACAAATAAAAGACGCAACAATTGCATGTTAGCTTTGCAAATTCCAGTAACAAAAACAAATGTCAATAAAAGATATTTGCAAATTAAATAGTTTATCATCGTTTGTTCCACTTACACATGCCTGATAGAGAGACCCCGTGTTACTGATTATCAATTCTAACGTCATATTTTAAAATGTGAGATGGTTTAGGAGGTAAACTCATTTCAAGTTCTACAAAATTAAGTCATACAATATAAACATCCTATTTAGTTTGGGATAATTAAGAAATACCGATAACAAACTAATCCCGAAACATCTACTGATAATGAAGTCATAATTAGTGGTAACACATTAGTGCAATTAATTATACTTGTTTTTAATTTTAACCCTATGTAAATTTACAAATGAATTTAGATATTTAATTATTCTCTGATTACATTACAACCCAATATAGGGTTGCGTTTTTTCATTAATCTCCAACTAACTTGCTGCCAAATACAGGGCTGTGTGTGTAAATTTAACTAAATTTCGAATAAATTGAATATACAACAATGAAACTTAATTTGAGTAAAAAAATATATCTATGCGCACATGTCACTGAACAGAGCCTCTGACAATGTGTTTATTTCTCCATCATATACTACTCAGCTGAGTCATAACATGTCAATCACTGTGGTAATAAGTGCTTTATGGATACTCTACTACATTATGTCTCGTTAAAGCAGGGGAGTCGTCACCTGCGCATGCGCCAGATGGCCGTAGCGTGTCATTGTTTACAAACATGCGTCTACCCATAAACTTTTGCGTTTTTAGCATGTGTTCTTATCGTTGCTTGGGACTCAATTCCCGCGCCTGCGCAGGTGACGGTACCCCGCTTTGACTATAGCCATTCTGATTTTCCTATATAGAGGTCGAACCCTTTTTGGTATCGTTCAGATTTTTTTCTTCTTTCATCTTTTTTAAACGAGCTGATATCAGCAATGTTTCTCTAATATCACTAATAACAATTATATCATGTCAAATAACTTTCATTTTCAGAACTACTTATCACATTTGGTACGTGATGAACTGAGTAGATTAAAGTTAGAATGTTTGGCGATTGATCACGTGGTTCGACTCGTTATAACATACGTCATTAATACATGTTCTACCAATATCACAAATAAAAAGTCTAACACGCCACATGAATTTTTGCGCTAGAATTAATTCAATCTAAAAAAATGTATTAAATGCTTTAAATCCTCTTCAGATCCACTGATATGTTTAGTTTGTAATTTGTATTGTAGTATGCATATAATGATTACTTTACAGTTTCATAATTTGGTGGTGATTGGTCACATGTTTAGAACAATGTATTCAAACAAACCGGGCAGTGATCTATTCATCACACATGGGTTGGGTAGGCTCAACGATGTGAAGTTTGTCTGGTAGCTGTCACAAAATGAAGCTATATTATGTGCGTTCTTAGTCTTTTTAATTTCAGTAAATATTCAACTAGATGTTAATGCATTATGTGAAGTGTGTTGTGGAAAGGTGTGTTGGCAAACTTGAAATGTGTGCTGAACTAAATTAGATAACTGTATGTGCATGTGAATGATTGGTATTGTCTGATGCTCCCATAGTAATTGATAAATGTGGCAGTAATTTTGTAGCACGTGGAGATTATGCAAGACATACCAGTTACTGTGACATTTTTATAATACATTAAAATAATTTGACGATTGTCAAATATAGTCATATTGAAATTATTAAAAACATTATAAAACATCATAGTAGTGTTATAGACCACATTAAACAGACTAGTTGGAATTTACCACGGATGTATGCTCAATGATATCTCGCACAGGGCATACCGTAGATATATGACATACCTAATTGGAATTTTAAAGATTAATAGTGTCTGTCCCAGCTTAACGTTGTTCAATAACGATCTCTTACTGTGGCATGCATAGTTACAGTCAATTCAGTCTTTATCAACATCACTATGCAACATGGTATTTACATACACCACGCAGTTCTACGTATCAATATGATGCGTTGTCATGGATGTATACAATACAATTAACGAAAGATAACACTGTATTATACAATTGGATCAGTTTAAATAATTGATAGAGTTATCGACCCTTATTTTTACCTTGCCCTAAAAGAAGGTGGTACTTTGTACTGATCTATGTTAGCTGTATCGCACATTTATTTTAAGTATTTTCAAGATGAGTAGCGCAGCTGTCCGTCCTGCACAGGAACAAAATGATCACAATACGTCTACTGACATTAACCAAAGTGATCAGTCTCGTGAAATACACGGAATGTGGGGAGTTGGTGGACCATACCGCATGGAAGGAGTGGTTACACTGCATGGAAACCAGCTGAATCGTAAAACCCTGGGCCAATTGTTTGGGTTGGAGCCAAAGACTGTGTTCATCAAATGTTATGATGACAACACTATGGTTGGACCAGTCGGTGGTGGTATTTTCCCACTCAGTCGACTTGATCCGAGTAAAAAATGGTCATGTGAAGGTGAACCTCATAAATCGGTACGTTTGTTCTTGTCATTCATGGTGTCAGAATGTATACAGTTACTGGCGATCCGCTCTGCAGGGATTGCCCTTAAAATCACCCACCTTACCAAATACAAACCAGCTGAACAAGACAGAAGGATCGAGTGGATGAATGTGAAACTTTAGATCACTGAAATTAAACATGTCGGTTCACAAGTTCTAAGTTGAGCCCACATACCACGATTCAATTGTATTGTACAATGGTTAGATTGATTGATTGTTTGATTATCTATTTATTTATTTATTTATTTATTTATTTATTTATTTATTTATTTATTTATTTATTTATTTATTTATTTATTTATTTAAAGCAATCTGCTGTGAAAACCTATCCATTAGTGAAGACTAGTGCAATTCTTCTTCTTGCATTGTCATTGTTACTAATTCATATAGTGTTACTGATCAGCTCAAGTTCCTTGTATGCTGAAATTGATGAAACGAGTGACGCTCCAACAGATGGTTATGAAGATGGTTCGATAGCTACAATATCACTCTTCTCTGTCTGCATCGTTATCGACATCGTATTCATTTACCTTCTCTCTGTCGTGTTCTACATGGATATGACACACGGTTCTGAGGATTTAGACGGACTCGTTGGGATATGTCCATGTTGCTGCAGTAAGCGTTGCACCAAGAATGCACAGTGGTATAATTATGCTATGGCATCAATGACATTAATAATGTTTGTTTTGTTACTCCCATCTATTGTGTGTTATTATACTATAGTGAGTGATTGCCCTTTTGAAACAACAAACGTTTAGTATGCCGTTCAGAATTCAAGTATTGAAACAATATTTTGTGTACTAAAACGTGAATTTGTTGAATTGTTTTGCAGTTCATAGTGTGCAAAAATTACCAACCTGAGAGTCCATATTCTGAAAACAATCTGAATGACTGGATTCAATAATATTTACATAGTCTAAATCATGAAAATACAGAATTATGCTGTTGTTGTAAGCATTTTCATTTTGTAATTACCGCCATGTGTTTGTTATTACACTGCTCTGATTTTCTGCATCGATTAATTGTAATATAATTTATATTAGAAATGTATAATTTAAATGCGTTTTTTTCCCATTATATTGTTGTTTTTTTCCAATTGCCATGATTAATGGCATAGTGGCAACACCTCGTTATAACGTTTTTTTTCTTATTTCTGTAAACATATACAAACAAAAGCGAGACGTAAAATCAGCCCACTAGCTTTGAAAATGCTAATAGAAATTCAATTAACAATGTCAATATCAAGTAATTGCAATTTTAATCTAATGAGCTGACAAGGGGGCCATACTATGTTCCAATTTGTATGCGGGCCTTGGGTTACTGGTTACAAATACAGTATTATATATATTTGCATTTGTGGATGTAATCATCTTCGGTTTGTTATTCTCGTCTGTTGTATGTTATTATACTACAGTCAATGGCTGCATCGACTGTGATATGTAATTTACCCTGTATATTTAAGATGTATGACCCAAACGACTACCTTTGCTAAAGCTAAAGCTTGTTTTTCAACAACAGAATCGTCTTTTTATATCTATTTCTTCTTCCTGTACTTCTACTTTTCATATACAAACAAAAGTGAGATGTGTCAACTGTTGATTATAATTATTTCATGCAAGCATTTATATTCCGTAAAAGCATATTGTGAGTAGACATGAGAGGTAGTATTATAGAACTATCGAGTATCTTGGTGACTATTATGATAGGATATTTCACGCGATAATTCATTTACTGGACTGACTCATAATGATATCGACATTTTTTTCTGTCAACAAGTGTTTGCCAAATCAGAAAACTTGATGGTGTGATTAAAATTTGATTTACTCATCCACCAAAACATACATATGCTATAAATGCGTCCAATGAAATAGTGAAGCAATATTTGATCCACTAAAAATAAACTCTGATCCCCAACAAAAGTATAAGCACAAACGTTCAAATTAATATGCAAATACATGATGGAAATGCAGTTGCACAGATATCCATGGATGGTCAGTCCCTGTGGCAGCACCAACTAACTAAAACGATCACGTCCTTGACTGACGTGGAATATCTCTTTAATTTTTCCTTCAATTTACATATACCATCCCCGTAAAATCTAGCAATTAACAAAAACATATAAATGACTAAATCTTAATAATACAAGTGAGTTATAAAATTACATTGTATACTAAAGATTTTTCTACATGCAATAGTTCAGTGTTCTGTATTTCAATAGGTCATAACAAAGCAAATAATAATCACAATAATTCAGCTAACACAAAACACATGAATGTAGATACACTTGGTCTTTCCACAAGTCCATATAATAACATACTAACAGTGAGTAACACCATGGCAAATACAGTGACGATGAAATCGTACACATTGTATTGTAATGCTTTAACACATAACAAGTCAGTACTCGATTGGAATCAAATGCTCATGCTGGTTCTTCACTTAACAGAACTGTTGTCTGAAGACTTAATGTACAAATAATGCAACTGTATAATATAACTGTATATTATTTAACTGGTATTCGAGATAGAGATTATCGGTGAAATTGCCTCCGAGAGTTCATCGTTGCAAACAGTGGAAGAATAGCTACTGTTGTATCATGGGACGAAACAGTTCTCGATAATACGCAACTAAAACTCATGCAGTCAATAAATCTGCCCTATAAATACAAAATATTCATTCCCATAGTATAATATTTTTTAAAGTTGAAATAATTGTAGAAAATAAGAAATTATTTAACAAAAATACTCAGTCTTTGTTTCGATCATGACTAACACTTCACTGGTTCCCGGTGTCCCTTGCTAATAGCAAGTAGCACGCGTACGAAGGTAACCAAGTGAAATAGAACAAGCAACGAGAACGTGATGGACCATGACACTTGAAGCGGTAACCAACCAAGATTAACACTAGAGGGCGGTATTTGTTTCGATCATGAATAACACTAGAGGGCGCTGTCACCACCAAATGCCGTGAAAGTCCCAGTGCACCTCGTCAGCTACAGTTTCTACAAAAACAAGTCAAACGAACACTAATCAAGAGTATATTAAAATATATCAATGACCAATGAAAATAAATAATTTAAACTATCATGATTTTAACTGTATATGTAAACCATATGATACTCAAAAAAACTACAATAACGACCACGTAAACAAAACAATTTGTTTGCGACGATAATGATGCCAGTACTGGTAAATCTACAATCCAGTGTACCCGCTAATGACAGACGAAACGCGTTTTTCAGATTCCTACAAATCTGGACAAAAATACCAATCTAGTCTTGAACTAGTTTTAAAATAATTAAGTATATAATAATTAAGTTTAAGTATAATAGACAATGTTTCAGTTATGTTACAGACATATAGTAGGAGTGCACAATGTCATAGACATGTTTATGGCTGTTTTTAGAAACGGGGGCATAAACGGGACATGTTTCTGACCAATCTGGGACATGTTTCAATGACCACATTTTGGTAAGGGGTGCCATTAAACTGAATCGTTTTCACCGGGACTGTACAGTAACCTAATATTTACACATATGGGTCCTTAGTTGAGATCAATATTTGACGATTGATGTGGTCGATGTTTACATGTTGCTAGACAAGCACTCTTATGATTGATGGTAAAAGATTTCCAATCGTGAGAAATTTTAAAAACAATAGGTGTGCTGAGTAAGAGAACAGCAACAGAACAACCGACATTACAAAGAGAACATGTGACAAGAGTAGTTGTCCGTTCTATAACACGTAATGGTGAACACTATGCATGTATTAGTGAAGCTTTGTCACGTATTGATATACCACTATCACGGATCAGTATATCTTCATAACATACTGATGTACCATCACCGTGTAATGATATACTTCCATCACGAATATATATAAGTTCATCACGTAATGCTGTGTTAATGATTTGGGCATGCATACTACTTTCGTGATTCAAGTCGATTAGTTAAATCAGTCAAGAAAAACAAATGTTCATCATGTTCGCCATTTTCGATGGAAATTATTTATGTATGTCAGCGTCCTATATTCTATGTTTTTGTCATATCACCTCAAACCCTGTAAATAGAAGTGTGCATGGCATCATGGGAAGAAACAGTGTCTATTGCTGTAGGATAACTGCCATACATAAAGGTGATTGGCAGGTCATAATTGTGTTCAACTCTGGCAGGACATTTGGAATCTACCAGGTGTGCTTGTGATTTACATAGCAAAGGGTGTTTGAAGTTTTAGGAGGACAATTGGAATCTACCAGGTGTGATTGTGATTTACATAACACAAGATGTTTACGATCTACTGACTTGTCTACGTGAGACAACTGCTAGCAAGACCACATTCTAATTGACTCATGTAGAAACCCAGGTGGTGTACCTGAAATTTGCCTATAAATAAGCTGGACTGAAGACAGTTGTGAGTATCTTGTGTATAGCTGCTGCGATATTGTGAGACAAGTGATACAGGCTCCAATCATCATTCTGTGGGACTTGTATGAACTGCTCTGCGATCTCCTGCTTTCAGCAGTGCCCTCCAGAATAACAGCGTTCCTCTGCAAGCAAGACTCCTGTTTCTCAGTTGTTGTGTTGCAAACCATTGACTGTCATCCACCTCTACACCCTGGAACTGTGAGTTATCACCAATGCACACTTCCCTGGGCAATCCCCTATTTTAGTGAGTTTATTCATTGTATTTTTCTGTGTTTTATTCTCTGTTGTCATGGTGCGTTTCGGTGGTAGTGGTGACACAACTCTTTTCAGTGCGTTACGTTCTGTGCAGGTGCCATGATATATGATAAAAAGACTAAGCAGCATGCCCTATGAATCTGTGCCGGGATGCACAGAAACTGATGATCATATTTAGTGAAATATATTTGTAAAGAACGCAGAAACTTCCTTTCATACCTAGAGAAAGATAGTGTATCAACTGACTGTTATTTTAAAATATTGGAAGCATTGTCTCTTCTTCTCGCATAAACAACATGGCAGATCTGTCGGCAACATCATTATAATTAAAAGCAGAAAGTCCACATTCCTGTAACTGAGTCAGGATCAACAGTCAGCAAAATTTAATATTTAAACTTTACCCTCAAGAGTGCTCCATGAGCACTTCGATAATATCTGTAATAACCCTATTTGTAAAATGAATGATATCTTGTAACATTATAGTTAGAGAAGAATTCCATAAGTCAACATGCTTCCAAAACATGGTAAATGAAAGTTCATATAACGCATGATTTAAAATATCTACCCTAGCATTGTAACTAATGAAACCTATGAAATTGTATCGCCCTGTGCATGACTTAACTGACAATTACTTGTTTCACCCTGAATTCCCTAAATGCAATTGATGTGAGAGATCTACCATTGTGCACGCGATTTGCAATGGGTTACAAAAGTCATCCTAACCCTAACCCTAAAACATTAATATATCCGGCATAACCCCGCTCACCACACCAAGGTCAACACCATGGAAATAAACATCAATTTCACTCAAATTGAAAGTTCGTGACACATTTTATTGCTGGTGGTGCTCGTGCACTTTACATGTAATAAAATGGCGATCGAATTAAACAAATGAGCCCACGGCAGACTATAAATTCAAATCGTTTCTAGAAAGGAATTCAAATGATATATCACACAAAATAACCGTCATTTGAATCTTGGGTGTATTAGGGTTAAGAAATGTACAGGTGAGCCGGCGATCAATATAAAATGAGTATTATTCCAACAATTTACCACACTAAAAAAACCGCTTACATTTTTGTGGCATCTGCCTTGAAGAGGAGTGACATTACACCACACGCATGAAGGAGTGACATCATACCACGCACATTAGCATCGTTGATGGCGCATTGTCGCTTGCGTTCCCGACACAGGGCATATTGCTTTCGTAATACGTTATGTATGATGTGCATTTGAAGTTTGAATGTAATCGGTCCAGGCACGTCTAAGATATAGGTCCGGACGCAAGCACGCACGCACGCACAGAGGTTAATCTCCGGGGTGAATCCATAAGTTCCCGTTTCCGGACTAAAAGAGAATCAGCTCTGTAACCCTATAATATCATAAATATTCAACTGTTATGCAAAATCAAGTCACGCATTTCAGTCGTGAAATACTGGAAACGGGTTTCACTTCATTGAGTGCAATTATAGTGTTCATTCATTTGATCAAGTAGTATTTTTCTTGTCAAATGTTGCTTAGGTAGATTGCTTTTATTCTATTAGGGGGGGGGGGAATTGTAACCATCTTCCCACCCACGAACAAATATCCAAATTACATCTTTGGTTCAAATGCGTAATGAGTCGTCATTGATTTCTACAAAACTATTCACAATGCAGAAACAAACGTGTTCATAAAATGCACACATTTGATTACAATACGGTTTACATACCGTCTGAATTTACAGTAAAAAAATGGGTAGGGTCTGTGGGGAAACAGTCGACGGCAAGATCTTTATCTAAGTTTTGGTATGTTTTCGATCGTACGCAAACTCTCAATACAAAGCAATTTCCGCCATGATATGTTTAATCATGATTTGATCTGAAACAACTCCCTTTGACCTAATGGGTCACGTCAAGTTGTCTGATTATTGACGAAGTATTTTTGTCAACGCAATGCGGAAGTGAATTAGCGCGATGTTAAAAAGCGATCTGTTTAACACTGATTTTGACAAAAACAAGACTTTGTTTTTTCCCCCAAAAGCTGTTGATTCTCATTTTTTGAAAGGTAAACTGAGGGTGGGGGAAGTATTTAAACCTTTCACTGTCACCAAAAAGCAGTTTGCTCGTTCACACCCCATTCACGATAGTCGCAATGGATTATTCGGAAAAATAAAACTATATTCTATCACTAGGTTTCACAACTTTGCGATCACATTTTTGGCGTTTCGAAAACTACTACTCAAAAGAAATATAGATTACTTCAGTATTGCAGCATTGTGGTTTATCCTGAGTAAATAAGAGAATAGAAAAAATGCGAACCATGTTCTGTACATTGATCCGCTATTAATTCTAGTTTTCTAGGGAACTAGACTACCGTACCAATCACGATTTGTATGCAGTGAACATGCATAATTTAAAAAATTTCTTCGACGCCCGGTAAAAACACCCTGGGCCTATACTCGTCAAATTTCTAAAAACAGAGGGGTTGGCTCATACTTGTATATCAATGAAGTACGGTATGTAACTTGCATGAATCTCTTTTCATTCGTCTCCTAGAAGTGTAATTGCTGCCTTTTGAACACCATTGACATTGAGCATGACTTGAGAGGCTATCTTTAGATTCCTTAGAGAGAAACAACAACTACTATCAACTAATCCAGTCTGTTAATTTGTGTATTGCCAGATTAGGAACCCATTTCTTGAGGAGGGTTTGTCATAGACGTTTCTGCCGTTTTTCACCCTACCAGTCTTTGACCTGCCAGTCTTATAATGTGTTATCAACTGTCTTATCTAGTACTTGATGACACCATATGTTCTGAGCCCACCTTGATATGTTGTAAAAGTAGTCTGAGTACCATATACCAGTACTTGTAGGTTTGACTGGGATTATACTGGGATTATACCTCGAGCTAGTTCTAATTTGCGGGTTGTAATTTCATCAGTAGATGTTTTATATGTTGAATTGAAGTAACCTCATGCTTATTTATATATATTTTTGAGTGCATTTTGTAATACACTAGTCTGTGAAAAACGATTGGGTTGCTTGTAAGTATGATTAAGTCATACAATATCTATTGTTTGGCATTTTAATTTTAAAATACTATAAACTGTGTAGTATGTCTGGGTTGTATATTAGAACTCAAAATTAGTTCTATACCTAATACACAACCCTAGACATACTTACAACCCATCACCCGTCCCCATCTTCCAGTTTGAATTATGCCTCAGTCACATGTACATGAAGCTTTGTGGGATGTTCTACTCCATTCTATTGTATTAAAATTGCAAATATCATATCCTTACGATGATGGAAGAACTTTCATTGTTTAAAAATACCTGAAACTGGTATGTATGTCTGGGTTATGTGACTGCGTTTGTAATAACAATGTTGGCACTGAGTATTGCTACTGAAATGTGGCATGGTTCGAATTAGAGTTTTGAAATAAATCGCTTTTACAATGCGTACATGGTATGTTTTAACCCTGGCATGTTTATATAAGCTGAGTCATTTCAGACAAACAAATCTCACTAGTTGCCACAGTGGTAACACCTTTTTTGGAGCTTTAATCTATGTGATAATATGTAGTGTACCAACCTACACATGTGAGCTGTCTTGACAATGCAGATACCAAAACAATATGTAAGTATAAGAAATAGTACTCTTAGAAGCAGGAAACAGAACTAGTGAATACGACTTTAAAAGAGTTCCTTCATAGTTTTGGTTTAATAACATTGCCTTTATGTCAACATTATGTTCTCATGAACAGAAATAATTAATATATATATCTTCAAAAGCCACCATTAAGTTTTCGTAAATCAAATTAATATAAATTAAAGGACCCCTCAATAGTTTTAGTTTATTTACTTTTCCTTCATTAGTTGTTTGTGAATAGAACAAAGTAATGTCTTCAAAAGTGTACCTTAATAGTTTTAGTTTAATAATTTGCACTTGTGTCACCATTAATTGTTCGTGAATAGAACAAATTAATATAACTTCAAAAGTGTTCCCATGTCTTCTAGCAGATGTAGTTATCAGAGGATTGACGATTATGGAAATGATCAGTAAATGCGTTATTAAAGATTCATATGCATATGAATGTCCAAGTTCCGAATTATCTGATTGGATTTCGCACGCACTAGAAAACATCAACATACAAATATTTGAACTAATTTTCAAGTCACATTTTGAAATTAGTTAGTCAATGAGCTTAACCATCTTTAAACACAATGTGTTATAAATATAATAAATATAAAATTATACATTATATTAATTTTTAAACTATAATATATTATACGACCTGTTATAATCTAACATTAATTATCAAACTATATTAGTTATTCGGTGCTTAGTGTCTGCTCGCATTCCTGTCATTTTCTCTGTACTGGCTTACTATATCATAACATGGAATACACAACGAGTATAATCCTCTATCTTACTGCATTCCCGCACTGGGACACTTTTGAAGGCAGGCACACTTTATTTTAACATGTATACCCGGAGTACATTTTCGTAGTTGTATAGTTACTCCATCCTACAAGTCCTTTAAAACCATTCAACTCGATGATATTTACAACTGTCTTTTCTGTGTAATAATTATTTTCAAATTCTACGGGAGGCAAATGATTTGACGAATGCTTTGACGCCAAACGAAAGTTACAGACGTAGCGAGCAAACATGACTGGAAAGCTAGTGGGTGTTAGTGATTCCTGGTAGGAGAACCAACAGTCATTTACAGAAGCGGCGGCACGAAATGTTGCATGGGGGGCGTGATTTGCTCACCAACCCCGGACAAGGACATTTACCAGGAACTCGAAGCTGAGGAAATACAAGTCACGTTGGTCTTTTGTTGATCTCGTTTCGCAAATGGTGAAGTACTACTCACTTCAAATACAATAACTGAAATTAGTATAGTATAATTATTAATTCATTTTAGTATAGTGGTATATGTATTAAACTGTCATGCGTCTACATTCGACTGCCGCACTCACTAGTACATCAGACTAAAAGCCTATTAAGAGATTAATAAATCCAGTTGATTTGCCATAAAACCTTATATACAAGATATGTTGACACGTAAAATATCCCTGGAACAAACTATTCATAGTGAATTAAGGGGCGAGGTAACTTTTCCGGTATAGGTAGGACACATGTGTGTTCTGGAAAATAAAAAACAACCGGTTTCCATTGATTTATAAATATAAATACTTTTTTGATGAAATGCGGACTTCTGGAAAAATCAACACACACTTATTATTGAGAAACGATAGGAAGATGCACTGTCGAGCGTCTTTGTTCCATTGAATCTTTTCGCCGCGATATTTAGAACGCACATGCATACCTCTCCAACCATCTCAGTACCACTGGGGATTGTGGACAATGTGATGCTGTATATATGACATTGATTGGCGTTGATAGATACTATACTGTTACTTTGTTGGAAATAATATTCATATCATTTGTGGTCCACGACCAGTCGCCGTTGATTCACCATTCGGTGCATTTATTTGTCTTAAGCACAATAGTAAGTGTTATAATACTGTCACCATTTACTAGAAAAAAAAACAATGCCACGCTTCCAATACAATGTTCCCATTTATCAGTGCGTGAGGTTTATAGTAGGTTACAATTATGGCCGAATCAACGTAATGCAGGTTATACAAGTAATGTCAACGTACAATAAAACATTGTCAACAACTTGAAGTATTTCGTCGCATGTGAATATATAATATTTCTTGGACACAGTTCATGAATCTGCAACAGCCATTTAGTGGTCTGCAAATCCAAAGCCTATTTTGTCGAAAAAAGTTGTTTTGTATTACGGTCTGAAAAAATCAATCTTATACTTATACTCACTAAACACATCAAATTTCAATTACATAGTGTAGCTAAAGATGCTGATCCATTTCATTTATCGTATAATAGTATTATTACACTTCATCATGTATTATTATTATAACTTCGTCACGTAATGTTGCACCACCACCAAAGCATATACCTTCATCACGTGATGTACCTTAATTACATAGCGATGTGCCTTTATACAATAACGACGTACTTTCATCGTGCCTGTAATGATGTACCTTCATCACGTATTATTACACTTTCATCTCGTAATGATGTACCTCAACCACGAAAGTATATGCCAACATTACACAATGATGTACCTTTATAACTTATCGGTGTAGTATTAATATACTTTCATCGCGTAATGAATGATTGACTTTATCAGATGAAAGTTTATAGTGCACAACACAAATAATAGTCTCGCTACCTTAGTAGGTAGCGAGACTATTATTTGTGTTGAAAATTACGATTTTTCACATTTATTTATTAATTGATGAAATGCACTATAAACTTTCATATGATAAAGTCAACATAACATAGAATGTCATGTAAGTTGGTTAAAATGTAGATTTTCTGAAGGGAAGCAAGGCAGCTTCAGTAGTGTTTGCCAACATCAACAACAGGGTTTAATCCGTGTGCCTATAAGTTTCAAAGATTAACTGAAGACAAAGCAATGTTAGGATATGTTATCAGTAGCTATCTGACACACAATGAGTGTTTCCAAACATTTGAGTGGTTTGTCTCCGCCCCTATTTGTTTCACAGATTAGTCATTTGCATATGAATGTGTCAGACACAAGGTCACACAGCCACTGAAAAAAATCATTGATTATGGCGTTTTCATCTGCCGATTTTATCCAATTATAGCTATCCCATTCCTTTATTTGTTTGGTTTCCAATAGCCTTACACATTTGGATGTCTCTACACATGTAAAAACAGACCTTGATGGGAAAACTAATTGATTGTGCCGATAAACAAGCTTGAAAATCTTTGCTGTTACTTCATGGACGTTTTCTAGGAGTTTATGTTTTCCAAAATACAAGGTCTTTAACAAAAAATAACGTATACTTATTATTGTCGGATTAACACCAAATTTTCACAGCTTTAAGGTGACAGTGAGAGGAACTTGAATGTGTCCAGACAAACTATTTCATCGATTATTTACCAACGAGTTGTGGTTTGAGTTGGGGGCAATGCGACTAAAACAGAAATTAAAATTCAGGACACTACTTTTCAAAACGCGTTGCTTGAATAAAACTGACCAGACACATTCAATTTACCAGACTATTGAACAACTGGGAAAAGTGAAAAAATACTTCTTATCGCCAGCATAAATGCGTAATTATTTTTTTTACAGAAAAAGTAATTTTTCACCTTTGGTTGAGTAACGCGTCGTAGAATGCAGATACAGGCAGGCAAAATACACTTGTGAAAAGCTTGAAGTCTGGCGATTCTAAAAATATATACTTTCCTGGGTCTATTTGTAGTCATTTAGTCACAATTAGAAGATGAAACAAGTATGCAAATAATAGTCCCGCTACCTTAATAAGTTATATTAGAACACATCTGTTATATTGCAGTCGACAAACAGTCTCAAAAGTCAAAAATCAGTTGTTTCCAAATTTATTCATTTAACGAGTGTGCCAAGGTAAACTCAAGAAACTATTGCCTAAGTAATTGTAATACTGCATTTTCTAACTTATACACCGTGCAGTAATGACCCGTTACTGTGTGTGGTATGCATAGTTACAAATAATCCCGTTTCTATCAACATCACTACATGCTATTTACACAGCCACCACGAAGTTGTATCGATTAGTATGGTGCGATATCGTAGATACACAATACAATTAGATAACATTGTATTATGCAGTTGGGGTCAGTTTAAACCATTGTTTTGGTTACCAACCTGCATGGTTTGACTTTGCCTCAAACTTATAACGTGGGAGATGAACAGCTGTAGATGTCAGTTCACCTCGAGAGCAAGGTGATCAGACCGAGTCTGCTGATAATAACCATAATGACAAATATTGTAAAATACACGCTATATGGGGAGGGGGGTTACCATACCGTATAGAGGGAATGGTTAGACTGTTTAGCAATCTGCTGTAACAACCTATCCATTATTGAAGACTAGTGCAGTCCTTTATTCATACGATGTTACTGCTCGGCGTTAGTTCCTTATATGCTGCAATTCCACGAGACAGCAGTTCTACAGATACGGACAATGATACCGGTGTTACTAGTCTATTGTTTTAATTAGGGTGCTGTAATAGCCACAATATCACTTCTCTCTGTCAGCATTGTTATCGTTATAAAATTCTTTTATCTCACTTCTGTCTTATTCTACATGGATATGAAACACGGTTCTGAGGATCTTGACGGATGGATGGATAAGTGCATGGTGGTACAGTAAGCGCTATGCTAGAAATAGGCAGTGGCATAATTATGCTATGGCATCTATGACTCTATTTTTTGTGTTATTCCCATATATTGTGCTTTATTTCATTTTAGTGTGTGAATGCCCTTTTCAAAATACCTGCACATATACTAAGCATGTCGACAATCTTCGTGAATTCAAATATTGAAATGATTCGATCTACAAAATATTTTTGTACTAGAATGTGAATTTGTTACGTGGTTTTGGAAGCCATGCTGTGATTTTTATGTTATAACTTGTTTTTTAATATTCATACTTAACGGAACAGTGGCACCGCCTCGTTATTTGTGTTCCTCCTGTACTTCTGTTATGCATATACAAATAAAAGACGCAACAATTGCATGTTAGCTTTGCAAATTCCAGTAACAAAAACAAATGTCAATAAAAGATATTAAATAGTTTATCATCGTTTGTTTCACTTACACATGACTGATAGAGAGACCACGTATTACTGATTATCAAATCTAACGTCATATTTTAAAATGTGAGATGGTTTATGAGGTAAACTCATTTTAAAGTTCTACAAAATTAAGTCATACAATATAAACATCCTATTCAGTTTGGGATAATTAAGAAATACCGATAACAAACAAAACCCAAACATCTACTGATAATGAAGTCATAACTACAGGTAAACACATTAGTACAATTAATTATACTTGTTTTTAATTTTAACCCTATGTAAATTTACAAATGAATTTAGATATTTAATTATTCTCTGATTACATTACAACCCAATATGGGGTTGCGTGTTTTCATTAATCTTAAATTAACTTGCTGCCAAATATTGGGCTGTGTGTTTATTAAATTTAACTAAATTTCGGATAAATTGAATATACAACAATGTAACTGAATTTGAGTAAAATTTGTATTTCCCTGGTTATATATATTTATGCATACATGTCACTGAACAGAGCTTCTGACAATGTGTTTATTTCTCCAACATATACTACTCAGCTGAGTCATAACCTGTTACCCACTGTGGTAATAAGTGATTTATGGACACTTGGAACTCAATTCCCGCGCGTTCGCAGGTTACGGTCCTCCCGCTTTGACTATGGCCATTGTGATTTTCCTATATAGGGATGTAACTCCTTTTGTTGTCGTTCAGATTTGTATTTTTCTTTCACCTTTTTTAAATAAGCTTTTCAGCAATGTGAAATGTTTCTCTAATATCAAATGACTTTCTTTTTCAGAACCACTAATCACATTTGGCACGTAACAAATATGAACTGAGTAGATTAAAGTTAGAATGTTTGGCAATTGATCACGTGGCTCGACTCGTTATAACATACTTCCTGGCCACGTCATTGATACATGTTCTACCAATATCACAAATAAAAAGTATATCACGTCACATGATTTTTTTGCGCTAGAATTAATTTAATCTAAAGAATCATATTAAATGCCTTTAATTTCTTATACGAACCTTTGATATTTTTAGTTTGTAATTTGTCTTGTAGTGTGCATATAACGATAAATTTACAGTTTGATAATTTGGTGGTGATTGGTCACATGTTTAGAACAATGTATTCAAACAAATCGGACAGTGATCTATTTATCACACATGGGTTGGGTAGGCTCAGCGATGTGAACTTTGTCTCGTAGCTGTCACAAAATGAAGCTATAATATGCGTTCTTGGTCTTTTTAATTTAAGTGAATATTTAGCAAAATGTTAATACTAGTCATTATGTGAAGTGTGTGGTGGAAAGGTGTGTTGGCAGGCTGGAAATGTGTGCTGAACTAAATTGGATAACTGTATGTGCATGTGAATGATTGGTATTGTCTGATGCCCCCATAGTAATTGATAATTGTGGCAGTAATTTTGTAGCACATAGAGATTATGAAAGGCATATCAGTTACTGTGACATTTTGATAATAAATTAAAATAATTTGACGATTGTCAAATACAGTCATATTGAAATTATCATAAAACACCATAGTAGTGTTTTAGACCACATTAAACAGACTAGTTTGAATTTACCACGGATGTATCCTCAGCTATTAGCCTTTCGTAATTTCCGATATGAATGATAAATCAACTAATCTGCCCATCTTTATTATTTACAACTATTTTTTTTCTATTTTCATTCAATATAATATAAAATCTTTGGAAAACAACCTTACAACTTTAACAAAATCGTTGTAGGTTACTACGCTTTGGACATATTAAACTGCTAGGATAGCCCATCCATTCAGTAAATGCATGCTTACATAAATAATTGTAGTTTCTGCATTCGATATCAAGTCAATGTCAATTTGATGTTCGATGACACAATGTGATGTTTGTTAGTATGCATACAGTTCAAATTAGGTGCAGCAGGATTGATATATGTATAAAGTTCCTGGGCGAAGACTGTTTTAGGGACAAAACTTGGTCCGAGATAGAATGTGGCGGCTGCAATCCGAGGCATGTTATTTTGGAAAAGACAGATAGATCAATATAGACATCATATTTGTCACATTGTTCGTTGTGTGAGCTTTGAGTTCGTACCTAGTCTTTCCAACAGTATCATGTCACATGTAATGTAATGGAGCTTTCCGATTGCCTGAGAAACAGCAGCTGGGGTTTGAAGACATTTGTCGTAGTTGTAGTTGTCTTGAAAGTTAAAACATGCTTCTGCCAAACTTTCTTTCGAAAGAAAATGTGGGATTTATTTTTATAACATTTTTAAATATATAACACAATACCCCAAATGCACATGCGCAGACATTAATGACAGTTGGAAAAGTTGGAACATCGGAAAATGTGCCTGGAATATACGAAAAGTAGTTTACGTGAAGGTCAAATTCAAGTCGGAAGAAAACAGCCCATTCATTAGAAATGTTATCTGAAGAATAGTATATGGGTAAGTCGTCTCAAAATATATTTAAGTAGTGTATAAAATTAAATTCGAAAAAAGGGTATCTCGCACGGGGCATACCGTAGATATATGACATACCTAATTGGAATTGTAAAGATAAATCGTGCCTGTCCCAGCTTAACGTTGTACAATAACGATCCATTGCTGTGGCATGCATAGTTACAGTCAATTCAGTCTTTATCAACATCACTATGCAACATGGTATTTACAGACACCACGCAGTTCTACGTATCAATATGATGCGTTGTCATTGATGTATACAATACAATTACCGAAAGATAACACTGTATTATACAGTTGAGTCAGTTTAAATAATTGACAGAGTTATCGACTCTTATTTTGACCTTGCCCTAAAAGAGTGTGGTACTTTGTACTGATCTATGTTAGCTGTTTCGCACATTTATTTCAAGTATTTTCAAGATGAGTAGCGCAGCTGTCCGTCCTGCACAGGAGCACAATGATCACAATACGTCTACTGACATTAACCAAAGTGATCAGTCTCGTGAAATACACGGTATATGGGGAGTTGGTGGACCATACCGTATGGAAGGAGTGGTTACCTTGCATGGAAACCAGTTGAACCGTAAAACCTTGGGCAAATTGTTTGGGTTGGAGCCAAAGACTGTGTACATCAAATGTTATGATGACAACACTATGGTTGGGCCAATCGGTGGTGGTTTATTCCCACTCAAGCGACTTGATCCGAGTAAGAAATGGTCTTGTGAAGGTGAACCTCATAAATCGGTATGTCATAAATTGTTCTTGTCATTCATGACGTTGGAATTCATTTATTGGTCATCCGCTCCGCTAAGATTATGTATGTGTGTCGTTTTCACGTATTAACGTTTCTGTGATTTTTTCGCCGGGCCGATTTTGTTCATACATTGCAGACAGGCGTATAATTACTCTAATTATGTGGTAAAGTCTGGAAAATATTCCAGGCCCTCCGTTGCAATAGCTCTTTGAAGACCAGAAAACTGAAATAATTCTTTCGACATAAATCGATCATTTAATAGGTCGTACTATTTTCTGTTGCTAACAGGTTGGAAATGGTTAGAGTTGTATTCAATCGTAAACCTTCTTCTTCTCTTGTGCTATAAAATAGCAGTGTTCAAATGATCATGCTTTTTGTTATTATGAAATTTGTATGAACTGTAAAGTCTGCGTTCAATCGAATAATCTAGAAAATACAATCGCAACACGGTTGCACACGCAACATTTGTAATTTAATTTGTAATTTAATTCGTGTTTTTGTTGTAATATGTCAAAATAAACTAGGGAATATTTGGTACAATCAGATGAACACAGACCGTAATCTGTCACAAATGAACCAGTGGTAAAACCATACAAAGTGAAAATAATAAAATCCGTGATCTGTCAAACTATCTGAGAGATATGCTGGACAACATCCAACTGCAGTAAAAAGAAGTAAAAACAATCCTAGATATGAACTAGACAGACAAACTAGTTACCACGAGCTCAGTAACAGAGTATTTACTCAATATATTTCGTGGTTCTGTGGTTTATAGTTCCATATTGCACAAATATTTTTATTTTAAAAACAAAATGTCTTCCACCATCTTATCGAAATCGAGGTCAAAGTGTCAAATTGCGTACATATATTAATGATAACAGCAAAATACGCACTTAAATAAAGTGAATAACATCTGAAGACTGAATGTTTTCTGCGAACTTCGTGCATGGGGCTCAGATTGTAATTATAAACTTATATTAGCTTCACCTTTATGTCTTAACATAGCAACCATGTTTTTCGAGCAGAGCGGATCGCCAAACAGCTAGCTACCGGCTTGTGTTTAGAATTGATTGATCCATTTGACACTCATTCATATTTATTATTTATTTACAGCAGTCTGCTGTGAAAACCTATCCATTAGTGAAGACTAGTGCAATCCTTCTCCTTGCACTGTCATTGCTACTGGTTCATACAATGTTACTGATCAGCGCTATTTCTTTGAATGCTGAAATTGATGAAAATAATGAAGATGATGGTGCTGCGATAGCCTCAATATCACTCCTCTCTGTCAGCGTCGTTATCGACATCGTATTCATTTACCTTCTCTCTGTCGTGTTCTACATGGATATGACACACGGTTCTGAAGATTTAGACGGACTCGTTGGGATATGTCCATGTTGCTGCAGTAAGCGTTGCACCAAGAATGCACAGTGGTATAATTATGCTATGGCATCAATGACATTAATGCTGTTTGTTTTGTTACTCCCATCTATTGTGTGTTATTACACTGTAGTGAATGATTGCCCTTTCGAAACAACAACGCCAGCACCCAGTTAGTATGCCGTTCAAAATTCAACTATTGAAGTTATATTTTGTGCACTAGAATGTTGATTTGTTGTTTTGCAGTTCATATTGTGCATTTCAAGTTTTTGAAAAAGATTTAACTATAAACCTGACCTGAGATTCCATATTCATAAAAAGGGGAGTCGTCCCTTGTGCATGCGTCAGATGGCCATAGCGTGTCATTGTTTACAAACAAGCGTCTACCCATGGGCCTTTGCGTTTTTAGCGTGTGTTGATATTTCCGCGCGTGCGCAGGTGACGACCCTTCCGCTTTAAAACAATGTGAATGACTGGATTAAATACTATTTAAATCATTTTGTAAATGCAGAATTTTGCTATTGCTGTAAGCATTTTCATTTTGTAATTACCGTCATGTGTATGTTATTACAATTTCTGCATCAATGAATTGTAATATAATTTATCCTGTATATTTGTAATGTATACTGTACTTCTATTATGTTGTTTTTTTCCAATTGCCTTAATTAATGACATTATAACTATTTCTTTTTTTGAATTTCAAACAAAAGCGAGACGTAAGATCAGCCCGTTAGCTTTGGAAACACTAATACGGTAACATGATTTACACATTTTCTATTATGATCATTATTTCAAAACTGGTTCCAGACTGGTTTGTTTGGTGCAGACATGTTTCAGACTAGTCTTGAAAACGTCCCAGATTTTTTCAGATTTCCTTGCTGTGCATAAAACTGTATTCAAACAACAAAATTGGATATTGAGAATTCACAGACTAGTCTCAAACATGTCCCAACATGACTCGTAATATCTTCGCACTCCGATTGCACAATTTCACGAGATTTTGTGAGATCTTGAATCGATTTTAGGTAAATACGATGTGGTTGCATTGGCACAGTGGAGTTAAGAATTTGTAAAATTCTGCTACTAATTAACATTCATTACACTAAACTGTCAGCAACCAATGCCTTAAGTAATCTGGAACTTGATTTAATAAGCTACAGTTATTGGACAGTTTAAATCAAGCCCCAGATGACTTCAGTATAATAAATTACAGTGTAGTGGCAGAATGTGTGCAAATGATGCCACATCATATTTACCTAAAAATCCAACATGGTCGACTCAAAATCTCACAAAATCAAATATTGTGAGACTTCATGCAATTATGCACAGAAATGTTGCTTTCCATAGAAACGGGGACATAAATGTTTCTGACCAATTTGAGACATATTTTAATGACCACATTTTGGTATGGGTGCCATTAAACTGAATTGTTTTCATCGTGACTGTGAATCCTACTGTAACCTAATATTTACACAGATGGGTCCATAGTTAAGATTAATATTCGACAATTGATATGGTCGACGTTGTCTAGTCAAGCACTGTGTTGATTGATGGTAAAAGTTTTCCAATCGTGAGAAATTCAAAATTTTAAAAACAATATTAATAGGTGTGGTGAGTAAGAGAGCAGCCACAGAACAACCGACATTACAAAGAGAACATGTGGCAAGCGTAGTTGTCCGTTCTATAATACGTAATGGTGTACACTATACATGTATTAGTGAAGCTTTATCACGTATTAATATACCATTATCACGTATGAGTATATCTTCATGACATACTAATGTACCATTACAGTGTAATGATATACTTCCATCATGTATCAATATAGCTTCATCACGTAATGTTGTACCATTATAACGTAATATAGTAACTTCACTGTCTTATAACTATCAGGTAACAGTGTCACATTACAAAATCTGACAACGTTTCGTTCCTGGTCTAACTGAAGGTCATTTTAACTTTGATTCCAGTTATTAAAAAAATTTAAAAAAATATTTCCCTATACAGACGGTAAATTTCACTTCAAGAGGGCGCTATACTGACTTTACGTGTTAAACATTTGTTTTATTTGGCGGGGAAACGCACTCGACCGCTGACGGTTTTATTAGTGGAATAAGCAACCAATATATCAACAAGTAACCTGTAGAATACTGTGTGGGTAATATTTTTTATATTGATTTTTGTTGCATTTGCAGCAAATAGTTACCAAACAATGAGAAATCCATAGGATTGAATATACCCCACAGCTGGCTTCACATGCATTGTTCATAGTTCATATGGTGCTTACACCAGGATTTAATTACAGCACCTAGGCGGTATGTGGTTACAGCTTAATGTTCGAGTAATCGCAAGAAATTGACATGACAATAGAAATTCATTAAAGACTGCCACTCCCATACAATTAACAGCGAGTGAAATTCCTGGGATTGAAACATATATTTTGAAGTCACTGGTGTAGGCAACGAATAACTGCAAGTTGACATAAAGACGAGGTAGTTTATTTAATCAGTGGTCAACTAGAGGCTGAAATTATAATTAATTTGTTTATTTCAATTTCTCCTGACGTCAAATAGAATACACTGGTGAAACATGGTAGTAACTGTGGGTGAAAGGATGTTTTGGGGTGTAGTTTACATTGTATATAGAGTGGTAGGGTCGGGTGTAATGTGTTCATTTCCAACTATTATGAAGTCACGTAGTATTTCACTTAATTTATTTTTTCTGACATGTTTCCAAGCATTACATGTGAATCCAATTTTCACTGCGCTGTGTCTCAATATAGTATGAGGGAAATGGCATATTCACTGGAATTTATTTCAGGGGAAAAATGTTTTCAGTGATAATGAAGTATTATGACAGATACCCTCCCCGTGGCTTTCATTGCGTATGGAAGTTATTTTCACGAGTGATGCGGTGTATCCTGCTGCCGTACTTTCACGAGCGAAGCCACGGGGAGGGTGTGGGGTTCTGTTATTATACACATGTCCCATATTTGATTATTTCATATTAAAAAAAGAACGTGCAACAAACCGGGATAGAAATTTAGATCGGGGAACCCAATTGCCCATTAATATGCTCCAAGACAGTGCTGCGACCTAGCAACGCTTGTCAGTGTAGAACGCGTGTCGCTGTACGTGTGAAAATAAAATAATCAGACGTCTAATTTAAGTCATTGTCCGAATAAATAACTCGTGGATGTTTAAGCGCGGTGGTCGTAGCGCAGCGCGTGTTCGAATTTCATGTAAATAAACAATGTATTTTACACGCGTTGTATACGTCGCTATGAGTCCCATATCGAACAGGACGCAACACGACGACTGTCGCCCTTTAGTTGGGACCACGACAGAACCAGAACTTAAACTGGGCGACTACGATACACGGTTGATGTTGAAGTTAAAAGTTCCTCCACAGATCTGTGCATTGGCAAACATGCCGTGCAACTGCAATACTCCACTGACGGAATGACTTTCGTTGAAATCGGTCGTCGCTGACTCGTGAGCTGCACACTACAACCTCGTTTGTGATGTTGCTTGCTTGTCGTGGATGGACTGAGTCTTGGTTACCGGTTAAATTTTGCTAATTTGGCGTTGGTAATCTTTATTTGGAACTGAGTAACGCCGCAACGTCGCCAACAGAAACCTCATGGTATATCGATGTTGATGGTTGCGGCTCCATATTAATCGGAGATTTTACTGCGGGTCCAGGCAGCGGGTGGATCTTCCGAGAGCCCTTCAAGATTTATAAAACTCAGATTCCAGGTGGTCAACAAACATTAAGTTCTTCCAATCCTAGCATTCTATGTGATGTACATCTAACATGCCAAAAATGATGGTGAACGATTTGAACCTGACAAAAATACTTGAAATAGATACCAGGAAGGGGAGGGGGGTAAAAGAAAAGTTATATAACATTTTATTATTCAATAATTTATTAAAATACATAAGTTTGTCCAACTCCCTGTGATACAACACCTCAGACATAGCTCATTGTACTCGGCTTGAGTGTGGGCAAAAAGTTACTATTTGAATTTTTGATATCTGTTTTCATTAATGAGAAAGTTGACCCCGAAGTTAGAGTAACTGTTCAGCAGGAATGGCTTTTTAACTCTTCTGTGATTTTTTTTTGGCTTGGCTGATTTTGTCACGGTTCATACTTGACAGGCAGGTCGTACCATCACTAATTGGAAAAACAATCCTGACCCACCGCTACCATGGCAACAGCCAAAGTCTTGTAATAGCAGTGCCCAAATGATCATGCCTTTTATTGTGGCTACGTTGCGCACTGGTAAGAGATCACCGGCGCCGACATTGTTACCACTGTCAACGGAATCCCAACGCAGCTTTGAACTTTGAATAAAATGTAAATGCTGCCTCCAATCTAGAAAATACTATCGCAAAACGGTTGGAAATAATACATTTAACGGCTGAATACGTCCTAACAATAAAATAAAGTGACTTCTAATGACTGCCATGTTATTTTGCGAACCTCGTATAAGGTGCCCGGTTTTAGTTATAAACAGACGTTAGCTTCACGTTCATGTCCCTTCCATGATAACAGCCGAAAACATATTGCTTGTTTTTTACCGGTTTTCATTGGCAACCGAAGTATTTTTATTTTGTAAGCAAATTTTCGTCTGCTATTTTTATTCAGTTCAAATCGTTCAGCAACATTTTTGGCATATTAGGTGTACATCACATGGAATACTACGATTGAGAGAACTTGATGTATGTTGACTGATTTTTATCATAGTACGAAGTACCAGGAAGTTACTCAGTTCCAAATAAAGATTACCAACGTCAAATGAGCAACATTTGACTGGTAATCAAGATTCATGTAATCCATGGCTAACAAGCAACATCACAAGCGAAGTTGTAGCATGCAGTACCAGTGAGTCATCCCGTCAGTGCAGTACTGCAGTAACACGGCATGTTTGCCATCAGCATTGTATTCAAACGAATCACGTGGTGTGCCGTTCTCGTTCAAACCCGGGATTCGATCAATAGGGGAGTCCCATTAAAAAAACACATTGCAAATCATGCAAGTTCAACATTTTCAAACCAATATACTAAAACAGAAATGCTCAGAGATGCAAATGAAGGATAGATATTACTTTTCACTATACACATCTCTGTTGATACTATCCCTCACATATTCTACTCCCAATTACTCCTGCGTAAAATGGACTAGCCTCTTCATGTTGACATTCAGACTAAAATCACGTGACAGGCTGTTAAAATTGGCTGATGTATATTCTTTCGCCGGTCTGGAAAATGTGTTTAATTAGCTCACATTCAAGCAACAATGCAGATTTCCCAGTGGGAGTGAGACTATTCGACTCTGCCACTAAAAAAATAGGGGTGTTTTCAGCAAAAAACGAATAACCCTGGAATACACACAATATACTGAATTTCGGAACAAATCGTGCATTACTTACAGCAGCAGAATACCACAGAAATATCAGACGAAACATGAAAACACTATATATTGTATTTCAGCTTGAACCCTCTATATTGCAATTCTAGGAATTAACCCCATAAGTGCATCCATTTCCCACCTTGGTATCACCCACCCCTGAAAACAAACTCTTAATACCACGCTGAAGCGTTTGGTAATAAAGAAAGAAATCAGATCCTCAGCAAGGGTTCAAATATGGCTGATACCAGTTAACCAATCAAAATTCTGAGAGTTAGATGCATCAGCTCAATCAAATAGATGCTAGAGTTGTTCACGGACGGCTTGCAATGATCAACATGTTTTCACACAAACATATGTCGGTAAAATCACGGGACTGATCAACATGTTATTTTCTCGTATAATGATTTGGGCATGTATACTACTATGACTTCAAGTCGATTGGTTAAAGCACTAACGAAAAACAAATTTTCAACATGTTCGCTATTTTCGATGGAACTTAATTATGTAATAGAATCAATTTAATTAATTTATTTTTCTTACGCCTTTATACTTGTATTTAGTTAAGCCACCATTTCTGCCAAGATGTTGTAGTGTATTTTGTTTCAGTAATTAAACTTAATAATATAACCTAGACATACCGATAACAATGAATTTTGCTAGCAGAAATTACAATCTCAGATAAACTCAACTAAGGGCTGACTATGGGTCATCAGATGTTAAAATTGAACGTGCCTGAGAAACTGTTTATTATCCCAGAAATATATTGGCTGATCGTTTCGGTAAAGGCAAAGAAGTAACGGGTTTGGCCGTCTGTATTCTAATTACAATATATTAAGGTCAGCAGACATCCTAGATACATCAACAAATTTACCGATCATGTCAACATGATCAGGTCTAGTTCAGGAGTGTTTCTGAGGGTGGGGCCAAATCATGCCCAGACGTACATTGTGTCAGCCTCACACCAAAACTACGTCGAAATAATTTTCCACCTTCCCAGACTTCTGATTTGTGCATCAGACAAGTCAAAATTTTGCTGCCTCTGATGCAGCTCCTATACGGAAACTATGACCCTTATAATATTGTGGGTTTAAGCCACAAAAATGTACATGAACAGGAAGAGTGCTTTGAGGAACAGGTAGTTATAGCCCGAATAAGACACACCACATTGATAAACATTTATTATGATAGAAAAGTTCATGCCACTTAAATCCCAGCAAATTATAATCTGATTATGCCACTGGGATAATCCTGAATGCAGAGCGAATATCTTTTTTGGCCAAGTGGCAACCCTGATCAAATTGTATGATTCCTAAACCGCATCACCCACTTGTGTACTTAACTGTAGTAAACTCAGGTTGAATGCCACCATTGATTGAGTTACCATGTGGCCAAGACTGTCAGCATCCTTTATTCTATGTTCTTTTTATACTACCTGAAACCCTGCAAATATACAAAGACACGTTTTTGTCTAATCACTGAGAGACAGGTTGGGAATAACATAGAGCAGCCTTTTAAAATATCATTGATCGCTACCAGCAGTAATTTTGCAATTAAAACAGGCATTCTCCCTAAATGTATGTACGTATAATTAAGCACATTTATCTAAATCTAATTGTTCATAAGAGGGGCTAATAACCGAGCGTTGATGACGTTATGCTGCAATGAAAGCCAACAATTCCCATGAGAAGTTTTCTAGCATGTATTATCATTTTGGCAATACTAATTCGTATTAGTAATTGTACCGGGATTCCCTGTTTTGTTGAGTTGGCCATATACCTACAATCACAATGAACAGTGTCCACATTCGTAATTCAGTTAGACTTATAAGCCAGTTTATTCAGTTTCGGGTCTTCGAATTTTCTAGATATAAGACATTGCATCAGCCAATCAGATTGTTTTGACATTATATAGTTTTTCTTTATTAACAATAGATATTATTCTCAATTTAATGCTTCATCTAATAGCGGCAGATAAATACACAGTAGAAACAAGAAATGTTCTCTAATGGAACCTTGTTTGATATCAGATATAAACGGGAGCCAGTGATATAATGTTTATATTATTATTATTATTATCATTATTTTTAATATTATTCATCATACATACAATGACCAAGAAATTATATGCAATATAAGACAGTCAACACAAAAACAAGACAGCTCAAAGCTTGCACACTTGTCAACTCAGATGTTAATTTTCATAATAATTTATTTTTTTATATTTTCGTACATATTCACCCAACATATGTTTGTCAGAGGCAATGAGTCGTTGAGATTGTAACATTTTAAATGGTCTTGAAAGTATAATAATTCATAACAGGTCAGATGAATAAAGAACCATTTTATTGCACATGTTTCGGTTAAAAGTCACCACTATTTCTATGCGAAAGTTTGATTTCGTGTTTTTTCCATATGAAGCTAAAAAACATAATGTTAATTTTATTGATCAAATGTTAACGTAGATGATGTCAAACATTTTAACATGGTAATTTTTTCTACAGCTGGCAGTTGCCTGGGTTTTTAATTTCATTTAGTTTGGAACCGTTATTCAACTAAAATACCCTCATGTCCAACTGAATCCCGATGCCAAAAACGCCAATCGGGTCACGTTTTCATATCATACCGAAGATTAATGTCTAAAAGTTTGATAAGGATTATTTATTGAAAGGGAAAACAACGCTCAGAAATTGAAAACAGAAACTTTTGATAATTGACCAAGTCTCCAACGACATTTATAAAATTCGTAACTCGTCCTTACCAGGACACCATTTCTGGTAGATTTTAGTGATGTAAATTATTTACTTTTTATAAGAGCACCCTCACAGCTTGAGCTATCTTTAGCCGGCAATTTTTCAGTATTCGAGTCATGTCTAATTTCATTTGTGCATAACATAGAATTTGATTTAGATTCAAACATGTTCTTAAAAAATGTTTTTCCAAATTTAAAATCTATTTCGCTCTTGAACCAATCGTCTGTAAAGAGCTTAAAATTTTTTTGTTTATTATAATTGCGTTTTTCTAAAGAGAGGAGGCATCTGGAACTTTTCAAGAATTTGTTCCCACTCACAATTCAGCAGAATGCGACTGGGACAGATCGGAATGTAACCAGGTAATATCTAATCTAGCTCCAGTAAATTTCCATTTATTTCTCTTTATTTTTCAATCAGATTTCTTGATTCAGACTAATAATAAGTATCCATCATCTCAATATCATTTTAATCTTTTAAAGGTTACATGCGTAAAATACTAAATTCAATTAACTATTAATATATTTTTTTCATACACCTAAAACAGCAAAACAGAAATAAGTAGTATATGTTTATGTCTTTCTAATGTGAGCTAGACTGTAAAACTGATATGTACTGCGACTTATTCAATATTCAATAAATGTTTGCATAAAGCCCTTGATAGGTGGACTCCTCGTCAGTTACACATATCATTGCATAATTGTCATTATCCACCTTTGGTTGGGTCTCCTGCAATGTAACCTCATCGTTATGTGTAACAGTAGCACTGATTTGTTGTGAGAGTTGTGATAAGTTCTTGTTCAAATACAATTGTCTCCTGATGTATATCAGTAACACAGCGATTACAACAACTGCTAATACCAATACGGAACAGACAATAACAATGACAATGATAAACACTGTATGTTCAGTACTCTCGTCTACAGTTCTTGCATCATTTGGCATAATAGTTTCTGCAACACAATTAAAGTTTGTATAAAGATCGATAGATTAGCTAATGATGTATACACAACAAATATTATAAACTGGTGCAAATAATGTAAATAGTGTAAATGCCATTTTCTTGCAACATGATGAATATTAATTGGGTACGAAACATATTGTCAGTATAAATGAATGTGTTATGAATGTTATAAGGAGGAATTGGGGATTGGGTCAGTTTAACAGTGTTTACACAAGCTCGTACTCCCTTTCCTTATAAAATGGTACTTACTTACAGATTTCTACTTATCACCAATTACACTCTAATTGTTTGTCAATGTCATTTATTCAATGAGTTGAATAGATAACACGAAATAAACTAATCTAAAAAATGGCACAATTGATGATCAATGCATCATATAAATGATAGACATTTTCGGAATAATGTATCGCATAGCATTTCGTGACACTATTATAAATCATATGCTGCCGGCATATTGGGTGTCACCTACGTGAATGACAAACACAGTATATTTGCTATCTTTTCATTGTAAAAGGGTACCACCATCACGGTATAATGGAATCGTGTGCACTTCTATTTTATTTAACTACACAAATCATGTTATATTCATTATACAGTAAAATGATATGATATTAGCGTCCAATGTGTGTCAACGCACTTAATCATTCACCACGATTAGCAAAAAACGAAAGTGAAAAATTGAATGCGTGTTCTTGTATCATTTTATTATATAATAATGTACAATTCTTACCACTTTCTGTTGCTGCGTCTATATCCTACAAATTAAATTACAAGATAATATTCACAGATCTACAAAACAGAATAGGTAAAAAAATTCCCACACACAGTTTATTTAATCTACCAGATCCATGTAAACAGCGTATATGTATATTTAGACTTGTTATCAAGTCAAGTTATAGTGTACGGAGAAAGTATTTCGCATATGAAAGCTGATCGAAATATATATTTAATGTTATTCACCAAATATGATAAGACAATAATTGTCGTGACTTACAAGCACATATATTATACATAGTGTTGTAGTGGCAAGAGGGGGATAACCTTTATCCTTTGCCATGACTGTTAGTGTAAACTCATCAGTTGATGTTTCAGAGTCGAGCGTATCTTTCAAGCCAATGACACCAGTAGATCTATTCACCATGAAACTACCAGTAAGCGGTACTACATCCGTAATACTGTATACTATCTCAGCGTTTACACCACTATCCATATCAGTTGCCTACAAATATAACAATTCGAATAAAATGATAAATATCTTGTATATTAGACTTAATCTAGATATTGATGTAGGTTGTGTATTGCAAGCTGTTAATAGCATAATCTCAACTGTAATATGAAAAAAAGGGTTTTCTAAACAAAACAAAACAAAACTTACAATTTCATATAATATTAAAGCTGCAGGCGGCTTCAGCGGGGTACAAGTGGGAGCAGAAAATGTTTATGTGAATGGTATGCTAAAATTATGTGACAGGTTGTGATATATGCACGCATGAGAAACAAATGCCCAACATTTTACCGGAAATATAAGACATCTACCAAATCATGTGACTGATCCACATAATTTGTTTTAAAGAAACTTGAGTGGCTCATTTTACTTGCAAAATATTTTGTTGATTGAATAATGAATTCATATTTGCACATATATTTACTGACAGACCCGCCAAATCCGATGTTCTTATCATCCTATTCCGCGAAGCAGGGAAGCACGGAAGACCAGCCCATTCCTATTTTAAACAAGTCAATTTATTTGTTAGTAATAATTGATATTGGGGTGAACATTTGTATCAAATTGTAATATTATACCGAATAAATCTAAAAACAGAAATTGTTCTCAATCATGACAATCTTCCAGGTCACCCTCGTAGAGCTGAATGTATGTATGAATACACATATACAAGTTGAAAGAGTTCGAGAGCAGTGATTGATCTCTACGGCCTTTTTACTTTCATGGTTGTATTGATAAACCTAATTTCAGCAGCTTCAGCCTGACAAAGAAACACATCTGGCGTCATCCTGTGCGCAGCTATACGCTACACTGAGTTCCAGTTCGCAATAAAACACTGAAACGAGCTGCACACCGCATGAGTATAGGTTATATAGTATAGTAACTATTGTGAAGTTGGAAACTACAGGCCGATCTCCGTTTTACCTGTCTTCAGCAAACTATTCGAATCATTCGCCAATAAACAGTTGTGTGCCTTTATGGACAAATTTAAAATTCTTTCAGAAAATCAGTACGGGTTCCGAAAGCAATATAGCACTAAACTCGCCTTAGCTGATCTCACAGCTAAAATCTCAAAAAGAATTGATGAAGGTTTTGTCACACTTGGTGCTTTTATAGACTTGAGAAAAGCTTTCGATACCATTGATCACAGTATTTTGCTAGCTAAATTACAACAATATGGGATTAGAGGGTCAACTTTGAACTGGTTTAAAACTTTTTTGGACGGTCGGCAACAATATGTCAGTACTAAAAACAATGATTCTGACTGTGAAACTATTTCCACAGAGGTACCACAAGGGTCAATCGTAGGCCCTCTTGTTTTTTTTAGTTTATATTAATGACATTTCTAGATCATCCCCCCTTTTTTCATTCACTATTTGCTGATGACACCCGTCTATTTTATTCCGTAAAAGACCGTTCTGTAAACCTTCACACACTCAATATTGAATTAAATAAAGTTGCTACCTGGTGTAAATCAAATAAATTAACTATAAACATTGACAAAACAAATTTCATGATTTTTCAGACAGCTCAAAGAAAAACAACTATTGAGGGCGTATTGTCAATTGATGATTTGTCATTAAGAATGGTGTCGTCAGCTGTTTATTTAGGTGTCACGCTTGACTCAACACTTGGAGACCCCATACCGATAACATTGTTAAAAAATCAGTAAAACAATTGGGATAATCTCATACTTGAGGCATTATTTACCAAAATCCATTATGATATTACTTTACAACTCGTTGATTCTCCCACACATTGCTTAGTGTATAGAAATATGGGGACACACTTTTAGCACATATATTGATCCAATTTTTAAATTACAAAAAAAGTTTGTCAGATTAATTTTTTTCTCTCATTTTCGAGCAAGTACCACACCACTTTTCCTGCAACTTGGCATTCTTGATGTGTATAAACTATGTAAGTACAATACATGTTTATTTGCATACGATTTGAAAAATGGCTGCCATGCACACTCTCTGGATCATTACGCCTTATCAATATCACATCCATACCATACACGATCAGTAACCTCTGAGAAACTTGACACACCACAAATTAATTTAAGTTCAACTAAGAACAGTCTGACATTTTCTCTTGTAAAACATTGGAATGAGCTCCCAACTTCGTTAAAAACATTAACTTTACAAAACTCGTTCAAAATGGCATTAAAAAATATCGTTTAACTAATGTATAAATACTTGCATTATTGCAGTATATGTATTAGTATTGTATATTTTTGTTTTCTTCATTATTATTATTTATGAGAGTTGTAGTCTATTTACTTACTTAATTATGTATGTATTTATTTATTTATTTATTTATTTTTAACTACTTAACAATATAATTTGTTTTGTGTATCACTATTCACAACAACGTATATTTTAACAGTTGAGTATGGTTTTGGGGCCAGGGACTAGATTAGTTCTGCTAGAACTACCTCTCTGGTCCCCACCAGGAATAATATATATATTTAATATTCATTCAGATAAAGTTCCCTGTACAATTGTCTCTTTTTTCTGGTGAAATAAATCTATTCTATTCTATTCTATAGGTTATGTGAACATCATTCTCTTCCAACAAATACGCTGTACATGTGATATACAATCAATACCCGCAAAATACGTAACAAAATCAAACAAAACTCTGCAAGGCAAAACCCACGAATCTCAATTTTTTTAGGTTAACGAACTGCACAATCGCAGACCAAATGAATCAAAGCGCGTAACTGAGGGCGCTGGTGAAACACACGGCAAGCGCGACCAAAAATCACGCGAAATCGCTACAAAATTCTAGTTTTTCTCTCCAATAAGATAGTTAAATAGTGAACGCAAACCTGGTAAACTAATCAGTTCATGAATATTGCCACATATCGTGTTCCCTTAACAAGTTATTGGCGTACATCAGGTAAATTCAGGAATAAGGTACCCGGATGGAGATAGACATACGAGTATGACAGCAGGTCGATACACGAATATCTCTACCTGTAATACGCGATTCTGATTGGCTGTCATGGTCATGAGGTATAACAACACACAGTAGCAACTTCCTGTAGAGTGTTAACATAAATAAATCCAAATAATTGGGACAAGTTAAATTAGAAAACAAGGCTTTCTAATTGTATCAACATTACATATATGTTTTCTTGATTGTTGTCATTTTCATCATAAGAACAATAACATTCACAATAAAACATGAATTCCGGCTCTGAGGTGATGCCATTCTGAGGTTATCATTGGTTGGGTGATTGATTAATGGCAGTAAGATTGTGTATTGTGTACGGTCAGTGATTAGACAGAGCATGTATGATAGATAGGTGTTAGATACATATTAGGTACTTTCGAAGAAGTGTTTATTATATAACCAAAACTTTAAACTCGTATTCAAATATACACATTCAATTTGAGCAAAGAAATTGCCAGCAATATACACTATGATGCATGTATATCACCATGAACACACTCTATCTACGTTTGGGCGTAGATCAACATTTCCGATAAGAGTTCTTCTTTTTTGTCGGATAACAAAAAAATGGTGGTGTTAGATTAGAAAACCCTAAATGATTATCGTTGGCACTGTTCCGAGGCTTTGAACATATCAGAGATATTTGAAGAATATGATGTGCTTGACATTGGAGGGAATTATTCGACATGATTATTTACATTAGTCAACTAACTAAACAAAAGAAATTAATACTTACACTTATTTGTAAAATCGATGTCCCTGCAGGTGAATTTTCGTATACAGCACCCCTGTATTCGTCTTGAGTAAAGTTTGGAGGATTGTCATTCATATCCATGACATGAATCGTCACATCTACTGTACTGCTCAGATTTTCTACTGATAAATCGTAAGCTAATACCTGGTAGTTAAAAATTTAAATGTTGGTAACATGAAATTCACTTGTTTCTGTTTACCGTATAGTAGATTGCAAGATGTGGCACTCGTGCAAAATAAAATATCTTGTGATAAGTTACTTTCGTACATCGATTAGCGAATGGATTTAGCAGCTTTATTTTCACTTATCGGAAGCTTATTTAACATCAATAAAACTAGATATATACATGAAAACATGAATATAGAATTAAGCATTGTACATCCATATCCTGTGGTTTACTCTCATTTATCAATAAAAACTATATTTTATAATTATTACATATACTAACCTGAAAATTAAACTGTTGAACACTTTCAAAATCCAAATAATCAGGGTTTCGCACTTCGATAACAGCATGGGTTGAAAACAAAGCTCTGTCTGGTCTCACATAAAATGCTTCACTTGCCATATGATTGTTAATAATTTCGAGTTTGAAAGACGCCATTTGTCTAGTCTTTGTTACAAAAAAATATATAATCAAATTTTGTCATCGTGCTAATATTTCACAAGGCTCATCAATGTATTTGTGTGGTTTTGGTGAAGATTTGATAACAATCAAACTTCATACTATATGGTCATTAGGTAATTAACTCTCACATTATTACTTCTAAAAGTGACTCACATGAATCGAACATTATTCATTTAGCGGGTGGACACATTTTTAGTGGTCAGTTTGATTAACAAATCCCTCTTCATACAACTATTCACAGCATTAGAAGTCAGGTCTTGTGTTGTTACCAATAATACTAAACCATATTATTGACTTACATTGAACTTTTATTGTAAAATACCAAAATTATTTATGATATGTAGCAGTAAATGGCCTCAAAGTGACAGAGTGAAAACGTATAGGTGAAATGAACACATGCAAAAAGGTATATTGTGAATAAGTTACAACATTAAATTGCATTGCAAATATAGAATTGTTGACAGCGTATGCAGAGTAAGCGACGAGGAACTCGGCGAAGAAATATCTACACGAATATATTACATCGATCAAATGGCGTACTATGTATTAAGATTATTATGATTTTGTGTGACGTATGCAACTTATCGTTGACATATCATCGCTGATTATCGACAAATACTTACAGAATCAGTATCTTTAACAATCAGTACGATGTTATGTATTATACGGTCGATTTGAGAGTTTTCCTGAATGCTCCCATTGTAGTAAGACTGATCGAAATATGGCGACCTGTCGTTTTCATCCAAAACAAGAATATTAACTCCGGTAAATGTTGTAATATCGCTTAGAGGTTGGTTATAATGGTCAACTTCTGTTGCCTGTAAACAAATCATATTAGTGTCATAATTCAAGACATCGTGGTAATTCAATGTAATACAATGCAGTGTAATCATTGTCTACATACTATGTAATCATTATGCCAGTAATTGGATTAGTAATCAATTAACATGTTTCCATACTATGTAATCAATATTCTTGTAATTTGATTAATCCTTGCCAGTATTTTTATTTTTTACTAAAGCTTCTCCGTGCAAAGTTATTGACACCCGTTTTAATTGACTTAAGGTAGAGATGCAGGTTCGTGGGTACTAGGGAGTAATTTTTTTTTTCTTTGCTTTTTATTATCTATATATGCTTAGCAAGATTTAGCAAGATTTAGCAAGGCTGTACATAAATAATAAAAAAGAAACATGGTGAAAACAAGAAATGACGGGATCTCCATAATATGCACTATATTTAACTTTTAACAAAACGATAATGCATTTAAATTTGGAACTGTTACAGCAATTTTCATTATGAGCATTAGCAAACTTCTTACTGAGTGAATTGTTATGCAAATTAGCAATTATCTCAGCTTCTTTTTAGTGTACATTCCAGAACTTTAAAAAAAATAGCTCCTAGACGCTTTGACCTTTTGTTTTGAAATTTTCACAAATGATTGACAATGTGTTTATCTTCAAAACGCCGTCGGGGCATTGTTTTTGGTTGAACAGTGTTACAACAATCGTACAGACAACTAGCCGGGGTGTTAATTTATGCATAAACTTGAAGTAGTGAAATTTGGGTTGCTGCCCTGCAAAATTGACAACTGGTAGACAGTTTTCAAGACGGCACTTTTTTCATAGTACCAATAAACCAATTTTGACAGGAAACGGGAGCATGGTTTAGACGCTATTTTTATGCAACTTTTGACCAAAAAAGCACATTTTTGTGCATATTTCTAACTACAGTGTCCATAACAAAAAAAAAAATACTAACAAAGTTTTAAAATTCTTACAATAAGCTTTCCGAAAATGTATAGTTTTGTGGACATGGGAGGTCATCTTGGTTTCCTAATTAACTAATTAAAATACCTGTCAGGTAAACTGCATCTCTACCTTAAATAAACTTATTATGAGTAGTTATACAAACCAGTATATCCCAAATCCGTAAATTCATTGTTGGATACAAATATAAATATATCTTAGCTCGTCCTATTGTGATTAACAATTATGTTTGTTATGAGCAGCGATGTGTAATGCAATTGATTACGGGGCTCTATGTTTTGCCGAAAATGCACCTTGTTGTATTGTTAAAGAGAAAGAGAAAGAGGGAAACCTGCTAAACGTGCTATTCAATGCAAGTTTCATAATACCATATGTAATAATTCTTGTGTAATGGGAACAATTATACACAAAACAGAACAGACAATGTGCTACTAACATTGTTCTTGAATGTGTGTGAAGGTTTGAAATACTCACAGTCAAGTTGAATGTCACGATCCCACCAATCTCTACAGCTTCCCGATCAAGCGGAACTGAAGTATATATAATACCTTTACCACTGTTGTCTATAGTTTCAACCCAAAACAAATCTGCCTCATTTTGTCCATCTGTAATTAAAATAGATTCAATACAAAAATAAGTGTGTTGCAGTGATTTGGTTCTAAACAGGAACTAAATGCTTTTCTACCCCTGAAAATACAAATACACTAGTATAATTAGCCCAGTGGTAAATAAACTTTGATTTACATACACAAATGAACTCAATATTTCAAAAATATCCTTATTTTTATCACACATTATCCCCATTAATTTTAACGTTTGGTGAAAAGAATATAATAGTAGAAAATACCAAAAAACAATACTGTATTGTTGTTGAAGTTTTAGCAGCTCCCCACTTGTTATCATAACATACATTCTACTACTTGAGTGTACACATGCCATGATTTACACATGTGTAAAAAGCAAACTTTATTATATACAACCAAATTGTACCACAATTGTATTATGTACATATAATGAATAATTACATATCATTTGCTTGTGCCAATAGATGCACATAAGGCTTAAGGCCAGGTTATTTATGTGTGAGTTCTTTCTCATCCAATAATGCAATGGGGCGCAACATAAGAGATCAACCCACGAGTTAACAAAATTAGTGTTATCAATGTCATTGACATATTGGTTGGCAACCATTTTTTTCTCGTGGAGGTCTTGTAGTGCTGTAGTGCAACTTTTACACAGATTTACAGGAGTCCATGGCAACACTGCAGTTTTACAAGTGCCACTTACCAGCCTTACATGTGCTTTATCTTGACAATAATTTACTCAAGACTGGGGCCTTGTTGTGATTTTATTGATTTGACTTTCGATGCTGAAGATACTCTGAGAGCAATGCATTGCGCTCCAGTGTCAGCATTTGACTGCCATACATATTGGGTTTCCCTCAAGTTCAGTTGAACGCTGATTTCGTTTGGCAGAAAAAAATATTAGTCGTACAGTAAGTCATACTGTCACTAAGTTAAGTTGGTATGGTTTTTGTACATAATGTAATGGAATGCATAAGGGGTAGGAGACAGACATTTCTGCCAATCAACTGTTCAAGTTGACTCAGCAGCTGTACCAGCAAAAGCGGGAACAATTCTAAATTTAGTTTACATACAAATAATGATTTGGCATGACGTGCAAAGTCTGACAGGAGCACACCAGTGCAAAACATAAATACAATGACACATTTCAATGTCTGGACAGAAAACGCCAGACTTGATAGAGATGTGAAAACGACACTGATTTAATAAAGCTCGCACTTTACGTATTTCACTTAAGTGACTTTGCCATTATGATATTAAATTGAAATTTAATAAAGTTGTGAAAAAGTGTGTGTTACTATAGGGCACTATGCGGCTGTTACTTACAGACAATACCATATCGTATATGTTGTGGAACACCTTCATCACCATCTACCGCAAAAACTTCCATCACTGATGTATTCTGTCAATAATTTAATGGATGCATGGAAAGAATTAACCATGAAGAAAGCCAATTCAGCATCCAGCATATGTAGACACTATATATGAAATCATCACAAGTATTAGATAAATCTGCTATTAATACTTTCAATTTCCTCAACATAGGTAACTGAGTATAAAAGATTTATGTCTGTCCCGTCAAAACTAAGATTTTAATCATCATCTACATAGTTTAATCGCCACCTCGCTTAATGCATTACGCAAACTGAATAACAAAATTAATCATTTACTAGTGTTATAAATACATACCACTGGTTGATTTTCTGGGACATCCGCATAATATGGCAGACCAATAAACTTAGGTGGCATGTCTTGAACATCTTTCACATTAACATAAAGTGTAGCACTACTGTTTAGTGGGCCTGGGTCTGTACCAAAATCCTGTATTTAAAGTTATTAAAGTATCAGTGATGCGTATTAGGCAATTGTTGTTCACATGTTTCATACATATTCTTACTTACCCGTAAATCAAAAATCACTTTATGCACTCACCACAGCAAATAGGTTCAGTGTATACACTCTCAGAGATTCAAAATCCAAAGTTTCAGTGAGATAAATTTCAGCAAGTGATGTTTTATCCTCTACCACCGATGAGTCGATATAAAACATGTCACCGTAGTCCTACAAAGTGTCAGTTAAATAAATAGATTACTTAAATTGTTCGTAAACAAACATTTCAGTAGCGAATGTGGGACCTTAACTGGTCACAAATGCTGCACAAAATAATGAGGTTATTTCGGGGATACCGTAAAACATGCAATCAGACAGTAGGTCGAGATAACAGCATTCTTTTGGACGATATTCCCGTCTTACTATCTGGCCTTCTTATAACTTCAGTACTATACATCTTCTCGATCCTACTTTTGAATGTAGAACCCCAAGCAAGACAAAGAAATTTACCAATTGAATATGAACAGATAATCCAATGAACACTATAACACAGAGAGGTATGATGATGTGTGTATATTAATAATTGGTATCACTTACATCTAAATTTGTAATAGTAATTGTACAACCTCCACTGCTACCTACATCGTTGTCAAATACAATGACGGAATATATCACAGTCCCTTCTGATGTATCCTGTTTAATTTGAGAAATAACTGGGAGAATTGAAACATATAACGATCCAAATACAGGTTTATGGTGCCGTGCAATGTGTACGTCACAGCAATTTTGAAAGCAAGTAAAAAAGTATTATTGTTTGTATTGTTGCAATTAGTTGGTTTCCGTATATAGATACATGTATATGCTGTCCCTCATTTCCGATCCCGTTATAACATAGTAGTGGGGAATTTGTGCCAGAAACACCGAAAAAAATTGTAGGTTTACACATTAACCCACAGTTTTGGTCAGTTTCAAGTGTATCGCTCGAGGGCGCTAGAGCTGTTTGATGTTGTTGGTTAGAATCCCTTCCTTCGCAAATATTTTCAATGTTGAGTGTGTTCCACTGGTTCACGTAAGCACGAGTTGTATAATTGTGGACTGGTCATTTTCTTTGACTCGGGATGCCGGGGTTTTCGATTTCGCAAAATTAGGAAAGGACTTTGTCCCCCTCCTCTCAATACAAAAAAAAAACAGGGTGACCCCCTCCCATCATAACATGTGAAAATAAGCGACCTTCAAAGACCTGTCGATTTATGTTATCAACTACTTAGTTTACTATACATAAAATTAATTAAAATTTTTGGCTTGTCTATAAGTTCCTGTTCTCCTCTTTGATCAGGGGATATAGACATCCTGAATTGTCTCAGTTTCTTTATCTTCAGAATCATTACTCCAAATTTCCTGAACAACAATGATATCAATCTCTGAATCATTCTCTGTAGAATCTATTGTATATCTATCGATGGTCTGCGATTTCTGAATGAGCGCCACTACTTTTGTTGCATGTGACAGCTCTAACTGTGTATTCTTTTCTACACATGGAAATAAATAACTGCCGTCTTCCCAGGTTATGAAAAAAGACATGCCTTCCTATTCAATGTCAAATAGCCCCCCCCCCCTCCCCGTTTCACCTGGCACTATTTATTCCTTACCTCGAATACATCTGCTAGATAAGGAGCGCCAACGAATATCGGTGAATTGTCATTGACATTAACAATGTACACAGTGATATCAGTCTCCTACAAACAGAAACAAACGTTATGACGAGATTATACCAAAAAGGAACCCTAATAAGGATGTGATTAAGGTATTAGTATACTATCTGAATGCCTTATTCTCATGCTAGAGATAAAGCACGGCGTTAAAATTACTATTGGTTATATTAAAAAATGCGTTACAAGTAAGTGAGCTTAATTGTGTGTGAGTGATTACAAGATAGCAGTAGCATGGTTGGACTTTTTTAATATTCTAAATATAGGGTAAGATTATTGACAAAATTAACTATGTTATAGTTATTTGTAATACTGTGTTATCATCATACAATTATTGAAAGTGACTTGTTGCAAAGTTCGGTTGTGACAATGTCATCCTCGACACGTGATGATGGGTGGAAAAACAACTTTTCCGGTGCATATCATTCGTCAGATTCAGCCAGAACCACCAAAGGCGAAATGAGTAGACATTTTGGAAGATAGCGGATTTATGGTCACCCTGTCATCTTCAAGCACCCAAAGTTGCGATAGGAATAGGCGACGTGCAGTTGGTCATGGTCAGGACGACATCAAGGACAAGGTATCCAACAATCGTCCAATATCACTGGCGGTTCCAGCAATTCGGTAAAGGGGTGCGCTCCTATTGACGTGGTATTCGGCGGAAGCCACGTCCGCCTCCATAGGCTTGGTTTTTCATTTGATTTGTCAATTCTTTTGTAGACTTTAGGGGATCCGTGCGTGAATATGGTCGCATAGATGGATATCCCCAGCCTTTACTCAACATAATTACTTACCTTTTTCACAAACATATTGACCATTGGCTGGAAATAGTCAAAAAATTGTTCTAATAATAATACGTTTGAAAAAAGTGTTAAAGAAAAATTTGATATAAACAACTTACACCCACACTAAGAAAGCCCCCTACATTATATATTGTCAAATTAGGAGCAGAAAGCAGGAGTATGAAATGTAATGCTTGTGGAGTAACCTAGTGTGTACGTTTACGATCTTTGTAGGAAATTTGAGATGCAACGTTTTCTTAATGACACAACTAACAACAATAACAACAACAACAACAACAACAACAACATACCAATGAGTAAATATCATGTCAACACTTGCTGCGATTGGAAAGAAATGACCAGATACCATCACTGCGACGCGGGATAATTCCAACAAGACATGGCAAGTGATCAATGAAATGTTGAATAAATCCTCCACTAAATTTACTCTACGTACCATAATGTGTAATCTACCAGAGGAATCTAGTCTGATTATACTATAGCAGAAGAATTAATTTTCTAAAGTCGACCCCAAACTACATGCCAAAATTAATACACTTAGTAACTTCAACAACTACCTTGGACTAATTGACGAACAATTGACGATGTTCTCAATGTACTGGATACCATAATTCTATTTTGTGACCAATCTTATAAATTTTTAATATAGATCCACTCAATCCTTTAAGGCAATTTCACCAACGCTTTCGATTTTTTGAAGACGAAACTAGCTTTTTCAAATTCCTGCAAAGTAATATTATTAAAATCACCAATAATGACCTTTATTTCCTAAGGGTTCATGAAATATAATAATAACAGGTTTATAAATTACGCCGAAAAACAAACATCGTAGTCATGAGAACTCTCTAGAGTCATGCAGTATCCCATTCAATTTATATAGAAGGCGTAAGATCAGTTAAGAACTCGAACGTTTCTCGCTCAACAAACCGGGAAAATTTTTAAACTTTGCTATTTTGTACCAAAACCAATATATTACCTATTATGAAAATCATTTATTCTACCACATATAAATCTGGGGCCATACATATAAAGCTAACCAATCCTACAGTGAACCTATTGTATAGTGAAAACGCTAACTTCCATTTTTAATTTTTTGATCTGAAAAAAACATGTGCAACACGTGTCGGTAGAAGTGAGAATTTCTCAACAAAGTAAATTTTACATTAAAGCACCACAATGTTGAATACTATCTATTTATGTTTTGTTTATGGTGAAACAAAAAATACATACAATGCATTCTTATTAATATGTACATAACAAAACTGTATACATACTGGCTCGTTGTGACCATCATCCAAGGTCCATGTGGCTGAGACGCTGGTACTAGTCTGCAACCACAAACAGTACAATAATGATATACGTGTAACTGCACAGTTTTTATACATCACATGAATATAGGAAATAAATTGAAATTGAAGATGTGAACTGGGGTACAAATAAATGATCTATTGCATGGAGTATGTGGTATTTCATTGGTTCTGATTAGTCTGGTGATCTTGTTTGCTAGAAAAATTACGCATTTTTAAAATTCAAGGCTCGTGTCTAGATATAAAACATATTATTCCTTATCTGAAGCTTATTTTTCGCATAAATGGCTTTTTCTATATATGTTACATATGAATGTCTATGAGCCAAGCTCAAAACTACAGATAAACATATGCCTATGCTCACAAATTTTATCTTTTTAGTTGTTGATCAAAACTACTGTAAGGCGTAAATATTGTTTTGCATTCGCACTGTGTTTCAAAGAGCTTTTAAAAAGAAGATTTAAAAACAAATTACATAATTATATATAACATTCCTCATAATCAAATTCATTTATTAGCTTTACTTCAGCGTGCGTACAATTGTGGTTGCTCACGTCAAAGTACTCTGAACCGTCTTGAACACCAAATGTTATACAGTCATCCTCAGGATCAGATGCAATTAGGGTATAAATAATACTGCCTAAAACAAGATTGATATCAATGAATGAATTATTTAAATTGTGTAGAAACAATGTAATTTACAGTATGCATGCAGAAAATATGATTATAACTATACATTTTATGTACGCAAGTACTTGAATATTTTATCATTGCATCTGGAAACTGGTTGAGACCAATGATCACAACATGAATATTGGTACATGGTCCTCGGTTGTTAAACTATGGTGATACTGTCACGATACTGATATGATTTCATGTGACCCGAAACGGTAAATACACTAATTTATCTCATGAGTTGATAGAAGGAGTTGGTCATATGCCTTTAGATTCACTTTGCTTTGACATTTATATCCCGTCAATGTACATACATATCTCATTCATTTAATGTGCCATTTATAAAGTTGAATTTTGTTTGTGATAGTCCACAATTTAACAAAACAAATTTTGACATTGACAAGAAGACAAGACTGAATGTTTCCTAAGACAAATCAAGTGCATCATTTCATTTTCATTTATGTTTTCTTTTCTTTATATTTTCGTGATTTGTAGTAATCATGAAAAATTTAATTCATTTGAATATAGGTAAACTACTAGTAATTAATGTCTTGATATCAATTAATTAATCTTGATTACCTTAGCGTGATAAAATATGATACTTTATGCATTTTTTCAAACATACCAAGATTAATGTCTTCCCGAAATCTTTCTCGGTCCATATCATAATATTTTGTTGGTCTTGATCCAGGTATTTCTTCAAATGACGGTGGAGAATTAGCAGAAACTTTTGAAAAAAATATGAACAATATATTACGAAGCTAAACAGCTCCCGAAAGAGATGACAATCTGCGGCAGATTTCTTCAATATCAAAAGACAGAGCCACAGTTTAGGCCTTATGGTTGCATAGTTGCATATGGGAACGTTTTTGGTGACCTCATGACACTGTCGTTTAACCCTGAAATCTGTGAGTGGCATAGAGAATATGTGTGTAAAATGTGAAGGCAGTTTCCCTACGGAGATATATATGACATACATACATTATGTTATTAATTGAACCTTGTCTTGAAATCAAAATTTATTCAGTGAGATCATGTGGGTTACATAAGAAAAGAAATTGTTCCAAGTTTGAAAGCCCTATCAATTCCCCTCTCAGCTTAATACACAGGCACACATAAACAAGTGCTGTTATCTTGACATTGCAACCCTTGTTTTAACACAGATATTATAGACAACTCTTTTGAGACGCATGAGATGATATTGCTTTTATCAGTCACGTGGAGAACATGCCAAGTTTGAATGCCCTAGCTTTTTCCCCGTTGTTGTTAACATGCAAAAACCGATGAACTGAACCGTGATTTAACATTTGACATGAAATGTGGACAGGGATTGCAAGTGTTGCACATGTGTGCCGAGTGCAAAAATCACTGCTATGTTTTTATATTGTATAGTACAAAAACACAAGAAAACATGTGGTGACCTTAACCTTTTGCCCTACATAATACAAGATCTTGTGAAATATTTAGAAGACACGTATGTCAAATTTGAGCGACACTATTTTGTTTACTTTGAGTTATAGTGCTACCATACAGACACACGCACACACTCACCCGCATACGTATCCATTTATATAATACCATAATAAATTACAAACCTAATCCATCCAATGGAAGAACTACCACTAGTACCATGAAATGTAGATATCTTGAAAGTGACTTCATCTTTCTCAGACATGTACTGACAAATGTACTGATCTAAAAAATATTGCACTGTATAAATATATCCATGTGACAGTTCAATCATTACATATGTTATTGAGTGTACAATACGTTGTGGCCGATCTGTGTTGATGGCTATTGGAATCACAGTGACTGGCGGATGGAAGTAGATTTGACGTCACCAAGTTTGAAATTGCAGCACATTTCGTTTAATTTGTACAGGGTTAGGAGTTAGCATTGTGAGCTAGGATTTTTACCTGTGCCAATATCGTCAGACTGCATTACGCATCAAAGGTACCCGACAAACACGTATGCTCTCCACAGAGGGAAATCAATAACTGCCTTAAAGGACGGTGGTCGCCGCGCCAGCCATGGGCGGGATATGAGCCTCATGCAACAAATATTGTGACTTTGACTGTTGTTCAGACCAACCGACCGAGTACAAACTGAGCTTTAACTTGAATTTGAACAGAGGAGCGCATTGGATAGTGGAAAAATTAATGTTTGTCGACACAAATGTCGTACATGTGCGGCGCGACGACCGCCGCCTTTGCAAATTGGCAGCCGAAATCAGTATACTAATCGGAGCTAAGTAGCAGCATGGATGGATCATCCAAGGAGTATGCTAGTTACGATGTTTGGAGACCAAAATCTGACTCTAATCACATTTCGATAGATCAATGAATATATGCACTAACAATTATGCAGTGTATAATGACACTGTTCAAAATGACACGCAGTTTGAGTAACTAAAATGTTAATTTCATATTCGTTGTTTAAATAATTGGTTACAAACAACAACAAAAATTTCGTTTTTCTATCATTGGTAACATAGGCATAACAATGCGTTAAAGGACTGGTATTGGCCATACGATTATCAAATCTTTGAATGTGTTTCTTTTTTATGTACTTCTGCAAAGTTTGTACATATGGCAAATATAATACAGCGCACCAGTGTTGAAGTCAATAAAATATACGTGCTGTACTTGTCACAAAAACTAGTTATTACTACAAGAAAATAAATTTACCATACTCGTCGTTCATAAAAATGTGTTTCCCTTCCCTTAGCAAAATAATATAGAATGCTTTGAACATATAATCTACAATGAACCGTTTAATTTTCGCCACTGTCAGTTTCCGCTTAATATGATAAATGGGGATAACACTGACTGTTGACACATGGTTTTGTTGATTCGCGAAAATAAAGCAATTTACTTATATTTCATGCTGGGGTTTACTTTTTTACACTCAAAAGGGATGTAAATATTCGTATTTCATTTGAATAATAATAAATGTACTTCACAGGCTATCAATGATTTATATGCGCATTTTGTAGAAGACAAATATGTATGCATTATTTCATGGAAGAAATTTATGCAGCTATTTAAAAAAATATAACATGATGAGTATAACAACGTGTACCATAATCATCATGATGATGTCCGTTGAAATCGAAAGTGGGCACACAGAAATCGTACTATCTTGTAGCTCACCCTAGCCCTAGCTGGACGACCAGTTATGCGAGTTCGTCCATATACACTATTCAAACTACTATATATATTCATTAGCATCTGTTGAGGTCAATAAGATGACTCCGACTATTTGAAAATTTAACATGAGCTGATCTGTCACAAAAATAAACGTGGCATTGTTACCATCACAATAAAGGATTGGCAAATAGAGTTACGTTACTGTTCAAGGAGTTATTATAATTTTTGAATATTATTATTTACATATTTTATTTGCTTAATGTAGTGGTTAAAATCTAAACAATACAAGTCATGACTGGAACATATGATATAGCTGTTAACCGTAACAACGATTTACAGATTACAGATTTTGTTTTACGTATATTTTCCATCATTGGCCGAAGGTCAACAAATTATCTGATTATTCAGTTTCTATCAGATCACCATGCGTTATGAGCTCAACCAATTGTTGTACGAAATCGCCGTTATGTAGCGACTAAAGTCCCAGCAAGCAAATGCAGTGCGCGTTGGGCTTCGTTTCTCGCAAAACAATGTGCAGAATTTTGCTAAAATCACCAAGCATCAATCAACTCTACTGTGAAAATGGGTCTAAGCAGCAGCGCATACCTATATACTTCAACTATAGGAGTATACCTCACGACATCCCCATCTACATGTTCACAAGGAAGTGAATATTATGACGTTAGCGTTAGTTATGATTAAACAACTATTAGTATTTAAACTTACAGTACCTTTAACACCAGTCAATTCTAGTAATCAAAGCGCGTAAAAATTGAAAAAGTCACAACACGTCGGCGCCTAGTCAGAGCAATGTATGGCGTAGTCAAAGTAATAAACTGAGTGTCCTAACACTCCTTCCGGAAAGCTTGTTCTATTTTTCAGACAGGGGTCACAGTGTGAAACCCCGGGTTCGAGCAGAGAAGCGACCCACCGAGCTACTTATTAATTTAAGGCGAGAAGGAATACCGCAGTTTCTACCCTCATCTCATAACAAAATTGTGTCGCCCATTTCAGCAGCACTTGTGCATATCACACATCATATGTTTTGATTAACGTAACTGCAAACATGTACTTACACGTTGTATCTATTAGGTTAGAATCATTTAGTTCTATCGGAAACATAAATCCTAAAAATTATGTGCTAGAGCTAGACTTCACAAGCGGATTCTGATAGTGATTTCTTTAGCCAATCACAATTAGTTAATTCTGACCAATCATGTCCAAGGCTACTGATAATTACTGACCAATCCCACATGGGATTAATTTCCGCGCCTTTTACCGAAGGTCAAATATAAGTCTATATAAAGACAAAGCAAATGTATGTTTTTCAGTAGTCTTTGTTCCCGTCATCAATAAACGTTGCTGCTCTGTACTACGTAATTGGTTGTGTCTTTGCATAGTCGTCTGTTGCCGAACCGTCCCCTAAAATACAGTTTTTCTTGTACGCTGCATTTCTTGGTGCCGAGACCAGGATTCCAAGATGACATCTCCACAGCCAACTCCTTCGCCATCGCTATCCAAGCTACGCGCGACCCGTTCAGCACATCGTGGGCAGATGACCAAAGTACTCAAACGTGTCGATGAAACCGTCACAGCGTTTCCCTTAGACCCCAGCGTCGACGACCTAGACTCGCTCAATGTCCTACAAGAGTTACTCTCCACGAAATACGCTACACTTGTCGACATCGATAAAGAAATCATCGACAAAACTGAAGAAGAAGACTTAGAAGCAGTCATTATCGACTCTGATGACTACCTCAATGAAGTTCATGTTAAAAAACACAAGTTTGGTCGTTTCACCGAAAGGAATTCGCAACGAGAAAATCAACAGAGGGGCCCACGTGAACCAGAAACAACTGCAAAAGCTAGTTCCATCTCAACCCCGGCACCAATGCAACTTAACCAGTGTATCAACTTGCCGAAACTGTCGTTGCCGTACTTTGGAGGCGACTTGTTAACGTGGGTGAGTTTTAAAGATTCTTTCTAATCGGCTGTACATGAAAACTCAAATCTACAAAATGTACAGAAATTCCAGTATCTCCGTGCACAATTAACAGATGAGGCAGCCCACACAATTGAAGGGTTAACACTGACCAATACAAACTACACCCAAGCTATGGACTTACTAGAGCACCGATATGGACAGCCTCACAAAATCATAAGCGCCTTCATGAGATCGCTTTGGGATTTGCCCGAACCCTCAGAAGATTACCATAGTCTACGCAACTTCTACGACAAATTAGAAAGTCACATCCGTGGACTCAAGTCACTCGGAAAAAAAGACGACTCGTATGGTGATCTTTTAGTGCCAATCGTTATGGATAAATTGCCTGGCCAAATTCGCAAACAAATCGCGCGCGACCACGGTAAAAATGAGTGGACTTTGCCAGATATACGCAAGGCAATACAGAAAGAAATAGAGGCTATACACGCTGGAGACGCCACTGATGTACAATCCAATTCCAACCCCGCCGTCACCGCAGCATTCCACACTAGAAGTGAAACCACGCGAAAACAGTTTATCCGTAAACCAAGGATTTGTACTTTCTGTAAAGGATCACATCCGTCTAACGAATGTAAAGCTGTTACAGACGTCGATAAACGCCGCGAGATCGTACAACACCACGGACTTTGTTACAATTGCTTTGGAAATCACTGAGTCAATGTTTGCAAATCCAAATACAGCTGTAATTGTAAACAGAGACATCACACCTCGTTATGTAACAAATCAATATCAAACCATGGCAACACTAAAGGTTCCAATGCGTCCGAAACTCACGTGACCTGAATGACTTTTGAACCATGAACAATGAACCTTTGTATGTTTGACTTTAACTTCTAACTTATATTCAATATCTAGGACTGATCGTATTTTCATAGTTTTAATTTTCCTTGTGTAAGTTAGTATTTCATGTGCAAGTTAATTTCTCGTAACTTTCTTCCGTATTATTCAGTTTTTATGTCTTCGATTCGTTTCAGTATTTTTTTCATTTTTACATTTGTATATTATTACATTCGTTGTTGCCTTTACTTTCGCGCCCGGGAGAAATATCGGAAACATAAATCCTAAAAATTATGTGCTAGAGCTAGACTTCACATACGGATTCTGATAGTGATCTCGTTAATTCGGACCAATCATGTCCAAGGCTACTGATAGTTACTGACCAATCCCACATGGGATTAATTTCCGCGCCTTTTACCGAAGGTCAAATATGAGTCTATTTAAAGACAAAGCAAATGTATGTTTTTCAGTAGTCTTTGTTCCCGTCATCAATAAACGTTGCTGCTCTGTACTACGTAATTGGTTGTGTCTTTGCATAGTCGTCTGTTGCCGAACCGTCCCCTAAAATACAGTTTTTCTTGTAGGCTGCAATGGACGTTTTAGCAGGTGCCAATATGCTAGTTATTCATTTAGACACATGCTGATTACATTAAGTTATAGATGCAGGTTCGTGGACACTTGGGAGTGAATTTTCTTTTTTTTGCTTTTTATTATCCAAACAGTCTTGGCTATAGACTGTTAAAGTTTCACAGCATTATGAATAGTGGAACATACTCAAAAGACGATTTTAAAATATAGAAAACTGGTACAAACATTCTCTCTTTGGAATGCTTAGCAAGATTTAGCAAGGCTGTACTTAAATAATCAAAAAGAAACATGTGAAAAAAAAGTAATGAGGGGATCTCCATATTATGCACTATATTTAACTTTTTACAAACCGATAATAGGTTTAAATTTGGAACTGTTACAGCCATTTAAATTATGAGCATTAGCAAACTTCTTACTGAATGAATGGTTATGCAAATTAGCCATTATCTCCACTTGTGTTTTTCAGTTTACCATGGAAGTTCAAATCTAAATAGCTCGCACAATTCTTGTTTATTTTGAGTGAAACTTTCACACAACGTTTATCAGTTGTGTATTAACAAAGGGGCGTCCAGGCGTATATATAGTATGTTTTGTTTTCATATTACAAATTGTCAAGCAGGATGTGTGCCGTATAGTCAATCCCGGTCAGTATTTCACAATTCGAATGTTATTTTCCGAGAATGCAAAGCTTTAAAAATAAGCCCAGACGTCTTTTTGTTCGTAGAGACGTTGTTAAATTAGTGTGAAAATGTCAAGACAAACTGACAAAAACTTCGGGAGCTAATTAATTTTCAATCTCTCCGACCAACCAGAAAACAGGAACGGAGATAATGGCCGTTTTATGAAAGTGACGTTAATCGTCTACAAAAATGGCTATTGCATCACGACGACATGCCAAAATCCATCATACACCGACGCTTGCTGATGTTCAATCGTCAGATAAAAAAATAAAATATTTACAATACTAGAGAAACGGACGTAAAATCGTCCGCGGAGTCGAAACCTTGCGTGAAAACTGTCATGGCGTCGTGTTATCTTTTCCACTTAGGGAGGGGCACAATGGATTACGTAAAGCCGATGAGATATTCATACCGTTATACAAACATAGCGATCCCCAGTGTATGGGTTGAGTCTAAATTTACCTTTCCTCAAACCTATAAAAAATACTCTGTATGACTTTGGTATGACGCAGTTTTCACGATCTCCGGTGAAATGGACCTTGCGAAGTTAGACGGCCTGGTTGAATGGGCCGTAATGTTTTGCTACACAACGGCTATTCACAGTGTTTGTACTCAATCGCAAAACAAAAAGTCGAAATGGAAGACAACTATTGTAAATCGAAACAGGTTTCATTCAACTACGAGCAGACGCGATGGGTCGATAAAAAATAAAACGAACCCTGACCTCTGGAAATACTTCATTCATAGAGTGCCATAGTACCAGAGGTCGCCGAGCACGCCGTACAACGTACTTTGCGACATTGCTACAGATGCATGCTAGTTGACAAGGGGTTTCCGATTAAGGTAACCAAGATGGCATCGCAGAGTGCGTGATTTTTCCGCGGTGTTTAAAAACAGCATCTCGTTGCCGATGTTTCTGTAATTTTTCGGGGTATTTTTTATTTTTAATTAACCGAGCATTTCACGTTTGTGTATTTTGCCACTGAAAAGTTAGTTATCGATGACAGCACAGCAATGGTCTGAATGGTGTTTATTCACTTCTACATCGCAATGCTATCAGCACGGTGATCGTTACAGCGAAACGACAAATGTATAATTAGTCAGTTTTATAATGCCTTCGGAGAAAAAATGCGTGAAAAAAAAATATTTAACAGTACTCGACTGGAAGCTGCCAGGCTAGAAGTTGTCGACATGTTGCGAGATAAGGGTGAAAAAAGTTTACTTATCATTTACAACTGTATGTTTTTTGTATTCCGCTTGCTTGCTGGAAGTGTCTACGTCTTGTCTTTTTTTTTAGTTTGCAAGACTAGTTGGTAGCGCTTGAGGTAAGTTAAACAGGGCCGCGGACAGGAGGTTACACGTCGCCGCACCGTAACTGAGGCCAGCAACTCATTTGCACATAACATCAACAGTGACTTGTCAATCAAAAGAGCAACGTAAACAAACTTTCGGGACTTTTAATCACATACGCGTGCCTCGATTCCCTATATTTTAAAATCCATTTTTGGGCATGTTCCAGCATTTACAATGCTCCGAAATTTCAACACTATCTAGCCAAAACTGTCTGGGTAAGAAAAGCAAAAAAAAAAAAAGAAATTCACTCCGAGTGCCCACGAACATGCATCTATACCTTAAGCCAGATGACATTACAAATTTTACCCGTATTATGCAAATTGGAACAAATGTAAAATGGCGGACAGCGTTATCGACTGTCACTCTAGTATATCAGCTTAGACATCAGAATTCCACAAATGACAAACTGATATGTATTTTTACAATGTATAAAAGCCATGTTTACTAACACATAATTACATTCATTGCTAAAACATGTTTATGTGTCATTTTTCACAAAAAGACAACCTGACTAAACTAAAAATGTTCAAAATATGGTATTTTACACATGTATATTTAAATTGAACTTCATCTACATATAATATCATTACTGTAATAGTGGTGGTATGTTACTAGTTACAAATTGGTCACTACAACCACAGGTCCCACTACAATGCATTTTCTTAATATTCCAACTTCACCTAACTGCATCACAGCTTTTACAGTTGCATCTTGTCAATTAAGGCAATTACTTAGTACAGAAATATCAGCCATTAGATTTGGTTTTAAATCTTCATAATTAGTTTCATCATACCATCCATGGACTACTGGTAAACAGAAAAGTAGCCATCGCATGTTGGATGCACACCAAACCATGCTCTGGTAGTGTATGTTTAATATGCTGTTGCAAAGATGTGTTGGTGGCAAGCTTTCGTGATCGTTTCTCCTTCTAAGAAAGAGTCTGTAGTGGACATCGTTGATTGATTCATCTGTTTGATGTGGTGTGTGCAGTTTACAAACGAGCTTTTACACCTTTTTACACCTGCTGTACAGTATTATTTAGATCAACAAATCAGCATATTCTTTGGATGCTTTCCCGAAACCATAAAATTGGCTAATCACAACCCTGCTACTGCGCTATGAGCTGACAGTTCCCATAAATTGCATCATGGAGTTTGATTTCATGTACCTGAATATAATGTTGCTTATTTGCTGTTCCTGAATGAAAACATATCTCCTGACTCAGTTGGCCTTCACAGTGCACAATCAACATCAATGCATCTGTATCTCTGCATGGGATTATGGTCCTTACACAAACTGAGTCTACCTGCTTCATCGTGAGTTGACATCAATATACTCTCCTCTTTAAAATTTTGAAACAAATACCTCAAGTTTTTCTAAATTATTGTTATAGTTATAAATGCGTGTTGATACCAATTTTATATTTGCTTGTTCAGCAACAGGTCTATCTGGTCCGTACCATTCGTCACGTAACTCTTTTAGAAAATTCTGTTGCACACAAGGATAGGAGTGAAAGGAACAAGAACCTTGAATGACCGTTTGTATAAAAGCTGGCTCATGTTGTTGCTGCAACTTTTCTTTCTGGATACTGTCAAATGTAGCCATTACATCAGTTTGTTAATGACAACTATGTTATCTGCTGCAAAATAATTTCCCTGTTTCAAATATATAGTTTTGATACATTGCCATTTGCAACATATGGAACCATAATTCATTGTGCAAGTCTTGCTTGATCATAATGTCCTGCATGACGAATAAACTCAAGGGTTTTGTCTGTGTCTGGTTTGGGTGAGTTCCTTTCATTTATGACTATATAGCATAGACATAATACATGAGTATTACTGATTAGAAATGTAGAAACCAAATGTACTCCAATGGGTACAGTCGTACCTTGCATAACAATCCTGAAGTAGTTACACATTTTCCTTTATAACAAAGCTTTTTAAATTACGTTTTGTTTTATATTTTTTTTATTTTTAATATTATTATGATAGTTGTCATATTACTCGCCAACAATCTTCAGAGCGATATATCTGTTAACTCTTTGCCCTTTTACATGTATAGTTCATGAGATAAAGCATGTTTTAATAAACTAAATCTCCCAACCCGGCTGCCATTTTGAATATGTCCTAATTTGCATAAAAGGGATTTCATTTAAAGGGGAACCGATACTATAAATAAGGGTCAAGATGGCCCCCGTATTAGTATGCTAATCCGAACCAAGACGCTAACATCTTGGCGGGCGCTCCGTGAAATGTGCCATTTACGATGTTTGGAGACCAAGCTGTGGTTCCAAATACATATCCACGGGGGCATGAATATGTACGCTAACAATTACACTCGTCTGGTTGGGCTTTTGATGTATAAATGTTGTTATTTTCGGTCGAAACGTGTCGCGACCAGTGAAAATCACGAGTTTAAAATGGTGGCTGATGTATGCAAAATCCCTGTCAATCACAGTTTGAGTAAACGAAAATGTAAATCCCCTAGATGTTTATTCAATCTACAAAGCTTGTTGGTTTACAAACAGCATTATCGTTATGTAGTTTGTATATGTCTAACCATCGGTAACACTGGGACATGACGATGTAAGACAGTAAACAATGTCAATAACATTAGGTTACGGGCTTTCGGATATCCATTGAAATAAATTAAATGTAGAAGTAGAAATCATTCGGACTCAAAATTTCCCGTTGGAATGTGAACACAATACCCAAGTCAAAACAACACTCACTCCTGACCTACATTCTTACGAATTTTACCGTAGTCATTGACGCCTATTCAAGACTACGATGTTTATTGTGACTAGCGTGAATGGGTAAGCTTCGTTTCGACAATTAGCTGTTATCACCGTAAAAATGTTAAATTAGTCTTCAAATAGTCAGTTTATCATCGAAAACAACTAATGTTTTGATTTAAAAAAACGTGCCGTCTTCCCATCAAAACCAGAGGTAAAAGATTGTGCTGGAACATCGGCAAATCTCCTCCGTTATGGTAATTTGAACATGTTGGCATCACCGAGTATTTTGATTGGCTGATTAGCGATTTGACCTGTAAGATGTCGAGCATTTGTATGCGACCAGAATCATTCGCTTACGATGAAACTAAATTGAAATTTACTTGCATTTCAGAACAATTCAACGAGTTTACTTGTTGTACTTTATTAATAATCACTACCGAGTAATAATTATAATTTTGAAACGTAGCATGGTCGGATTGCGCTACCGTGATTATTTGCTACTAAGCAATGCAGTGTTCGTTTTTTAAAAACTTTTTTTAGGAACGCCAGAACAATGTTGGTTACTACTACGTGGACATTTTTCTTTTGATCATACGGCAAAGACTTTTCTAAGGGATGAAACTGTTTGTATAACTTTCTAGACAGTCTGGAAAAAGGAAGGGGTACAGTGAATAAGTGTCAGACTGCAATGAGCTGCAAATGGTAGTTGTGTAATACTGATAGGCGTGCACGAAATAACAGTTCTGTTTGAGGTTCAAAGTTTCGGATATCAACAAGACATTGGCCTGACTGCTTCGTATGGTGTTTTATTTTTCGCGAAATACTTCGACAGCTCAAAACCACAAAATCAGATGTTTCCATAGCACATACCACATAGTACAAGAAGTAAATACGCCATGCTTGAAAAGCATGAACAACCAGGTCTTGGTATAAGAAAATAAATCAGTTTTTGTTTCTGTATTTGACTGTCGGACGAAACGGCACCCAGACAACACGTCACAGGCAGTTCCAATTCTACAATAGATCGTTTTCATTCATGCGTCGCGTATATGTCCAGAAAATTTAATCGAGTGTATGTGTGTATTTATACTCTATTTTGGAGTCTTATTTATAATAAATACAACGCTTCAGAATGGTCGTTAAAATTGAGTCTACGGTAAAATTGTTTTGACAGAACGCTCTCCCCCCCCCTCACCGCTCATTTGATTTTGACTTTACAGTCACCCCACGTTCACCCACCAGATTACAAGAACTCAAATCTCATACGAGATACAAGCCAGTACCACCCGTGTACATTTTGATTTTCCACACGAGTGTTTTAAACAGGTTACAAGATAAGCCCGTGATGTCGCGGCGACTTTTCTTTACTAATGAATTTGATAACCTGTACTTATAATATACAGTTTCCACACTTGTTATATTAGCAGTCTGGAGGAGTAGTATGTATACAGAATGTGCATAGGAAGTTTCGTTCTCAGGTATACTGTATACGAGTTCAGTACCGTCAATAGACCGAGGCAACAGAAACAGACAAATAAACTTGAGTCGGCGGATTTTGTTCGCGACCGTTTAACAACAATCTGGTCGTGTGTATCCGGTAGACTGCCGCCTTTTTTATGTTGGCCATCATCAACTTGAATTAGTTCCGCGTCATATTTTTCCGACGATGTATAAATTACCGAGCGCACGATGTTTCAAATCATGGCACATGAAGACTGCTCTGTATTTGTTTGAAATTCAATTGCTAAGTTAAACAAGCAAATTGTAATCTGTTCTTAGGATGTTTATATCAGTTGTTTTGTGGGATTAGCGGTACAGGGGGAAAGATAAGCATTCATTTACTCAGTGGACAGAGACGGAGTTAATTACCCATGACCACTTGGTGCAATCCAAGGGATTGAGCGGTTCCCCTTTAAATATCATCTGGGTTTAATGTAATTGTATCGGCTAATAACTAGCATGAATGACACCTGCTTACATTTTGTTCTCCCTAAAGTAATTTTTAGGAGTTTGTCTCTATAAGCTGGAAAGTAAAACCGGTTGAATGATTAATTGTGTAAAAAACATTGCTGAACTGATTGGTGTTGACAATATTGTGACTGCCTATCGCATGACCAGGTCTGTGGTAATTTTTCTAAAACAAATACTGACCTTGTTAACGAAATATATATAACAGGTGTTAGCAAAAATAATATGTTTTTAATTTAACACAAGCAAATAATCAAGCCAAATGCTACCGAAGTCATTCTATCAAATGTGCCAACACTGTGGACAAATTCTTGAATCCACGTTTAGATTTATTTCATTTAGCTGCAAGTTTAGACAGCTTACGTGGGTGGTGCTGCGGCAACAACTGTTTTTACTTTCAATGGACGCGACCAGCCGGACGCGACAGGACTGAGGACTAGGTAAACTTCTGGATCGAGCTCTGTTAGGATTTCTTTTATCGCGTTAACAAGACTAACATGGCTTAAGATCTAATCCCACGTATTCATTAAACTTTGCGTTTAATTTCGTGATAAGATTGAATCGTTTCCTTTCTCAAACAAGTGACGCCAATTTACTTAAGTCTCCCTAGTCTCATCGGATTTGTGTTAGAGGTACTGTAATTTTGAATTCTAATATATTTGTTTTATCGGATTATTAATACTAAATGTGACACACTTCCTCGTCGACATGTACGTGAGTGTCTTTGCTTGCAGGAACTTTATTCGCCACAGAACGATAGTTTGTTACATTTCGTATAGCACATGGTGATCTGACAGTAATTGTAATGATATCTTAACCTTAATTAATGACTCTCAATCAATGTTGGGAATTATATACTAGGTAACGCAACATCGGCGCGGTTCTTAAATAAAGTGTGTTTGTAAACACAATCTGTAACATGAAAATGCGGATGTTCAGCCAATAAAACTCAATGCTTGTGTGTACTAAATGAGTTGAATGTGCAAATAGTAGTGGACCTATTGACCTCAACAGTTGCTAATGAATTTCTAAAGTAGTTTGGGTGGCGTTTATCAACGAGTATACATATTTGAATGAATACATATGAATACGTGCATGGATTATCTTAATACGCCAAATTATTTGCAACCCGACCCTGAACATGGAACCACCCGTGATGTCAAGGTTAGATAGTTTTAAAAGGTAATTTTGGATTTCTATTGCGTTCATGGAATGATTTCTCATATGTTGTACACTACTTTCGTTCTATCTGATAGGATTTGATTTTCAAGATGAATGTTTTCCTTTCCTTTTCGCCCAAAAGAAGCCGAAACCATTGTATGTCAGCAAAATTTGCCTTTCAAAATGCAAAAAATAGCGATTCAGAGGGTCGGGATTTCAAAATTGAGAAGATATCGCCCCCATGCTTTTCCATAACAATACAACGATTAGATTTTAGTGTCACAGTTTGCTCCCAATTCAAATTGAAATATTGCCAGTAATAATTAATAAAACTTGTTCAGCATACCATTTATTCCCCGATATCATATTCAATAGCTAGTTCTCAAGATCTACAACAGTAATAAATAAACAGAAATCATTTTGATGTCATGTTTTTAGAAGACACTGCCATATCAAATTTTGATTGGGACCATACTAGTTCAAGCTGCAGGGTGTCTAAACAATGACCCAACTTCCAATCAACACATCTTCCACCAACCAAAAAATTGTAGCCATAATTGAACAACCAAAAAAGCAACAAATACCGGGCTGCATCCTGAAAACAACAAGATAGCACATTACAACCAGTCATTGCAAAATATGAAATCCTCCACCCGTTCCAATACACCCTACAGCATTAATGGTTCCTATACTCATTTGCATCTATGTACAACATTTTTGTTTTAAGTTCACTGCCTACTTCTTCATCCAGGCAAGCAAAATATCTTATACTAGGCAGCTGTTGTGCACCACGAATAGCTTTCCTTTAAAACTGAATAGCATACTACCATTCTATCGTGAACTCCTTCAATGCTGGAAGTCTGTAGATAAGGTGCGCAAATTTAATGAAAATAATCCAATTGATATCTTTAATGAACTACTTTTTCGCAATGTATTTATTAATCATCCTATTCGAAATAAACCTTTTGCAATCCGTCATATAAACTTGAAAATGGCGCAATATATAAATATTTAATTGAAGTTCTAAGTACTAGTGGTTTTCAACAGCAACCAAGAAACGTATGGTGTGACATACTTAGTCTGCCTGAAACAACTAAATGCAATTTTCAGGACTGTTATGCAACACCAATTACGACGTATGACGGAGATATGCAGTGGCGCATATCCCATGGTGTCTTTGCCACTGGTAGTTTCCTTTTCAAAGCTCGGTTATCAAGCTCGGATAAGTGTATTTTCTGTGGCTAGGTGGACACACTTGAACACATCTTCATCGAATGCCAATCTAATAATGAACTATTACGTACATTTAAAATAATCACGTCTGGTCTGCTTCAAACAGGCTTTCATATGCCAATCTGGTGGTTTTTAATTCTGCGACCACGTCGTTCTAAGGGTTGTCTTTCCGGACAGGCACAGCAAATGTTTTGCCTATTAACAAGCATGGTGAAAGCTGCAATTCACACCAGTCGTCGAAACAAGAGGCAACACAAAGGTTTCAGTGACCCTTTAGAATTTTTCGCTGTTTATGGCTTTTGCCCTATTGAGTCATATCTTTATTTATCCATTAAATTAGTAATTGTTGTGTTAATCCCTGGTTTCGTGACATTAGTCGTGTCAGAGGATTTTGTTCTCATAGTGGATGTCAGTCTACACACACAAACACTGAATTGCCACCCTCTTGGCTTTACATTTTCCTCAACACACTGAACGCGCGAGTGAACGCGGTGCTTTTCAGCGCCATATTGGTGTTTCTGCGTTTTTCGACCATATTAAGTCCTGGGCATGACGTTAAAACTACATCCGGTTGTGAAGTTTTTGTACTTGGGAGAATAAGGCTACCCTTTGCCACAACTACCTCCATTAGTAGTAGTACCTCCTCCTACCTTGGGTGCCAACTTCCCACATAATAAGTTTGGTTGACGTCAGTAAGGGCATACGGTCATAAAAAACTTGCACCAACTCAACCTCACATGTGAGGTAATACCTGATAAAGGCAACGTTTACGTTTATTTAAATATGTATATATTTGTCCTGGGTAAGATTTTAAACTACATGCGGTTGTGGAGTCTATGGACTTGGGAGAATGAGGTTACTATTTGCCACAACTACTTTTAGGTCACCGTTGGGCAAGGAGTAGTACCTGTAAGCCTTTGGTGCCAACTTCCCACATAACAAGTTTGGTTGACGTCAGTAAAGGCATACGGTCGTAAAATTTCCTGCACAAACAGATCCGCATAGGTGGACAATTTTTCATGTAAATATGTATATATACGTTTCAGTTCAGTTCAGTTCTTGTAGTGAGAACCAGTGTGACTGGTCTGCCAACGGGATGCTAAGGTTTTCATAGTGAAAGTTATCAGTCACATTCGTTAATGTAATTTCGTTTTATTTATCCGTAAATCAAAAATCACAATATTACAAGCAGTGAACATCAAGTGATGCTTTAGTTAATGAAGGTATACAGTTCATTTACCTGAAAACATATTGGGACAGCACGTATAACTTGTACCCATAGGGCTTGTAGTATAGTCGCAGCTCAATTTCTGCGATATACCATTCCCCAGGCAGTGAATCACAACTAGTGTTGAAATTAAAATAAAATAGTAAATTTAATTCATTACAATATTACAAGCAGTGAACATCAAGTGATGCGGTAGTTAATGAATGTATACAGTTCACTCACCTGAAAACATATTGGAACAGATCTTATAACTTGTACCCACGTGGCTTGCAGTCTAGCCGCAGCTCAATTTCTGTACGTGATATACCATTTCAAAGACAGTGAATCACATCTAGTGCAGAAATTAAAGTACAATATTAAAATTAATTCATTACATCTGTAAATAAAACAATTTTAATATTTAAAAAAATAAGAGGTAGTCACTAAACCATGTACTTTCAACACTCAAGCAAGAGAGGTCTTCGCAGTCTTTAAAATACGATTTTTTCACAAATAAAAAAAATAAAAAAACAGAAACTGCAGACCCCACATCTTCCACCCAGCACAAAAAAATGTAGCCATAATTGAACAACCAAGAAAGCAACAAATACCAGGCTGCATCCTGAAAACAACGAGACAGCACATTACAACCAGTCATTAAAACATGAAATCCGCCACCCCTCCCAAAACATTCTACAGCATTAATGGTTCCTATACTCATTTGAATCTATGTACACAAGCTTAGACAATAGGTGCAAGCGACTCATCAATCTTTTGACCAACCGCTCATTCTAATAATTGATTGGAGCATGCAAAATATCTAACAGAAAATACATCCTCCAGTATGTTTTATGTGGTATGTGGCAGATAAGCATCCAGTATTTACCCCCAACCCCCCTTCTATGTGAGCACAAAAAAAACACTTGATTATTTAAAATACATTCACAAAAATAAATGTTACCTATTTATCAGTTATATATCCAGCAAAGGAACCAATTCGAATTCAATTTTCTAATTTAGTGTGCATGTTCTTCCTGTAATATAGTTTTACCCATCTCAAAAATTTCTGCGTTTAGGCTGATTTTCTTGTGCTCAAGGTAATCTCTTACGTGCATCGTCGAACGTGCCCCTCTCCCACACTCACTGACTTAATGTAACCCATACACATACGACGTGATATCAGCGTGTCGAACTGATTCGTTCGTTTTTATAAATAAGCGGACATACTTTTAGATGTTACCACCAGATTGGCACTAATCTCCATGACACTAGTAACGGCATTGTTCATCTTTCCCATACAAAAGTCAAACATTGTACTCGGAATATTGTACGTACAAAGGGGGATGCTCAGATAATTTGCCACACCATAGAAGACTATGCGTGGAAAATGGGAGATGTGAATATTCTGGTCAGTGCTGAAATATTCCCATTACAGCCATAAACATGCACAAAATAACCATTTTAAAATTGTGAATACAATTTAAAATATCTTCGTTGACTTCGCTATGTGATCATGCAAACCCATTAGTACCTGTGAATAATTGTAAAGATTAGATGACACATCCTGTTTTAGTGGTTCAAGGGCCTGTGAATATGATTGAAAGCAGATATATATTAAAGCTGATCGTTTGTGATCGCTTTGTGTTATCGACTTTTATTCGCAAAAATCTTAACTCGCACACTCTTTGCCATAAATACTACACTACAAACAATCACTGCTGTAATATTCATAGTCGCATGTATCTACTTTGCTACAACGTAATCGACCATAAGTTAAAAAAATACGACTTTACTGGGAATTAACAGCAAGACTTGAAACGAATAATCTCAATTGCCTACAAGCGATTTTCAAGTCTTCCAAGGGTGCAGAACAATTTTGATTTGAACGAGATGCATTTGAAACAAATATTACTCCAGGTGACTGCTCTGTCATCAAAACACTTATTCTGTAAATTATATATTGTTCTGCAACACATATTGGTCATTTGCATTGGTTTTGTATAACTGATGACACTCTGTACTGTCACAGTGTATTAAAATGATATATATATATTGTTATTTTATTCTTACTAATATTAACGATTATTTTCGTCAAAGTAGGTACATATACAGATGTAAAATTGATCTTCGTTATTTTAGCCGACATTTTGATTTGTTATTTTGCTATTTCACCATGCCTATCATCTCATCAATATTCATTATTTCATGACGTGTCATGTAGTCATCTAATTAGCATAATATACGTGTAACACTAAACATATTTCATCACGTGTATAATCGGAAGCAAATGTGGTTGCATTCCTGATTGACAAGGTAGGCTATTTATTTTTAAGAATGTCTAACACGTATTTGTCAATGTCTCTATTAACACAATTAAAACACGATAAATCACGTCTAATGAGTACATACAATACCACCAAATCATTCATATTATATAGTTTCATAACAAACCATGATTTAATCATGTTAACAATTATACACATTAAACACACACTATTTTTCTCGAAAATAAACACATATTTTTATATTTTCAAATAATCCATGTTCGGTCATGCATTATAACAACCTTCTGGTTACTAAAATACCCTGAATACCGTCCTGCGTCCATATCCGTGAATAAATGGTGAATGAATGATTTTTTTATATATTGCCTGAACATGTTTTTTTTTCACAACTGAACTACTTGGTGCTGGACTATGGGTTTGCTCGTACTCATTGACTTAAGTGAAACTGTAAACGGTAACGCTTTGTTTGATATGCAAATTGTAAACGGTTACACTTCTATTGATATGTTAATTGTAAACGCTACACTTTTGATACAAAGTGTAACATTTACACTTTGCATATGAATGAAAGTGTAACATTTACACTTTGCATATGAATGAAAGTGTGACCGTTTACACTTTGCATATGAATGAAAGTGTGACCGTTTACACTTTGCATATTTGCGAATGCGTTGCTTTTTATAATTTACATATAAATTCACCCTGTTTGCAAGAATAAATCGTTGGCGAGAACAATGATGCACGTGACCAAAAGTGGTATAAATATAAGAGGTTGATATCATTCTGGTCACAGGATATTGATAAGGAAATACCTGCTATGTGTACTAAACAGTCGCATGCTGGGATGATACATTAATTTTCTGGAAAATTTTCGGCGAGTATGTTAAGCAATTACAACCACTGACATATATTTATATATACGTGGTTTCAATGGCTTATTGCAGTTATATTTGATTTAATGAGTTTTTATACCAGTATATCACGCTTGGTTTAAGTACTCTTGTTGTCAACAACAATCCGGTCAACACAACCTGTTACATTTATATATATATATACCCATATGCTACGACTATTGGAAAATGTCTTTATCATTGTTAATACATACACATTATGTCCATTTTTCTCGTATTACTGTTATTTTCATATGTCGTGACTGGGAACACTTTTGTGTTAGCAGACGGTCGGGTGAACGAAATCAATGGTGTTATTTTCCAATTTATTATTTCAATTCACTAACATATGGTGCATTGACAAATGATACCCTGAATGCCATAAATCAGCGAGTTTTATGCCGACATACGTTTTTGATTTTAATGAAAATTGTCATTTCAGTGAACTTTTACCTTCTCCGTTTCTTCATCGATATTTTTCAACTCAAACACCGAAAAAGCTTGATTCGGCGAACCTTGAATAAATAGATAAATGATATCAATGACACAATTTGCGTGAAACATAATATTTATATTATAATGCTGTAGTGTGTATTTTTATTTTTATAGTTATTTGCTGATGCATGCACGATTGCAATCCACGTGAATGCGGCTTCATCATGTGTCAGGTCATCAACCCCACTGAACCACCGAATTTGGTCTATAGTATGTTACAATTGTCTATGTAAAATAACACAATCAAGAAAATTGCTTTTACACTATAGGCAGACGCGTTAATTACCAATCAGCTCTCATTGCACCAAAACACGCAGTTAAGAAAAATTGCCACAGGAAGCCGAATCTCGAACATCACAAAAAATTACACAATTATTTTATAGGAATAGTTCAGTTATGCAGATCGTGATCAGGTGATTTAAGTAACAATTTTAGTATATAAACTTTCTAACGTGAAAAATATTAGAACCCAACACAAGATACATCTAATATATTTCTGCGATAAACTGTAATAGAAAATGATAAAACAATCATACATCCTATTTCTAGAACATCAAGTACAATGTACTGATCGAATCTCATATGCACTGTGAGATATGTTCATATCCTTCTGGCATTATAACAGTAATCTTAATAGTACCTTCAGCAATATAAAATGTACAACCAGGATGTCGATTTATTCGTTGAACAGTTTTAAAAAAACATTGTCAGTTAATCCCCATATGTTCTTCCCTGTGGGTGTCCACCAGGTTAGTTTAATGTATTCATTCAACTATCTATTTTACATTGAAGGACACTATTGTATTTTATTTTCTTCCAGTCAAATTAATATAAATACATGTACGATCACGAGTGATTAGGTATAAGTGTGTTTACTAAAATATATTAATTGTTATATGATTTATTGTAAAATTGTATTCTCGGCAAACAGAAGTTTTCCTTAAGCAATAATGAAAACGCGCGTGTGCCTGTTTACCTTTGTGTAAATGTAAATCCAAGCACAGGTATTTGCGTTTTACATTATATTTCATTGAACGAATACAGTAATATTTCTAATAAAACATTATTTACAGTTTTTATAAATCTCGTCACATTTAGTTTACTAAAATACAATACCACAAATTTTATTGCTCAAAATACTCCTTTAGATCACAAGATCCGCCAATAAACTTTGTGTAAAAGAGCCCACATAACATGTTGGTTCAGATTTTTTGGTTTGTTTTTGTGGTTATTTTTGTACTTTTGTTCTAGGTGACAGTAACCAAAATGTCATTGTCTCTGTATGCTCTACTATACACACATTAAAAGTGTATAATTAATTTTACCATATGAACTATATATATTACATGATTGGGACTATGTGCAGAATGTGTGAGCAACTTTTTATCATAATGAGATATGAGATACCCCTGCCCGATTACTTTTAACCTTTCCGTTTCTTCATCGAGATTTCCCCCACTCAAACACCATGAGAACCTTGACCCGGCGAACCGTGAATAAATATACAAGTTTATATTAATGCCACAATTTGAGTAAGACAAGTAATGTTCTGAAATTAATGTATGATATTTATATTTTTTATGCTGTAGTGTGTAATTTTAATTTGCTGGTGCAATTAGCGACCGCTTCGCTAGGATTGTCCTTAAAATCACTTGTGTATGTGTGTGTGATTTTCAGTGGTTTCACGTATTAATTCCTCTGTGATTTGTTTATGCTTGGCGAAGCGCCAATATTCCAATTCAACTGACATACGGTGAATTAAAAAAAAGGTTAAACCTCGAATGCTAGAAATCAACAAACTGCGTGTACACCACGTGTAAGGTTGCCTATAGCCTAGGTCATGTTATAGTTGTTCACCCAAAAGAAAAATAACACAATCAATAACATCATCTCGTCGCTATAGACAGAAGCGTTAATAACAAAACAACGAACATCACAAATAACCATGAAATTGTTTTGTACGACTTGTTCACGGTTATGCAGATCGTTGTAAGGTTATTTAAGTAATAATTTTGGTATATAAACTTTCTAACGTAAACAATTAACAATTTGTATTGCGTGATTGGCATTGTCTAAATTTCAGTATTGCAGTATTGTTTAGGATAAACAACTTGCATGTTTAAAGTATACATTGTAAACGTATATCACAGGCTAACTGGAATTTTATAAATACATTGTTTAGTAATTGTATTCAGTAGTGGCAACTTTGCAATGCTTTAACCATAAGACACACCTCCTGGTAATCACGTGACCATGCCAACAGCTGCGGTGATTGGCTGATCGCAGGTTTACTCTGACATGCCTCAGAGTTTAATTGTAGAGTTTGTAAGATTTTGTAAGAGGGGAAGGAGACAAAAATATAATGAACTAATGTGTAATTCTTTGGGTTCGAACCAGATATATCTAAAGTTTCTATTCGTGAAAATGACAAAAAATCGTACATACGATTTCTAGAACATCCGAACGCGCGCGGTATTGATCAAATCTCATCTGCGACATAAGTCCCTCTAACATTCTAACACAAACCCCTGATTAATTAATGGTATTTCCCTTCAGAAATTAATATACTATGTAAAACCGGGTGTGCTAATTTATTCACGGAACAGTCAGTATACTTGTTTAAAAAGGATTGCCAGATGATTGATCTCGATATGTTGTTTTCTCTCTGGTTGGCCATCAGGTTAGTTCAATGTATTCGTTCAGCTATATATTTCACATCGCATGACACTATTGTATTTTATTTTCATCCATTCTACATGAATGTGAAAAAAATGTTAAACTTCAAATCAACAAGTTGCGGGTAATCATTCTTATCATATTAGTGACTCTGAGGTATATATGCAATTAAAGATACACTGCTACCATTTCGCTAGTATTTCGTACACGATTATTAATTCAATGCACTACAATTTGGTTTCAGATATCAAATCACGATGGACCCAATGCTAGCAAAAATTATTGTTGTCATAGTTACGTATCTTCAATGTGCATATGCCGAAGGTGAGTGTATTTATACGAAAATACAATAATTAGTGTTTCTTCGTTGGAATTTGAAAATCTTGTACTATACGTACCAATTGATTCAACTCGGCAAAATATTCAAGACGGAATTTTAAACTTACCATTAATAATTTGTATATATAGCAAATGAAAGTGTCGATCATTTATTATGCAAAATGAAATATTTGAATGGTTGCATGCATGCGTGTGTGTGTGTGCCTGTGTGAGCTCACCGAGAACGGCGTAGGTTTTTTAACACGCCCTTCCTTGCTTTATCAGAATACACTGTTGGCTGGAACGCTAATATTCCTGGAGTGCCCCAAATGGTATGCACTGGAGTCGGTGAATTGTCATGTACTGAAAATGGCGATACCCTCGTTTCTGTTACAAACGAAGATGCCGGCACGCCATGTATACCCCCTGGTGTCATCGTGACTTGCGACGAAAGGGAAACTGTACCTAATGAAGTAAGCACAGCAATTTAAATGTTCACATTAATCGCTATATCGTGTAGTATAAGTGTATGTATGTATGTATATATATATATATATATATATATATATATATATATATATATATATATATATATATATATATATATATATATATATATATATATATATATATATATATATATATATATATACACTTATTGTATTTTATTGGACAGACCATTGTCAAAATAATATTATATATGATGTCATATTAAATTATTAGTAGTTATTAAAGAGGTAAGTAGGTAGATTGCTTGGAACGCTTACTTTTAGCCGTATGCATTTCTCCCATGTGAAGACAAATAAAGACAACGATACATTGTGTTCGATCATCGCGAATAGCATTAGTATACCACATTCTCATTCAATTGATACCATTGTCATAAGGTATGGAAAGGAACTGCACCATTTTGTCATCCGAGTGCAACAGCCTGTGATGATGCCTCCATGGATGAAGTGTTGACAGCTCGATGCGATGGTCGAGATGGTGCATGTTGTTGGGCAGGACTACCAGAGAAGAAACTTTGTTATCCGAGAGATGGGGTGAACCCGATAGAAGTACCGCCCATCAACACAGGTAGGGTAAAACTAACCTGTCTCACGACGGTCTAATCCCAGCTCACGTTCCCTGTTGGTAGGTGCAAGTGAGTGAAATTCATGTAGAATGTGCCTCGCTACTTGGATGAGGACGCAAAATTAAAAATTATATCATTAATCGTTCTTACTATTTCTTACTACCGATGTCGGTCACTGTATACGTTTATACAGATACAACCAAGCTCCAATCTGATTGAAATAGTATGTATTGTACGGCGTGTATTTTCATTTATATATTTATTTTACTTTTACTACTTTTTTTAATTATTTTTTATGTTTTTCTTGCGTACCTGATTCGCTATATTTTTAACTATCGCCACATACATCTTGTTTGGCATTCGCAATTACCAAACTTTAAAAAACATATCAATAAATAAATAATAAATTAAATTAAATTAAATTAAATTTCATATTTATTAAATTTTCTTATAGGTCTCGAATGCGCTATGTGCAATGTGTTCGGGTTTATCTGTAACACTACCACTGAATTAGAACCTGATCAGCTGTTTCTAGATGGCGATCACGCTCGATGTTTGCCTCCGCCACCCGTACCACTGTGTGACACAGAGTACAATGAACTTAATGTAATTAGTTATAACGCTTACGAAATACCATACGTTGCCGGACAGTTTGGTCAGAGAGAACGTCTGTGCCGTATTCCTAATCGTCTACTTGAAGAACATCCGGGAGTTGATGTGATAATCTTTCAAGAAGTTTTCAAGGGAGGGTGTGGGTACGAATTTGGTGTTTCTCTCAAAGATCTTTTGGCTGCAAATGGGTTTATTTACTTTACGTCAATTGTCGGAGACCCACCAGAAACGTATCTCCGACCTTTCAGTGGCGGTGTTTTCATTGCATCAAGATGGCCAATCCTCAAAGAAGATGCTACTGTTTTTGGACCTGTTCCTACTCAAGATATATACCTAACAAAGGGTGTAGTATATGCCAAGATTGAAAAATCGACCAACTCCGGAAGTAAAATATATCACATATTTGGTACCCATTTACAGTTTTCACCTAACGAAGAGGATCATACGTTGTATAATGGAGTCAGAGTATTACAAGCGCAAGAGATTGTCACTTTCGTCGCATCCCAAAATATTCCTCAAGACGAGCCGGCAATTTTAGGTGGTGACTTAAACATTGATAGCATGAACTATCCAGACCATCGCGATTTAATATTCTATGGTATACTAGGTGTCACGATGCCGCCTATTACTGGTGATTTGGATACAACATACAATCCTGATATAAACCAACTTCCGGGTGAGGGACTAGATGGTGCCATACCCCAGTGGCTCGACTACGTTCTAACATTTGACAATTATCAGCAGCCATCGTCTTCAAGTCTCGAGGCATTCCGTTTAGTGTCCCACTATGATGACCCTATAATGTATTGCTATCCCGGTGTGATCTATACCGATTTTATATTCCCTCCAATCACACAACCCCCTGAGGTGCTTGGCGCAATGTGTACCTTTGCACACGATCTATCTGATCATTTTGGTGTCATTGGAACTTTCTCCTTCTAGCTTACGTACATGGTGATGTATATATTGTTAGAGATATATTGTTACTGTCTAAATCGAATCAATATTAATTCATCATTATTATTGTTATTATCATCGTTATTATTATTATTGTTGTTGTAAGTATGAATGTACTAATCAGAAAAAAAGATGCTACTTAATCGTGTGTACACGGTGCGAAATACATTGCATTTCTGACATGATAAAGTGTTGAAAATTGTAAATTACGATATTGTGAATAGCTTAAAATAAAGTTCAATACATGCATATTTGTTGTTCGCTCTCTTATTTTGCCCTCTTACAGAAACAATCTGTACCATGCAAGATCGAAAACAAGGCTTGAAATGTTATTTAGTGACGTCGGTTCATTGTGGGAATTCATATCGCACGATCATTAGTGACCTTCTATGCTATTCACACCTCCTAGCTGAGTATAGATAGATGCTCTATGCTCCACACTGCGTTTTGGTAATGATGGTCAACATGAGTGAGGGCGCGCCATTGTGGGGTGTAATAATACGCTTCAGTTGAACTTGATGGCAGAATAAAACAGTCAATGAGGATGCAAAACACGGTATGGTTTATTGCTGGATAAACTGGCATAGAAACATGTAACACATGAATAAGGAGCCCCGAAACTCCGAAACTAGCCCTTTATATAGGTGCGTATCAAACGTGAGAGAAAACACGTAAGCGGGAAATACAAAATGTAAGTACGCGGGAGAAAAAGATACAATACAGAGTAAAATGATTGGCTGAAATTAAATGATTCTAATTGGTCGAGAATTACTCAGAGGAATCCTTCATGCGAAAGGTAAACGAATTAACTATAGCGAAATGACATGTAATAATAACAATAATAACAATATAAAACGAATACAAATATATATTATGAATCTCCGACAGCCATCTCACTGCCAATGTTAGGGTTGAGAACAATACGCATTGGTGATATTGTCCTCGTACAGTGACATTACCAAAGCAATTGCTTCTACAAAAGTATTCACAAGTGGTGACAGCATAACAAGTGACCCAGAGATCCACATGCAATTGGGCAAAACAAATCATCCAATTTCTAATTATACCCTGAAAATCATTACTATACCACTGGAAACAAGTATACTAGGAATCTATAATTAATACCAGATCAATGTTCGATAAACCTTCTGAAGATGATGAAGATTAATACGTTGTGATAGATAATCTGGATGACACAGCGCCCCAAACATACGATCTAGATGAAACGCTGCTGAAACAGATAGGTTCGAAAGCAACATAGACTTTGGAGAAATTTGCCAACCATTCTAACACTTATTTTGTCTTACTATTCTATGATCTTCTATCTTTCAATATAATTAGTTGTTTTAACATTTCTCGGATTCATAGGTAAGTTCTCTGCTTTCTAACCGTCTAAAACAAGTCTTATAACACACGAATCATTTGCCATACTGTGCCTTGGAAAAGTCGATCGTTGTTGAAATAAATATAATACAAACTGCTCAAATCCAACGTAAGAAGCAGCTTTTTTTCGTCATCAGTAATAATCAGATGGCAAAGTAACTTCCATGCAAACTCATTGATTATTGTATAATGTTATAAATCATAAATGGAAATGAACGTATCTGCATAATGATTTACATTGCGAACTTTCCGCGACCTTGCAGATGCAATTCTTAGTTGGAATCTATATCGGAGCCTAACCTACTTTCTTTCGGAAATTAGTTTCGTTGCCCGTGCATTGAACATAGGTAAATTTACATATACATAAAAAAGAGAACGTTCATCGGAATCCGTAGTAGCTGTGACGATAGTGGTCACGTGGTTGCTGTTCTCAGTTAGATCCTTTGGTGAATATGATAAAGAACTGTGTTTTGTAAATAATAGCTAACACAATGTCGATTCATAGAAATAAGAGTAATGATTGAGCAAAGGGTCACGTGACCAAAATTGAAGTGAGTCACTGTACAAATAATTACAAACAAATATACGAATAAGGAGTGACCAATAAATCCTTGATATATACAAGACTTATTTGTGAATGTCGGAATGAATTGAATTCATTAATTTCGACACTATAAAATATCTTTACGGGCTATAATGTTACTATTTATATACTAAAAGCACGTTTCCTTTCGTGTTAACACATCTGGGCAGATTATAGAGGGCGTGCTAGCGTTAAGGTTACAACTCCCGCGCATACATTACGCTAGCTAATCATTGAAATTCTATTATTGTTATCAATAAGCTGATTTTCCATGGTGTATCATATTTTTCATTTTATCAAACTATTTTTATGAACCAGATGGCATAACATTTATACACATGTGACGTAATACACACCTCTAACTTAACACCCGCAATGTGACGTAAATGAGTAAAATGAAAGCAGTTCTCGTCATCGCTTTTATATTGAGTCACAAACAATCAGTCACTGAATAATATTAGTAATGAAAAATTATTTTTTTTTGAAAAATGATGGACGACTTTAGAACCAAACAAAGTGTTAGTTCAAACAAATTAGCCGAGTATGAGTCTTATCAAAGCTGATGTAGGAAAATGGTGTAAACATAAAATATAATTTGTATTTTTCTCAAAACAGTTGTTGTTGTGATAGAATGTTGGTTGATGACGAACGCAAACCCTGTACCACATAGCAAATCAAAAATCGAATGGTATTTTTAGTCGCCGTTCGGACGCAGTCCGAAAACGGGGACTTATGTTTTGCCCTGTGTGCGTCCGTCCGTCCGTGCGTCCGTGCTTCCGTGCTTCCGTGCGTCCGTGCGTCCGTGATCACCTGTATCTCGAACATGCATGGACCGATTGAGTTCAAACTTCACTCATACATCACACATTATATGGGACATATGCACATGCATTTTTTTCATGATCCGATTAACGATAGCCGAATAGCGGCCATTTTAAGGCCGAAAATGCATCAAAATCGCACATTTTCACCATTCCGGACCCGGATCTCAGTTATGCATGGACGGATTTTCTTCAAATTTGGTACATACATTAAACATAATAGGACCTTGATGCACGTCATTTTTTTTTTTGGATCGGGTTCGAAATGGCCGACTGGCGGCCATTTTGTTTTAAAGAATTCAGTTCTGGATCCGTATCTGAGACATGCTTGGATTGATCGAGTTCAAACTTCACACACACAAGGTACATCATGTCACAAATATGTATGTGCATTTGTTTCATGATCTCATTAACGATAGCCAAATGGCGGTCGCTTTAAGGCCGAAAATGCATTGAAATCGCACATTTTCACCATTCCGGACCCGGATCTCAGTTATGCATTGACGGATTTCATTCAAATTTGGTACATACATTAAACATAATAGGACCTTGATGCACGTCATTTTTTTTTTCGGATCAAGTTCGAAATAGCCGACTGGCGGCCATTTTGTTTTAAAGAATTCAGTTCTGGATCCGTATCCGAGACATGTCTGGATTGATCAAGTTCAAACTTCACACACACAAGGTACATCATGTCACAAATATGTATGTGTATTTGTTTCATGATCTCATTAACGATAGCCAAATGGCGGCCGCTTTAAGGCCGAAACTGCATTGAAATCGCACATTTTCACCATTCCGGACCCGTATCTCAGTTATGCATGGACGGATTTCATTCAAACTTGGTACATACATTAAACATAATAGGACCTTGATGCACGTCATTTTTTTTTTCGGATCAAGTTCGAAATAGCCGACTGGCGGCCATTTTGTTTTAAAGAATTCAGTTCTGGATCCGTATCCGAGACATGCTTGGATTGATCGAGTTCAAACTTCACACACACAAGGTACATCATGTCACAAATATGTATGTGCATTTGTATCATGATCTCATTAACGATAGCCAAATGGCGGCCGCTTTAAGGCCGAAAATGCATTGAAATCGCACATTTTCACCATTCCGGACCCGTATCTCAGTTATGCATGGATGGATTTTGTTCAAATTTGGTACATACATTAAACATAATAGGACCTTGATGCACGTCTTTTTTTTTCGGATCAAGTTCGAAATGGCCGACTGGCGGCCATTTTGTTAAAGAATTCAGTTCTGGATCCGTATCCAAGACATGTCTGGATTGATCAAGTTCAAACTTCACACACACATGGTACATCATGTCACAAATAGATATGTGCCTTTGTTTCATGATCTGCTTAACAATAGCGAAATGATGGCCATTTTAAGGCCGAAAATGCATCAAAATCACGTATTTTCACAATTCCAGAACCGGATCTCAGTCATGCATGGATGGATTTTGTTCAGATTTAGCACAATGTGTTGTACATATGCAGGTGCATTTCGGTCATGATCTGCTTTGAATGTATATGTCACTCAAATATGAACGGAACGGGGACGTGTCATTGACAATGACTTGTCACATATAATTATGAGTTCAATTATCTTTGAAATGAAATGCAAGTTAATAGCGATGTGAATTAGATAATTTTTATATAAATGACTTGGGTGGCATTGTTCTCGATATACGTGCAATGTGTTCGGGTTTATCTGTAACACTACCACTGAATTAGAACCTGTTCAGCTGTTTCTAGATGGCGATCACGCTCGATGTTTGCCTCCGCCACCCGTACCACTGTGTGACACAGAGTACAATGAACTTAATGTAATTAGTTATAACGCTTACGAAATACCATACGTTGCCGGACAGTTTGGTCAGAGAGAACGTCTGTGCCGTATTCCTAATCGTCTACTTGAAGAACATCCGGGAGTTGATGTGATAATCTTTCAAGAAGTTTTCAAGGGAGGGTGTGGGTACGAATTTGGTGTTTCTCTCAAAGATCTTTTGGCTGCAAATGGGTTTATTTACTTTACGTCAATTGTCGGAGACCCACCAGAAACGTATCTCCGACCTTTCAGTGGCGGTGTTTTCATTGCATCAAGATGGCCAATCCTCAAAGAAGATGCTACTGTTTTTGGACCTGTTCCTACTCAAGATATATACCTAACAAAGGGTGTAGTATATGCCAAGATTGAAAAATCGACCAACTCCGGAAGTAAAATATATCACATATTTGGTACCCATTTACAGTTTTCACCTAACGAAGAGGATCATACGTTGTATAATGGAGTCAGAGTATTACAAGCGCAAGAGATTGTCACTTTCGTCGCATCCCAAAATATTCCTCAAGACGAGCCGGCAATTTTAGGTGGTGACTTAAACATTGATAGCATGAACTATCCAGACCATCGCGATTTAATATTCTATGGTATACTAGGTGTCACGATGCCGCCTATTACTGGTGATTTGGATACAACATACAATCCTGATATAAACCAACTTCCGGGTGAGGGACTAGATGGTGCCATACCCCAGTGGCTCGACTACGTTCTAACATTTGACAATTATCAGCAGCCATCGTCTTCAAGTCTCGAGGCATTCCGTTTAGTGTCCCACTATGATGACCCTATAATGTATTGCTATCCCGGTGTGATCTATACCGATTTTATATTCCCTCCAATCACACAACCCCCTGAGGTGCTTGGCGCAATGTGTACCTTTGCACACGATCTATCTGATCATTTTGGTGTCATTGGAACTTTCTCTTTCTAGCTTACGTACATGGTGATGTATATATTGTTAGGGATATATTGTTACTGTCTAAATCGAATCAATATTAATTCATCATTATTATTATTATTATCATCGTTATTATTATTATTGTTGTTGTAAGTATGAATGTACTAATCAGAAAAAAAGATGATACTTAATCGTGTGTACACGGTGCGAAATACATTGCATTTCTGACATGATAAAGTGTTGAAAATTGTAAATTACGATATTGTGAATAGCTTAAAATAAAGTTCAATACATGCATATTTGTTGTTCGCTCTCTTATTTTGCCCTCTTACAGAAACAATCTGTACCATGCAAGATCGAAAACAAGGCTTGAAATGTTATTTAGTGACGTCGGTTCATTGTGGGAATTCATATCGCACGATCATTAGTGACCTTCTATGCTATTCACACCTCCTAGCTGAGTATAGATAGATGCTCTATGCTCCACACTGCGTTTTGGTAATGATGGTCAACCTGAGTGAGGGCGCGCCATTGTGGGGTATAATAATACGCTTCAGTTGAACTTGATGGCAGAATAAAACAGTCAATGAGGATGCAAAACATGGTATGGTTTATTGCTGGATAAACTGGCATAGAAACATGTAACACATGAATAAGGAGCCCCGAAACTCCGAAACTAGCCCTTTATATAGGTGCGTATCGAACGTGAGAGAAAACACGTAAGCGGGAAATACAAAATGTAAGTACGCGGGAGAAAAAGATACAATACAGAGTAAAATGATTGGCTGAAATTAAATGATTCTAATTGGTCGAGAATTACTCAGAGGAATCCTTCATGCGAAAGGTAAACGAATTAACTATAGCGAAATGACATGTAATAATAACAATAATAACAATATAAAACGAATACAAATATATATTATGAATCTCCGACAGCCATCTCACTGCCAATGTTAGGGTTGAGAACAATACGCATTGGTGATATTGTCCTCGTACAGTGACATTACCAAAGCAATTGCTTCTACAAAAGTATTCACAAGTGGTGACAGCATAACAAGTGACCCAGAGATCCACATGCAATTGGGCAAAACAAATCATCCAATTTCTAATTATACCCTGAAAATCATTACTATACCACTGGAAACAAGTATACTAGAAATCTATAATTAATACCAGATCAATGTTCGATAAACCTTCTGAAGATGATGAAGATTAATACGTTGTGATAGATAATCTGGATGACACAGCGCCCCAAACATACGATCTAGATGAAACGCTGCTGAAACAGATAGGTTCGAAAGCAACATAGACTTTGGAGAAATTTGCCAACCATTCTAACACTTATTTTGTCTTACTATTCTATGATCTTCTATCTTTCAATATAATTAGTTGTTTTAACATTTCTCGGATTCATAGGTAAGTTCTCTGCTTTCTAACCGTCTAAAACAAGTCTTATAACACACGAATCATTTGCCATACTGTGCCTTGGAAAAGTCGATCGTTGTTGAAATAAATATAATACAAACTGCTCAAATCCAACGTAAGAAGCAGCTTTTTTTCGTCATCAGTAATAATCAGGTGGCAAAGTAACTTCCATGCAAACTCATTGATTATTGTATAATGTTATAAATCATAAATGGAAATGAACGTATCTGCATAATGATTTACATTGCGAACTTTCCGCGACCTTGCAGATGCAATTCTTAGTTGGAATCTATATCGGAGCCTAACCTACTTTCTTTCGGAAATTAGTTTCGTTGCCCGTGCATTGAACATAGGTAAATTTACATATACATAAAAAAGAGAACGTTCATCGGAATCCGTAGTAGCTGTGACGATAGTGGTCACGTGGTTGCTGTTCTCAGTTAGATCCTTTGGTGAATATGATAAAGAACTGTGTTTTGTAAATAATAGCTAACACAATGTCGATTCATAGAAATAAGAGTAATGATTGAGCAAAGGGTCACGTGACCAAAATTGAAGTGAGTCACTGTACAAATAATTACAAACAAATATACGAATAAGGAGTGACCAATAAATCCTTGATATATACAAGACTTATTTGTGAATGTCGGAATGAATTGAATTCATTAATTTCGACACTATAAAATATCTTTACGGGCTATAATGTTACTATTTATATACTAAAAGCACGTTTCCTTTCGTGTTAACACATCTGGGCAGATTGTAGAGGGCGTGCTAGCGTTAAGGTTACAACTCCCGCGCATACATTACGCTAGCTAATCATTGAAATTCTATTATTGTTATCAATAAGCTGATTTTCCATAGTGTATCATATTTTTCATTTTATCAAACTATTTTTATGAACCAGATGGCATAACATTTATACACATGTGACGTAATACACACCTCTAACTTAACACCCGCAATGTGACGTAAATGAGTAAAATGAAAGCAGTTCTCGTCATCGCTTTTATATTGAGTCTTTCAGTCACTGAATAATATTAGTAAAAAATGAAAAATTATTTTTTTTTGAAAAATGATGGACGACTTTAGAACCAAACAAAGTGTTAGTTCAAACAAATTAGCCGAGTATGAGTCTTATCAAAGCTGATGTAGGAAAATGGTGTAAACATAAAATATAATTTGTATTTTCCTCAAAACAATTGTTGTTGTGATAGAATGTTGGTTGATGACGAACGCAAACCCTGTACCACATAGCAAATCAAAAATCGAATGGTATTTTCACATATAATTATGAGTTCAATTATCTTTGAAATGAAATGCAAGTTAATAGCGATGTGAATTAGATAATTTTTATATAAATGACTTGGGTGGCATTGTTCTCGATATACGTGCAATGTGTTCGGGTTTATCTGTAACACTACCACTGAATTAGAACCTGATCAGCTGTTTCTAGATGGCGATCACGCTCGATGTTTGCCTCCGCCACCCGTACCACTGTGTGACACAGAGTACAATGAACTTAATGTAATTAGTTATAACGCTTACGAAATACCATACGTTGCCGGAGAGTTTGGTCAGAGAGAACGTCTGTGCCGTATTCCTAATCGTCTACTTGAAGAACATCCGGGAGTTGATGTGATAATCTTTCAAGAAGTTTTCAAGGGAGGGTGTGGGTACGAATTTGGTGTTTCTCTCAAAGATCTTTTGGCTGCAAATGGGTTTATTTACTTTACGTCAATTGTCGGAGACCCACCAGAAACGTATCTCCGACCTTTCAGTGGCGGTGTTTTCATTGCATCAAGATGGCCAATCCTCAAAGACGATGCTACTGTTTTTGGACCTGTTCCTACTCAAGATATATACCTAACAAAGGGTGTAGTATATGCCAAGATTGAAAAATCGACCAACTCCGGAAGTAAAATATATCACATATTTGGTACCCATTTACAGTTTTCACCTAACGAAGAGGATCATACGTTGTATAATGGAGTCAGAGTATTACAAGCGCAAGAGATTGTCACTTTCGTCGCATCACAAAATATTCCTCAAGACGAGCCGGCAATTTTAGGTGGTGACTTAAACATTGATAGCATGAACTATCCAGACCATCGCGATTTAATATTCTATGGTATACTAGGTGTCACGATGCCGCCTATTACTGGTGATTTGGATACAACATACAATCCTGATATAAACCAACTTCCGGGTGAGGGACTAGATGGTGCCATACCCCAGTGGCTCGACTACGTTCTAACATTTGACAATTATCAGCAGCCATCGTCTTCAAGTCTCGAGGCATTCCGTTTAGTGTCCCACTATGATGACCCTATAATGTATTGCTATCCCGGTGTGATCTATACCGATTTTATATTCCCTCCAATCACACAACCCCCTGAGGTGCTTGGCGCAATGTGTACCTTTGCACACGATCTATCTGATCATTTTGGTGTCATTGGAACTTTCTCCTTCTAGCTTACGTACATGGTGATGTATATATTGTTAGAGATATATTGTTACTGTCTAAATCGAATCAATATTAATTCATCATTATTATTATTATTATCATCGTTATTATTATTATTGTTGTTGTAAGTATGAATGTACTAATCAGAAAAAAAGATGCTACTTAATCGTGTGTACACGGTGCGAAATACATTGCATTTCTGACATGATAAAGTGTTGAAAATTGTAAATTACGATATTGTGAATAGCTTAAAATAAAGTTCAATACATGCATATTTGTTGTTCGCTCTCTTATTTTGCCCTCTTACAGAAACAATATGTACCATGCAAGATCGAAAACAAGGCTTGAAATGTTATTTAGTGACGTCGGTTCATTGTGGGAATTCATATCGCACGATCATTAGTGACCTTCTATGCTATTCACACCTCCTAGCTGAGTATAGATAGATGCTCTATGCTCCACACTGCGTTTTGGTAATGATGGTCAACCTGAGTGAGGGCGCGCCATTGTGGGGTATAACAATACGCTTCAGTTGAACTTGATGGCAGAATAAAACAGTCAATGATCTGAGGATGCAAAACACGGTATGGTTTATTGCTGGATAAACTGGCATAGAAACATGTAACACATGAATAAGGAGCCCCGAAACTCCGAAACTAGCCCTTTATATAGGTGCGTATCGAACGTGAGAGAAAACACGTAAGCGGGAAATACAAAATGTAAGTACGCGGGAGAAAAAGATACAATACAGAGTAAAATGATTGGCTGAAATTAAATGATTCTAATTGGTCGAGAATTACTCAGAGGAATCCTTCATGCGAAAGGTAAACGAATTAACTATAGCGAAATGACATGTAATAATAACAATAATAACAATATAAAACGAATACAAATATATATTATGAATCTCCGACAGCCATCTCACTGCCAATGTTAGGGTTGAGAACAATACGCATTGGTGATATTGTCCTCGTACAGTGACATTACCAAAGCAATTGCTTCTACAAAAGTATTCACAAGTGGTGACAGCATAACAAGTGACCCAGAGATCCACATGCAATTGGGCAAAACAAATCATCCAATTTCTAATTATACCCTGAAAATCATTACTATACCACTGGAAACAAGTATACTAGAAATCTATAATTAATACCAGATCAATGTTCGATAAACCTTCTGAAGATGATGAAGATTAATACGTTGTGATAGATAATCTGGATGACACAGTGCCCCAAACATACGATCTAGATGAAACGCTGCTGAAACAGATAGGTTCGAAAGCAACATAGACTTTGGAGAAATTTGCCAACCATTCTAACACTTATTTTGTCTTACTATTCTATGATCTTCTATCTTTCAATATAATTAGTTGTTTTAACATTTCTCGGATTCATAGGTAAGTTCTCTGCTTTCTAACCGTCTAAAACAAGTCTTATAACACACGAATCATTTGCCATACTGTGCCTTGGAAAAGTCGATCGTTGTTGAAATAAATATAATACAAACTGCTCAAATCCAACGTAAGAAGCAGCTTTTTTTCGTCATCAGTAATAATCAGGTGGCAAAGTAACTTCCATGCAAACTCATTGATTATTGTATAATGTTATAAATCATAAATGGAAATGAACGTATCTGCATAATGATTTACATTGCGAACTTTCCGCGACCTTGCAGATGCAATTCTTAGTTGGAATCTATATCGGAGCCTAACCTACTTTCTTTCGGAAATTAGTTTCGTTGCCCGTGCATTGAACATAGGTAAATTTACATATACATAAAAAAGAGAACGTTCATCGGAATCCGTAGTAGCTGTGACGATAGTGGTCACGTGGTTGCTGTTCTCAGTTAGATCCTTTGGTGAATATGATAAAGAACTGTGTTTTGTAAATAATAGCTAACACAATGTCGATTCATAGAAATAAGAGTAATGATTGAGCAAAGGGTCACGTGACCAAAATTGAAGTGAGTCACTGTACAAATAATTACAAACAAATATACGAATAAGGAGTGACCAATAAATCCTTGATATATACAAGACTTATTTGTGAATGTCGGAATGAATTGAATTCATTAATTTCGACACTATAAAATATCTTTACGGGCTATAATGTTACTATTTATATACTAAAAGCACGTTTCCTTTCGTGTTAACACATCTGGGCAGATTGTAGAGGGCGTGCTAGCGTTAAGGTTACAACTCCCGCGCATACATTACGCTAGCTAATCATTGAAATTCTATTATTGTTATCAATAAGCTGATTTTCCATGGTGTATCATATTTTTCATTTTATCAAACTATTTTTATGAACCAGATGGCATAACATTTATACACATGTGACGTAATACACACCTCTAACTTAACACCCGCAATGTGACGTAAATGAGTAAAATGAAAGCAGTTCTCGTCATCGCTTTTATATTGAGTCACAAACAATCAGTCACTGAATAATATTAGTAATGAAAAATTATTTTTTTTTTGAAAAATGATGGACGACTTTAGAACCAAACAAAGTGTTAGTTCAAACAAATTAGCCGAGTATGAGTCTTATCAAAGCTGATGTAGGAAAATGGTGTAAACATAAAATATAATTTGTATTTTTCTCAAAAAAATTGTTGTTGTGATAGAATGTTGGTTGATGACGAACGCAAACCCTGTACCACATAGCAAATCAAAAATCGAATGGTATTTTCACATATAATTATGAGTTCAATTATCTTTGAAATGAAATGCAAGTTAATAGCGATGTGAATTAGATAATTTTTATATAAATGACTTGGGTGGCATTGTTCTCGATATTCTCTTTCAACCAAACGCAGGGAAAAAAATAATATTGCAAGACAATAAAATATCATAATCACTTTAATAAGACGTTTCACGCCCCGACTCCGAATAAAATGTTCAGCTACTTAGATTAAAATATACATGACTTGCGTTAGAAAAGTGCAATCCTTTCCTACATGCCAAGGCATTAGTTTCTATTATAAATGATTAACTTTATAAACTGACTATAACCTGTGTGTTCTATGGCTGTTAGACGCGCAAAATCGAACCTGTTCAAGCCAGAAATAGTATTGAGTACAAGATAAACGGAAATGTTTGGAAACACCTTTCAATGAAATTAATGTCTTTAATGTTTCTTTCCCAACTATATACGTTAACAAAACGTTTTTTCTCCCCGGTTCTAGTGTATCACGTGCGCCATTTTACTACAGTAACATTACCTTGCAAAACATAGTCCGTGATAAAATGGTTCGTATTTACGTTTCTACTGAAGTCTGACATTAATAAATAGTTCGGATGTCACATACGTTTTTTTCCACTTTTTGTAATACGTTTTCAGATGTAACAACTACAGGAAAATGGTCGTGCGTAGTGAGGTGATTGACCACAAAATTGAAGGCTGCCTGTGGCAGAGGCACTATTGTGTAAAGCGCAAAAGCCTCTGGGAAGGAGATTGCCTAAACGTATGACTAGCGTGTTCCTAACGCACGAGGAGCGTGTAATGAGCGACCAAGTAAGATACCCCTGGAAATCATTTACGTATGTTAACGTGTCACTAGCGCGCGACGAACGACTTGTAAACGTTAAGTGGGCGTGTTGAGCGTGTATCTAACGTTAGGTCGATAATTTGACGTTAGTCGCACGCTTTATGTGCGCTAGGGGTACGTTCAGCGGTCTTTGACAGGTCGCTAGTGAGTTGTTCACTGCAAAGCGAGCGATTGGTAACAACTAAGTAACGCTAGAGCAACGACTGGCTAACGATTATCGAACGCATCGAATGTTAGTAAATCGATCGAAGAACGTTATTTAACGTTTAACAGCGTTTAAAAATAAATGTTGAAGAATGATGGTCTCAAATGAGAATTTTTGTGCATGTTCAAAACTTTTTTTTGGATTAGCGTTCTCCGCCGATTCCCGACGATCAGCAACGATTACCGACGTTCACTAGCGTTCTCACGGCGCTTTTCTGGCGCTGTCCCAGCGACTTTGGGCGACTACCAACGTTTCCTCAAACGCCAGAGAACGCTAGCCAGAACGTCATGGTGTGACGGGCCCATTAGGTGGTAGCATATTAACGGGCATATTTTACTGACTGTCTTGATTTTTCTCGTCAACAGAGTGACAAATTGACATGAATAAATCAGTTGCATTATTCATAATAATGATGTTAGTCTCAACCATGCTGGTTTCGACAACCCTATCATACGGCGGCTCTGTCAAGAGCAATAGAAGAGTATACATGTTTGGCGAACCACCCAACGCAAGTCGTTGTTTCCGAAATCTGCCAAAACACAATGGTAACAGTATTAATTGCCTATTGATATTATTGTCATCTACTTAATGTTCCGTTTCCAAGACTTAAATATACAATATTCACGTGTTAATGACGAACGATGTTGTAATGTAAAATGAAGTAATAATTCATTAGGAAATAACATTTGGAAGCTGGTTTTCTCTTACAGTCTTGAACAGTTATAACAATGTCACAAGAGGTATTTGTAAACATACACTTGAGTACAGCCAATTCAGTTTGAACGAGTGTTAGGAAATGTAAAGCCACATTATAGTATGAAAGCAAACACAACTTAATTATAAAACTCAATAAGAATTGGTAACTTTTGCTGGATACATGTATTGTATTTTTGACGTACATTTTAGTGAATATACTTTAAATAATCAAGTATTTTTTTCGCTTACAGATGGAGTACCTAATACCTATTTTGTTGAGCTCTAAACAGGAAGAGACCCAAGACATACTGCGCCTATTATTAAAACAGTGTGACGTTTGTCGCTTGCATGTATAATTAATATCGAGGAAAAATATAAAATATGCAGAAGTGAACAGTCCTCAGGCCTTTGGTCATCGTTGAAATGACTGCGATATTTCTTGCAAAAACCTAGGGCGTTTGCCGATTTAGTATACTAACACATTATGCCTGAGGACTGTCAACACTCCAGAGTTCAAGTTGGATTGGTTGTACTTAAACAGTATGTTTACAAACACTGCTGGTCACAATCTGATTTCGCCACAATAATATTTATAAGTTGTGAACAACCGGCTTCTAAATGCAGTATTTCTAACATTTATCCAATTTTACATACAAAATGCCAATTAAATATGCCAATTAAATTATGCACAGTTACTATCGAGTTTTGGGTGATTCAAATAACGATTCCTTGCGATGAATGGTTTGCCGATCACAAAAGCCTTTTTTACATCACTGGTCTTGAGGCGGCCATATGCCAGGGAAGATGAAACCAGCATGGTTGTCACTAACATCATTATTAGGAACAATGCTACTGATTTGTTCATTTCAATGTGCCACTCTGTTGACGACACAGAATAATCGTTTTCTGCAAAAAAGAAGGTAAAGATTACATTATGAAAAACAACTCAATGGTAATGGCATTCACCGTTGTATTATAGGCGTATGCACATTTTAAACGTAATTGTTCCATGCATGTATATATCGAATTGCATTCCTTTGAAAAGGATGACCACCAGTCAACAATTATGAATTTGATGACGGCAAAATCCATGTACGTTTGATGTATGTGTGTAGAATTTTGCATTTTGAAAAGAAACAAAACAAAAACAAAGGTGCATCAATGTGTAACGCGTTTGAACATGTGTGACTAAAATCATGTCTCGAAGTGGTGATAACGTGTAATATTGATAAACCGTGGCCTTAAATTGAGTGTAAATCTGTCAACCATTAAAAAAACATGTTAGGAATATATACCAGACGTGTAATTGAATCATGCATCTTTAACAAGGTATATTTCTACTTGTCATTTTCTATTTTGCCAAGTAGTCTTATTTTCGTATTAAAAAGTTGGCTTTAATAAAAAAACTAGTTAGTATTTATAAAGTAAAGATTTATTTATTGTCAAAAAATAATAATATTTGACATTTCACGAACATGGGAATACATCAATACAAGCTTAAATTTAAGCATATCCAATAGGATATACAAAATAAACATTCCATGGGTTAAAGTTGCTTCCAATAGGAAAAAAATGCTTAAATTTAAGCTTCGCGAGAAAAAGTAAATATATGCGAAGGGAAGCATAATTTAAGCCTTGTTAAATTGTTGAATATAGCAGTTCAATGATACAGCACATATATATGTGTCGGGAGTTTTTAATTTAAGCTTCACAGGTAAAATGTAAAAACAAGCGAAATACAAATTGTCTAGTTAATCTGTTTTATGCATGTAAATGGCTGTAATTTGTCTAATTCTTACAGAAATCCGAAGTAAGGCCGTCGGAAAACGTAACAACGCATATATCAATACCAAGTTTAGTTGAACTAAAGGCTAGTATTTGCAACCAATTTCTAGTACATATTTTCTATGTTTTGTGAAATATAGATGGGAAATATCAAGCTTCAGCATCAACACTAAATGTGCTAACTTTAATTGAAATCGACGATTCACTTAAAAAATATGCTAGTGCCAATCATATCTTACAAGACAATTGCACATTAAGTTGGGGTATCACGCCCTACGTCTGTCTTATTTGGTTAATGAAATAACACAAAAAGAATTGCACTTATTTGGACTTACCTTTTCTTTGTGTGTACCATTGTAACCATTGTCCATTTTCCAAATGCTTGTCAGAGTTACTGTGAATATTATTATGTCAATGAAATTTGCAATTACGTTGAATACGTTTCTAACTTGCACAATTGCCCACTCTTTCATTGCAATTAGTTTTCACGTTCTGGTTTGCCGTTTGTTGTTTTTTCCCATTTTTTTCGATTACTTATAGCGAAAAAGGAGGACACTATGTGGTGAATTTATTGAACGATTGTTATGTATGTATTTATTACCCCGTTAAGTGTATATTATTTATCGCAAACACAGAGAAAATAACATGGAAGCAATGAATTTGATCTATCATCCTATATATATCAATTTGTATAGGATATACGTTTCACAAAAACACTAATGTAACAAACAGTTAAATTTATTACAATTTATTGTTCACTTTATAAGCGCAATATTACCAGTGAGAGCGAATTATCACCATATTTCATCAATTGTCATCGGATTTATGCGTGAAACAGCTGGTGTATGTCATAAAAAAACTGTTGGTACGTGAGCATGACGAATGGTATGATGTGTGTATGAATTGACCATGAACTGTGAACAAGAATGATCCAAGTGCCCCTAAGATTTGAAACAAAACTTCATGAACAAATAGCTACCATGCAGACGTGCAGTATTGCAGATTGTATGATGTGTGTACATATTCTAAGACAAAAGAAAGAACACAATAGTTAAAAGTGATGATAGAATAAATTCACGTTTAATACATATGTATCATAACAGAATGTCATAACCTCAAGCTCGGGCTGGCGATTGTAAGATGTGGAAGCTATAATGCGTGTATCGTGTGGTTGTATTGCCACTAGCAAATCCGTCACTATAATTTCTTTTCCCATTGTGAAACATGATTAAAGAAGCCATGTATCACATTGTCTTCCAATGAATTATATTATATTTTTTATTTTGGAAAGATATAAATTATTGCAGGCACGTAATCCGTGCAACCCTATTAACAAAACAGTAAAATATCTGTAGACCAGCCCGTCTAACTTACTGAAAGAAAACATTCTTGGATTTCAGCCAAACTAAATACCTTCAGGGAACGATTACATGTTCTCTGTCACTCGACAGCAACCTGAATTCGATATGTCTTCCTTCTTAACATATTTTGGATCGTTTTGATATAAAAAATATATTTTAAACTTTACGTGATTGATTGCGTGTTCTAACCACTCACTCGGATAGTGATATGATCGAAATCGATCTTCTATTACTTTCTTGTGACAATCTGGAAATAATCTGAACAAATTACCCGCTCGATCGGTTTAATTTAGTTAATTATTTTATTTACCTATTTTACTTTGCATGGGAACGTTATTTGGGATATTCGTGTTGTACTGTTTTATGGTTTGATATTTGTAGTTTCTTTGAATTAGGTCTTTCGCTCTGAGCAGGCCTCAAACCCAATGCCATTCCAAACTAATTTTGTTTTACCTCGATGGCTGTTGTGTGGTTTATTTTGCACACTACTGATAGTTAACTGAAAATGAGTTAAGTGGAAATGGAATAGAAGGGAAACCTTGATTCTACCCCTAAGCGTTTGTATTGGGTGGATTTTCTTTTCACCGTGTGTGCTACTTTCTCTTTTCATTGTGTTATTGTGAGTGTTGAATGATGTGTTTTTGAGTGTCATGACATTACCTAGTTCCAACCACACGGCCGTGTTGCAACAATATATCTGTTCTAGTTTTATAGAAGAACTTTCCCAAATAAAAGAAATTCTGAAATTTATAAACATAAGAGGTTGTCACTAAACCACGTACTTTCACACTCAAGCAAGAGAATAGACATGTTGGTGAACTAGCCTTGAATTGCGAGTGTTTTATTGTTTGCAGTCTGTAAAATACAAGTTTTCTTCACAAATAAAAAAAATTAAAAAAAAAGAACTGCAGACCTCACTTCTTTATATTTTTGAGTGGGCCAGTCAAGTTTCCACATACAAAAATACACATAATATTTCTATTTAATTTAAGTTATTTTATTTTATAATATTGTCACTGAATTCACTAAAATAAAGTTACCATTTACAAATTAATGTGTTGGACACTATATAATCTTAATATTTCACAATCCTTATATTTGAATCTGTTTCAAGACATTTAAAAACATTATTTTAAAAGCATAACAATACAACGACTAGATTTGGTGTCACAGTTTGCTCCCAATTCATATTGGAATATTGCCAGCAATAATTAATAAAGCTTGTTCAGAATACCATTTATTCCCGAAAATCATACTCAGTGGCTAGTTCTCAGCATCTACGTACAACGAGCTTAGCCAATAGATGCACCTGACTCATCAAACTTTGGACCAACCACTCATTCTAAATATTGTTGTGTGAGGGCGCTATTTACTAATGAGAGAAATCTTTTAAAAGAATATATATATATATATATATATATATATATATATATATATATGGTCTATTTAATATAGAAGAACCTTCCCAAATAAAAGAAATTCTACTTTCACACTCACGCAAGAGAAGAGACATGTTGGTGAACTAGCCTTGAAACACCATTTTTTCACAAATTAAAAAAAAACTGCAGACCTCACAGCATTATATTTTGGAGGGAACCAGTTAAGTTTCCACATACAAAAATACACATAATATTGCTATTTAATTTAATTTATTTTATAATATTTTCACTGAATCTAAGTTACGATATACAAATTAATTTTACAATCCATATCCTTATATTTAAATCTGTTATCAAATTATTTTAGAAGCATATTAAGTACAACGACTAGATTTGGTGTCTCAAATTGCTCTTAATTCATATTGGAATATTGCCAGCAATAATTAATAAAGCCTGTTCAGTATACCATTTATTCCCGACATCATATTCAATGGCTAGTTCGCAGTATCTACAACAGTAATAAATAAACAGACATCAGACATAAAACACCGCCATATATTTTGATTGGGATCATACCATTTCAAGCTGCAGGGTGTTTAAACAATGACTCAGCACACAATAAACACATTTTCCACCCACCACACAAATTTTAGCCATAATTGAAAAACCAAGAAAGCAACAAATATCAGGCTGCATCATGAAAACAACGAGATAGCACATTACAGACAGTCATTACAAACATGAAATCGTCCACCCCTCCCAGTACACCCTACAGCATTAATGGTTTATATATTCATTTGCATCTATGTACAACACGCTCAGAAAATAGATGTACCTGACCCATCAGAATTATTGTTGATTGGGGGAGCTATTTACTAATGAAAAAGATCTTTTAAAAGAATTACACAGATATGTATATAGTATTTTATTAAATCACTGAATACATCATCCTCAAGTTAATATTAAGGTACCATGTACAGGAGTAATTAGAAACCTGTTTTTGAGAAATGGCGCATTTAACATATTTGTGATCAGAAAAAATACATGAAGTAAGCGTATTATTGACCTAAAAGCTCTCCAGCTGAGACCGACTGTCACATTTGACCAATGTGAAATGTTTGCTTTACCATAAAAATGAAGAAATGATGCACTTATCAACTGCGCAATACAACTATTTAGACAGTGAGTCCCTGAGGCGGATTGTATCTCATTATGCTACAGTGGGCATGAACGCAAACATAACAACAACAAAGAACAAAAGAGTACTTCTGGTTGATGTCATCTAAAGAGCGCCATCTAGCAGGTTATCGCCATCTTTGGTTAGTTGGTTTACCTCCGAAGATCCGTACTATTTCTGATTGTTTTGACTGATATATCGTCGAACATCGATTTGTCAAAGGTAAGGTATATCCTATTTTGCTCTGATACAACGTCAATATAATTGTGAAGGCAAATTGGGACAGACAAAACGTTATGTAAGTTTTTCAGGCAACAAGTTCCATCGTCACAGTCTGTTGCCTCACGTAACTCTTATTATTGAGTTACTCAGTGCATTGTACATGATTTCATTCGTTTAACACAAGCTTAAATACATAAACGACACTATACATGCCATAATAACCCAAAAGGTGCACACATTAAGGCTTATAATTTGTATTGCATATTCTTATAGTGATCATACACCACGGATCGCTCTTTACTTTGGAAGTCATATTATTTCATTTTGCCAATGTATTGTCATTGCAGGTGAGACAAATGGCACACATGTTTGGACAAATGCCAACATTTGAGTAGAGTGTGTTTGTGTGTGCATTTGTGCGTGATCTGTATTACCCGTGGAAATTCCCCGAGGAAATAAAATGCAAATTATTTCAGTGTATTGTGTAAGGTCATCGCGGGCAGTAGTTGCCAAGATATCGGAATGTCTCGGTACTTGTGTTCTATTTTTGTACCAATAATACATAGTGTATATTATTCGAAAGTGAAAATAAAACGGGCCATGTTGTCTAAATCTACGGTGCTGCGACATAGTATCAATAAACTATGTTAGGCAACATTTATATTAAGAACCCACTAAATCAGGCTGACTACAGTTTTCGAATTTTATTGTTGCACTCTCGATGGTACAATGTATCAACTATTCTGTCCACCAGTTGCGTCAACAGTAGATAAGTCATTCCCCAAACGCAAAAACTACACTTTTTCCCCAAAGTTGCAATGTGAGTGATTCGTTGTATTTTCACAGTTCTTTTCACATATTTTTTCGATATTCCAACAGCATCGTTGGCATTGACAGCATGTTAACTTCTGTAGTTCTTTTTTTATTTTGATAAAACTTGTTATTTTTGGCTGCATGAGTAATGGGATTTACACATTTCAATATGAATAAACGTAAAACGTAGGCTAAGTTTGGTATAAACAACTAACAATAAAAGATGACAAAAGGTTGAGGCGGTCAGGCTCAGGTAGAGGGACGTTTTCCCCGACACCTGTAAAATTGTGATATGTGTTTCTGGACTTGAACCGGATGCCTGTTTTCCTTGTGTTCTGCTAATGCTTTGTCTATCGCATCTAAAGAATGAAGGGGGTAATGCTATCCTGAATGTTCCAAATACAAGTGATAGTAATACGTAGTTATGTAGTTATTTTAAAATAGATTTCAAATTGGTAATTAAAGTTATTGTTAATTGGTTAATTAAAAATTGTTAAACATGTTATTGTTGACCAACATAATTTTACGTTGCTAGAAAGTACTAATCTTTGGGATAATATACATAAAGAGGAAATTGGAGAAGCAGGTTTAGTAATAAAGAACTTCTTATTTTCTCCCTGATTTGTAGGAAAATGTTTCTCAACTTGACTATTTACATTTTGTAGTTTCAAGCAGTGTTCAAGATGGCTACCCCCATATAATATCGGTGAAATAATCGCATTTATCATATTATCACTTGTACGCCAGCTGACTGTGGTTATTTCCAGGCTTGAACCGGGGGCTCAAATTACTCAGGGCAATCCAGACATGTACCAGGCTGCGTAAAAAGCATTATATGTCCCCTACTGCAATATAGACTTGCCCAGAGTGGACGCGGTCACAAGGCGGAGCCCGCGAGATGCGAAAGCCAATCGTTTAGTCAAAACCCAAGCAGTTAGCCAATTCGCTAGCAAGTTAGCAAATTGGCTGCCGCAATACTTCCGAGACTTGCTGTAACATTCTCGCAACTGTGAAGTCCTTCCAGTCTGTTATTCTTGTTTCGTTTGCAGAGCACATCACAGTATACGTGAGTGAAAAAAAAACTAAATCACTAATACACATGTGCATTGTACGTACACGACTAGTGTACATGCAAATTAGAGTGTTTGAAGATTTGTGCTTCGTTCATGAGAAATCAATAACACTAAAAATTACATCTTCTCGTCCATATTGTAATTTTAAACTCAAGTTTTGCCTACTCGTCCCAGAAGAGAGCTAAAAGTGATTAGTGCCGTGTCCCAACAAAATTATGTGCATGTATATAATTATGGGATTTCATATTTCCCAGAAAAGGGTGACTTTACGTGGAATGAAAATATTGCCAAAACGTTGTCTTATCTGCGATTCGGCGCCATTGTGCCCATTACCAAATTGTCTATTTTGAAATAAGATAAATTTAAATGCACATACAACTTCTATTACGAAAGATCGCCGGTGTTTCGATCATCTGCAATGTTTAATCGCCCTTATGGCTGTATTTGTCTCATGCCCGCGTAAATTTCGTCGGCATAAAAAAATACAAAACAGATGTGAAAACGGGTCGCTGGATGCAACCGAGACTGAGTCACAATAGAAAAGCTGTAAACGACCTCAGTCCTAAGAGAACTGAAACTGAAAAAAATGGTCTGGGAAGAAACCAATACCGGGTAAAGTCTTCACACTGACCTAAGGTATTCGATACGCCTTTATTACTGTCCCATTTTAAAACGGTGCGAAATAAGAACGGTGTTGTGCGGTCTATCTCAAAAGATTGCATACTATACAACGTGCTTGCAAATTTCTGTAGTTATGTTTAATCACAACCTATATTCTATTTACATGTTCAAGACTTCATCAAGATTGTTCATTTGATCAGTTCATTTGTACTGACAGATAAATACCTGAGCGTTGGTTTGTAATCGACACTTTCCCCCTGGTCACGTGTTCGAATGTAAGTTGTGAATTGAAGCGTATCGATGACGTATCCAATTAGAAAGTAAACAATCACGAGACAAGCACAAAAGAATGTGAAATTCAATCGTGGCATGATTACATTCTGTAGCTCCATTGTATCTTGGGAGTTATGAACTTTACTAGACAAAGCAACCATAGATTTGTATCAGAGGTCAAACACTTGGAATCATGGGGTGGCTGGAAGAGCTTGATTTATGAATTTTGTCGTTGTTTGAACATTCTTCTTGAACTGAAACGTGCAAGTATATTTTCCCTTCAGTGGCTTGTATGCACCTTTTTTGTCTCGGTGTCCAGCATGCAGTTTTTAACAAAACCTCAGCCCATACCGATGATTTAAAGTTGTCTACCCCTTATGACCACAAGGCTGTGTTTCATACAACTGCATTACGGCTGGTTATGTATTGTATATCAATTCAGTTCATTTTGGGGGATTTTTCTTCTACATCGCCCCATTTTCCCAATCTTGCTTATATTTACTAACAGTTTATATTTGAACAGGCGGGGAAACTGTCATTTTCGATGTGAAATCACACATTTTATTACTGCGACTGTGAAAAAAACGCGCGTGATGACGGGAAAATCATTCTGTTTAGAATGACCTAATTACAGGTATGTACTAGTATTTCCAAAGCTGCATAATATGTGACTTTCCTCACCCCAGTAACCCCGTACCTCGTTGTACATACAGTAAATAAGATGTACCGGGCCGTTCGATGTTTGCTATTGTCCACCATATGTGAGGCGTTTAGTCAATTGAAAATTTCGCCACCGAAATTAACTGACGGCCTACATATCGGAGAGTTTGCAAATCTGCAAACAGGCATAGTTATATATTCAACAGTTGTAGTGACATCAACTCTATGGCTTTGCATTCGGTAATACACAGAATTACAGAATAGAACTCGAGAGGGAGACATTCACATTGTGAATATGTGAAAACTGGTTTTCGTAACAAGTGCCACCAGATTACGGTTGGTCCATTTGATTTTTGAGAGGGGTCAGAACTAAAAAAAAAATTGTGAAGTAAAGGGTTCTTCAAAAAAAAATTGTTGCTTCACCAGTGTAAAAAAAATATTTGTCACTATATTACTTAGGAAAAAAGATTTTTCCATCAGCTGTTTCATCTCTGAACACAGTAGATTCACTTGAATTACTGTGTCATAAGAATATGCCAATTCTTCCTGCCAAGCTAAGGGGGCACAGAGTACGAGAAGAAACTAGGTCATATATAAATGTATGTTAATGAATCCGGTTTGTGGATTAATTAATAGCAGAGAGAAAATTAATATCTGCATTTCAATATTAGTTTCAAAAACAATTTCACTCTGCACCCAACTCACCTACCATCTCATTCTCACCACCCACCTCACTTTCACCAACCATTCCACTCTCACCACCTACCTCACTCACACCTACCATCTCATTTTTACCACCCACCTCACTTTCACCAACCACTCCACTATCACCACCCACCTCACTCACACCTACTAACTCATTCTCACCACCCATCTCACTCACACCTACCATCTCATTTTTACCACCCACCTCACTTTCAGCAATCACTCCACTATCACCACCCACCTCACTCACACCTACTATCTCATTCTCACCACCTACCTCACTTTCACCAACCATTCCACTATCACCACCCATCTCACTGACACCTACCATCTCATTCTTACCACCCATCTCACTTTCACTAACCATTCCACTATCACCACCAACCTCACTCGCACCTACTAACTCATTCTCAGCACCCATCTCACTCACAGCTACCATCTCATTCTCACCACCTACCTCACATTCACCAACAATTCCACAATCACCACCCATCTCACGCACACCTACTATCTCATTCTCACAACCCATCGCACTCTCATCTACCATCTCATTCTCACCACCTACCTCACATTCACCAACCATTCCACTCTCACCACCCATCCTACTCACACCTACTTACCTCATTCTCACCACCCATCTCACTTTCACCAATCATTCCACTCTTACCACCCATCCTACTCACACATACTTACCTCATTCTCACCACCCACCTCACTCACACCAACCAAATATTGTACTTTTTGTTATAGGTATACACACATCACACATGATATTATTCAAGATGGCCGAATGGAAGCCATTTTTGTGCTACAAAATCATCAAAATCAAGCATTTTTCGGCTGTTCACAGATAGATGGATTTTGTTCAAACTTGGTATATACGTTGGACATTATAGGACCTTGATGCACGTCATTTTGTTTTTCAGATAAAATTCCAAATGGCTGACTTGCGGCCATTTGTGTTTTAATGGATATTGTTCTAGTGCCATATGTCTGATTTGCTTTGACTGATTATGTTAAAATTGTATATATTCATTATACATGTGTAACCATGTCGAATTTACTGTAGGATTGGTGATCTTATTTTGTGTGATTTAGCTAGTTGGAGAACCCTCCGTTAGAACGCTGTTGGTTCAGCCCTTGATTGAAAGCGAAAGCGGACGTGTCAGAACATGTACCAGAGATTACACTTTGTGTGGGATATTTATAGATCTTATGAAATCATAATACCATGTGTTAGGAATTCTGCCTAGAGGGCGATACCCAATTGATACGTGCATTGGCATATATCTGGGGATTTTCCCTTTCCATGACTGCCTAGCGCGGTCTTGATTTGTTCTGTTTTGCTAGATGCTAATGTAATTTGATGGGTACTGTGAGCGCGGGAAAATATTCTGCGTTATCTTAGGGAGTCGTCCCTTTTACTTCATGATGGCGGCGTACTGGGACATGCCGGAGATGGGCTGCTGAAAGATTTGGCTGATGTTGGACGTATTGTGTCCGGATTTGATCTCAGAGCTACATTCTGATGAGAAAAGAGACCAGAGACTCTGCCGATGCAAATGTCGTGTTAATCCGACCAGAATTGACGTTTCTGCAGCTCCTTTTCAGAAATCGTGAGTTAACACTACGCGTACGCATACGCGCGTGAATACAAATCTCGATCACGCGATTTGTGAGATGACAACATTATAACAAAGATGGCTGCGCACATGTAGAGTGTGACGATCGACGATACATCATTGTACTGCCGTATTTATGTATGTGAGTCAACTGGCGACTCATTCCTTTCATCGATTCGAATATAAACATGGTTGCTGTGTTATTCCATGTCATATGATTATCGTGACATTCGAATTATTGTGATGAACTTGATTTATTGCACAGACGTGTTACAGGTCTGTGAATATTGTGCATTGATTTGTGAAACTGCAAAACCATAAGGTACAGCGGAAGCTATGGCCGATTTTCCATTTGACAGAAACACTTTGAGATTTTCAACGCTGTGTCGAAGAACCTTTATCGCCTGAGTGTGTGCTGTATATGAAGAGAACATTGAACTGCAAACCGTCTACGGGTATACAGAGTTTGTTGTATGATACCGCTGTGTAGTGATAGAGACATTCCGTCCAGTATCCAACAGAGAACTGTGGTGACAGTCTGAGACATATGAACTGGTTTGGTTTAATGCGCGACTCTTGTTCAACTGCGTTGCAAGTTATATTATTGTTGTGTTAAGTACATGCATAGTTAAGTAGTTGTTTGATTGCACTGTATTTTATCATTATTATTCAGATGATTGTCAGAGTGTTGACAATATTGACGCAAACTGTATTGTGATACCTATTGTTGTAATGTGTTTGGTTCAGTCAGGGATTGACCAATGAGAATTACGGGTTGTTAATACTTAGGCTAGTGATTGGTTCTATGTGGTGTTAATAGTAATACCTGAAGCATAGTGTTAGTGTATTGGTTGTTGGGTTTTTATTTGAGTATTTGGAGATACTTTGAGAATAGATTAGTCTAGGGGTTACAGTTGCCGAGCAGGGCTCTTGCAATATAACATAGGCATTGTAGTTGAGCGTGATAGTACCGCTGACTAAACGCGATGTGACAGACTACCCATAGTTTAGCACTACCGACGTAGCGACAGTATTGGCATAGATACGTTAGGTTAAGGGTCATAACAGACAGTATTGCTGTGTAGATTAAGGCATTATTATTGTTGACTATTTGGATATAGTAACGTTATTTTGTTTATTTATGTACAACTTTGTTGTTAATGTTTACTTGTTACCACGAATATATATAGATTTAAACCTGTTTGACCTGTGTCTCGCTTGGTGTTCTATTGTATGTCGTTACTATGTGCACATTTGTATGAAATCGGAAGTCAACAGTATCCCCTCGTTCCCTACCCTGAGATAAATTTATTTGGAATCTAAACTCTCGTAAATATTGGTAACAAATTGGCGCCCAACGTTAGGGCTAGGGAATATTCGAAACTGCGCGTTTGTTGACGTTCATGCAAGTAGTGCCGTAACAGACTGTGGAACACAGACTTGACCACAGACGTTCGGATATATTTTTTTTGGAGACATCGTTGTATGTCAATTCATAGTGATATAGGTGATATCGATTTTCAAGTTTTTTTCGGCAGCTTAGAGATATCGAATTATAATTGGACATTGTTTTAAACATTTTTTTAGAAAACTTTGTGTCTTTCAGGGCGACCATTGTGAAGTCGCAGTGACTGGTGGTTGCTACAAGATTGTTCCTCACTGGCTGTGGTGTGTCAGCGACAATACAGAACGAACATGGCAGAGGGAAGAGAAAACACTCCAGTTACCGGGATAGAAAAGGTAACGCGGCGACGAAGCGCGAAACCCGATTCGGTGACCCCGTGAGCGCAAGCACCCCGTTGGTGTGTCCTAGAGACCGCAGTCCGACTTGCTTGCCGTTGAACTCGTATGCGTTGCCGCGTATATCCCCCTTCGCCGGTGAAGGCAGCGGTACAGAAGACATCACTTATGAACTTTGGAAACAAGAGGTAAGTGGGCTCGCCAAGACCAAGATGTATTCTGATTTGGTTTTGGTACAGCAGGTGAAGAAATCTCTGAAGAGCCATGCGGCCAAGTTGGTGTACGATGCTCGGGCTGACACGCTGATCGCGATTTTAGCAGCATTAGAAGTCGTATACGGTAAGATAGAATCAAGGGATGTGGCCATGAGAAATTTTTACAGTGCTCATCAGCATGAAGATGAGAGTGCCGCTAGGTATGGGGTGAGGCTGCAGGGACCGATGCGTGCCGCCAGTAGTGCAAGGTCGGTCGGCGAGTCAGAGATAGATGGCCTGCTGGCGCACAGATTTTTCAATGGGTTGCGAGGTGGTGGTGTACGTGCTGAGGTGAGGCACGCATACAACGAGAATGTATCTTTTGCGGAGCTGTTAGTTGCAGCCAGGACTGCAGAGATTGACCTCGGCTAAATGGAAACTAGCCCACAAGCTCCTACCAGGAAAGCCAGAGCACACCCTACCTCTACGATAGGTGCAGAAACGAGTAATGGTGGTTGGCACGCAGATCACAATGATGACTGAAGCCATACATATGATGACAAGACAGAATGAGGAGCTGGTCAAGAGCAATGAAGAGAATAGGACGCTGATCAGAGGGTTGCAGGATCAGGTAAGTACACTTGGTCAGACCCCTGTTGCCACAGCGCAACCCCTGTCAAGTGCTCAGGCCAGTGGACCGCATGTGGATGCGATCAGAATATTAGAGAGGAAGGTCAGAGAGCTTGAGGTGACCAATGGACAGTCTGGAAGAAGAGGACAGAATTCTGGTAGGTACTTGAATCCCTCGCGAGATGAAAGAGCGGGTTGTGGTCGCAGAGATCTTGAATGTTACAACTGCGGAGAGGTTGGTCATTTTGCTAGGGGTTGCCCTAATCCCAAGATACGTAGCCCAGGTGCCCGACCACCCGCTCCCAGCGCAGACAGAGGTAAGTCCAATGGTATAAAAGCCCGCCCCCGTAGGAAAACATACGTGCGACATACCCAGACTCGCTATGGTAATGAACGCTGTCAACCAGTTGGCAACAGAGTCTTGGGTATCCTCGTGAAGGCACGTACGTTAGTGAATGGAGAACCCTGTGTATGTATGTTAGACACTGGATCTCAGGTTACCTTGATAGGTAAAAGTTTCTGGGAGAACAAGTTGGGTAAGATCCCTCTGACGAATCTTGATTTCTTACAGATATATGGAGTGACTGACACTGTGTTGCCATACCTTGGAATGGTTGAAGTTGAAGTGTCAATGCCAGAGGCCTTCAGGGGTTGTGGTAAGAAACTGGTGGAAGCACTGGTGATGCAGGACAATTCTTTCACATCCGAGACACTGGTGGTAGCCGGCATGAACTGGTTGGAATCCTACCAGGGTGATTCCCCTCGGAACGAAACGGGACGTTTTATTATAAATATGTTGCACGCGCGTGCCAAGTTTCTTGGTAAGACAGGGCATGTGGGACTGGTGAGGGCGCACCTTGAACGACCCGTGGTAGTACCACCGTGTAAAGTGACTACCGTTACTGGAAGGTTGCGAGCTGGACCTATTGGTGATAGGATCACTGTGGAAATAGAGCCAGATGAACGCCAGAGTGCACGGCGCGGATGGAAAGTAGAACCTATGGTGGTGACCGTAGAATGCGGCAGGAAGAGTTCTAAAGTGCCCGTGGTCATCTGGAACGAGACGCCAAGGCCAATTACTGTGAGGTCTGGTGATATTATTGGCACGGCATGCGCGATACAGTACGTTGACCCAGGCCATGCTGTGGCAGACTCAGAGACTACCCCAGAGTCAGAGAAGCGAGCGTTCGTCAGTGGAGGATTGGAGTTTGACATGGCTTTGTCACGTACCACTGGAAGTCAGATGCGATTGGTGAAGGAGATGTTCGACCGCAATCAGCGAACGTTCTCCAAGGACGATAACGACTTGGGTAGGTGCACAGTAGAGAGACACAAGATCAACTTGGACAACGAGACTCCGATACGTCAGCGACATAGACGCATACCTCCAATGTTGTACGATGAGGTATGCCGACTGCTCCAAGGCATGATGGACAGTGGTATTATTCGAGAATCCCACTGCCCTTGGGCATCGCCTATCGTCTTGGTTAAGAAGAAAGATGGTGCGGTGCGGATGTGCATCGATTATCGCAAGCTGAACAGCGCCACCATTGGAGAAGCCTATGCTATTCCACGCATAGAAGAGACTCTGGATGCACTGCATGGGGCGAAATGGTTTTCGTCTATTGACTTGAAGAGTGGCTAGTGGCAGATTGCCATGGCTGAAGAAGACATACCGAAGACTGCGTTCACTACGCCGCTTGGCTTCTATGAGAGCTTAGCCATGCCGTTTGGTTTGAAAAACGCTGGGGCTACGTTTCAACGCACAATAGAGAAATGCATGGGCGACTTGAACATGAACATGTGTTTGGCGTACTTGGACGATATTATCGTTTTCTCCAAGATGTTCGAAGAACACCTAGAATGGTTGGAAAGAGTGTTCCAGAGACTGAATGAGTATGACCTGAAGATCAAGCACACCAAGTGTCAATTTTTCCGTGACAAGGTTAGCTACCTAGGTCACGTGGTGTCAGAAGATGGAGTGGAGACCGATCCAGGCAAGACGAGTACGTTAAGGACCTGGCCCGTGCCATCGAATGTTCACGAGCTAAGGACATTTCTGGGTTTTGCCAGATACTACCGAAGGTACGTGCCCGGGTATTCGTCGATAGCAAAGCCATTGAACGAGTTGATGGCAGGGTTCCCTATGAAGCGTAACAAGAATGGTGCCTCGAAGAAGCCACCGCCATTCGAGTGGACACATAAGGCTCAGCAGGCATTCGAGACGATAATTGCCAAACTAACCAGCCTGCCAGTGCTGGCATATGCAGACTACAGTAAGTCGTTCGAGTTGCACACTGATGCCAGTACGTCTGGACTTGGTGCTGCACTATATCAGATGCAGGAAGTCGATGGTAAGAGCGTGCTGAGACCGATTGCCTATGCGAGCAGAGGACTATCAAAGAGCGAAAAGAACTACCCTGCACGAAAAGAACTACCCTGGCCTTGAAATGGGCAGTAACAGAGAAGTTCCACGAGTATCTGTATGGTAACCACGTAGATGTGCTGACTGATAACAACCCACTCACGTATGTGGCCACGACCGCGAAACTAGATGCGGCTGGACACAGGTGGTAAGCTGCCTTGGCTAACTATGAAATGACTATTAGGTACCGGCCTGGCAAGAGGAATGCTGATGCTGACGGGCTATCCAGGAGGCCTCGCCCACAGACTTCAGCACTTAAAGAAACCGATGACAGATTCAACGGGAGCGTCAAGATGGGACTAGAAGAGAACAGAGCGGTAGGTCAACCGCACTTGGGTGAACAGACACCCTTGGTCGAAGCGATAGCTGTGACGGTGAGAGCAGTGCTAGAGACACTGACTGAGCCTCCTGCGTGTCCTGAGGGGTCGACGCTACCGACGTTGACTTTTAAGGACTGGGAGCGCCTACAGAAACAAGACCCAGTGGTGAAAAGACTACGTTGCCTCAAGTATGCTGGGAAGCGCCTGACTAAACAGGAGAAAAGATGTGAACCCATTGGCGTGCAGCTTGGACTGCGCGAGTGGGAACGTCTGTGTTTCAGAGACGGAGTCTTACACTGGACGCGAGTGGGTCCTAATGGAAAAAAACAGTGCCAGTTGGTGTTGCCCCGTAATTACCGGGAGATGGCAATGAGGGGAGCACATGATGATGTCGGTCATCTGGGCCTGGATCGAACGCTTGACTTGCTTCGCGCGCATTTCTACTGGCCCTTGATGATCCAGGATGTGAGGGAGAGACTACGCACTTGTGAGCGATGTACCAGAAGGAAGGACCCGGCTGGTGCCAAGACTAGAGCTGCGATGGTGAACATTGTGACGAAACAACCGATGGAACTGGTGTGTATGGACTTCTTGTCCCTGGAGGAATCCAAAGGCGGGATTAAGAACGTACTTGTGATTACTGATCACTTTACGAGATTCGCGATCGCGATACCGACCAGAAATCAGACAGCGAGGACAACGGCTAAACATTTGCATGACAGCCTTTTGATGACGTTTGGTTTCCCTCAAAGGTTGCACTCCGACCAAGGGCGCAACTTTGAGTCGAAGGTCATTAGGGAGCTGTGCCAGCTCGCAAGTATTGAGAAGTCACACACCACGCCCTACCACCCCCAGGGGAATGGGACTTGCGAACGGTTCAACCGCACTCTGCTGAACATGCTTGGCACGTTGGATAACGAGAAGTAGCATGATTGGAAGACGTACGTGGCACCCCTTGTTCATGCGTACAATTCTACGAGGAATGACGCAACGGGATTCTCCCCACACTATTTGATGTTCGGGCAGGAACCACGGTTGGCAATGGACGTGTGCATGGGATTGAGACCAACTGAAGAAATCCCGAGCTCCATGACGAAGTACGTGGAAGACATGCGTGAGCGTCTGCGTTACGCATATGACCAGGCGTCTAAGGCCATTGGGAAGACTGCGTCAAGTAGCAAGCAACGGTATGACCGGCGAGTACGAGATGCTGTGTTGAGCATTGGTGACCGAGTACTGGTCAAGAACGTGAACTTGCGTGGCAAGACCAAGATAGCGGACAGATGGGAGCAAAAACCCTATAGAGTACTGAGTATACTAAACCCTGACTTGCCTGTTTACGTAGTGAAACAGGAACATAGCGGCAAGGAGAGGACGTTGCACAGGAATCTGCTCAAGCATTGCTACGATTCCCCTCGACCGACTCCTGTGAGTGTGGCAGAACCAAAGCCGAGACCCAGCCGTAAGCTTAGGGTGAAGAGGGAGGTGCCACGTGCTGCAACTCCAGAGGAATGGAGCTCAGACAGTGATGGAGAATATATGATGGGGGCCCTCGACCCAAAGGTCGACCCCTTTAGTCCGCGTATATGCTCCCCGAAGGTTGAGAGACAACCGGAGCCAGAGGTGATAGAAGTAATGGATGACAATACTGACGAAGTCATAGTGGTTTTGCAATCTGAGCAACCGGAGTCATCAGTAGTAGAGATTGAGTCTACAAGAGAGAGAACAAGCGCATCCGAAGTGAATGAAGTTCCCCATGTTGAGGCAGAGGCAACTGTGATGCCGACATCACCGCGAGAGGCAGAGAGTTCGGAAGAGTCTGCAAAAGATGAAACAGATGATTCTGAAGGACCTGCAGAGAGTGAGGCAGACGAGTTCTTTGACATTAGAGAAGAACCACGCCCACTGTTCGTGCGGAAGTCAAAGAGAGTAAGGAGAGCACCTCAGAGATATGGTTGGAGCCAGGGGTGTAGCAAGCGAACAGATCACAAACAGAAACACCATCCAGGGGATGATGATACATTAGTGAAGACACTGCTTGGGGTTATTTCGAAGTTGTACGAAAGAAAGATGTAAGGGCGACAGAGGCAGTGGGTAGGCGGACATGGGTAGGATCCATGTCACAGGGAGACGAGTGACGCCCCTGCCCACATTAAATCGCCAGTCACCGGGCTGAGCCATCCCCGTCCGCGGAATAGGATCACGCGGCGGGGGAGGGTTGCCACTCGTAGGGTATGGGGTCAGTGAGTGTAGTCCTATAGTTCTGGAGAAGGGAACAGCTCCACGTTGTTGTGGAAGGTAAGTGGTTCTGCGTTAATGAGTGAGCGTAGAGTAGTATCGAGGAAGCTGATGGTCCTGATAGATAATACGTTTGCCGCACGGTAAGTAAGTGAGGCAGAGCCCATTATTGGGCAGTGCTCAGTGCTGTTGGAGGAGGTGTTGCTGTGTGTAACCGAGTATCGCCCACTTATATGTTCCGGGAATGCACGCTTAATTGTCGTGTTTCGCGATAGGAGCAGGCTCACGACTGCGTTGACGCTTCAACCCTACTTCGATGGTACTGGTGCAGAAATGATGTGATCAGCGTTCCTATAGTTATTGGTGTGAGGTGGTGTGTGCGTGATTATTCAGCCGAGACACACATGAGGTGGCAGTGACTGATGGTTTGATGAAGAGATGAGGTTACCAGCGCTGACTTGTGCCGTTCAAGTCTGTAGACTCGGGTGTGCGGTGCGGTGCGCGGATAGTGGGGGCACTCTGGGAGCAGCTAGAGTAGTCTGGTAGATTTGGGGGAGGCTAGCCTTGTCCCTTAGTGTGCAATGCACAGCGATCTTAAGAGGTATGGGGGAGTCCCGATCTCGCCAGGGCCCTGACCACTGGGATGGGGTAACTCTGATAAATTCTATAGTCATTGGTGTTGATTTTTGTTTTGGATTGGCCTATTCGCCACGTGACCGAAGCAGATCGTTGACACACCGATGCAGCTATGGACAGACCCGATGGCACAGTCACTGTGATGGAATGACGATCTTTTGGATTGGAGTAATCTCCGTAGAAGTGTGATGTTTTTTTGTGTTCACCTCTACCTGAATGTAAGTGTTAGTAAGTATGATATACCTCACGGGAGGAAAGTCTCCTAAGAATTGTTGGAGATCGATGATGCCGTAGATATTGTATATAGTTGTTGTTTTTAGTAGTTAGAGAAGTTGGTTGGTGTGCCTATCGCATCGCATGAGTGCTGTGCGATTTCCACCCCTTTACCAACTTGGGGGAGTGTGTAACCATGTCGAATTTACTGTAGGATTGGTGATCTTATTTTGTGTGATTTAGCTAGTTGGAGAACCCTCCGTTAGAACGCTGTTGGTTCAGCCCTTGATTGAAAGCGAAAGCGGACGTGTCAGAACATGTACCAGAGATTACACTTTGTGTAGGATATTTATAGATCTTATGAAATCATAATACCATGTGTTAGGAATTGTGCCTAGAGGGCGATACCCAATTGATACGTGCATTGGCATATATCTGGGGATTTTCCCTTTCTATGACTGCCTAGCGCGGTCTTGATTTGTTCTGTTTTGCTAGATGCTAATGTAATTTGATGGGTACTGTAAGCGCGGGAAAATATTCTGTGTTATCTTAGGGAGTCTTCCCTTTTACTTCATGATGGCTGCGTACTGGGACATGCCGGAGATGGGCTGCTGAAAGATTTGGCTGGTGTTGAACGTATTGTGTCCGGATTTGATCTCAGAGCTACATTCTGATGAGAAAAGAGACCAGAGACTCTGCCGATGCAAATGTCGAGTTAATCCGACCAGAATTGACGTTTCTGCAGCTTCTTTTCAGAAATCGTGAGTTAACACTACGCGTACGCATACGCGCGTGAATACAAATCTCGATCACGCGATTTGTGAGATGACAACATTATAACAAAGATGGCTGCGCACATGTAGAGTGTGACGATCGACGATACATCATTGTACTGCCGTATTTATGTATGTGAGTCAACTGGCGACTCATTCCTTTCATCGATTCGAATATAAACATGGTTGCTGTGTTATTCCATGTCATCTGATTATCGTGACATTCGAATTATTGTGATGAACTTGATTTATTGCACAGACGTGTTACAGGTCTGTGAATATTGTGCATTGATTTGTGAAACTGCAAAACCATAAGGTACAGCGGAAGCTATGGCCGATTTTCCATTTGACAGAAACACTTTGAGATTTTCAACGCTGTGTCGAAGAACCTTTATCTCCTGAGTGTGTGCTGTATATGAAGAGAACATTGAACTGCAAACCGTCTACGGGTATACAGAGTTTGTTGTATGATACTGCTGTGTAGTGATAGAGACATTCCGTCCAGTATCCAACAGAGAACTGTGGTGACAGTCTGAGACATATGAACTGGTTTGGTTTAATGCGTGACTCTTGTGCAACTGCGTTGCAAGTTATATTATTGTTGTGTTAAGTACATGCATAGTTAAGTAGTTGTTTGATTGCACTGTATTTTATCATTATTATTCAGATGATTGTCAGAGTGTTGATAATATTGACGCAAACTGTATTGTGATACCTATTGTTGTAATGTGTTTGGTTCAGTCAGGGATTGACCAATGAGAATTACGGGTTGTTAATACTTAGGCTAGTGATTGGTTCTATGTGGTGTTAATAGTAATACCTGAAGCATAGTGTTAGTGTATTGGTTGTTGGGTTTTTATTTGAGTATTTGGAGATACTTTGAGAATAGATTAGTCTAGGGGTTACAGTTGCCGAGCAGGGCTCTTGCAATATAACATAGGCGTTGTAGTTGAGCGTGATAGTACCGCTGACTAAACGCGACGTGACAGACTACCCATAGTTTAGCACTACCGACGTAGCGAAAGTTTTGGCATAGATACGTTAGGTTAAGGGTCATAACAGACAGTATTGCTGTGTAGATTAAGGCATTATTATTGTTGACTATTTGGATATAGTAACGTTATTTTGTTTATTTATGTACAACTTTGTTGTTGTTAATGTTTACTTGTTACCACGAATATATATAGATTTAAACCTATTTGACCTGTGTCTCGCATGGTGTTCTATTGTATGTCGTTACTATGTGCACATTTGTATGAAATCGGAAGTCAACGGTATCCCCTCGTTCCCTACCCTGAGATAAATTTATTTGGAATCTAAACTCTCGTAAATATTGGTAACACATGTATTCAAAATAGCTGATTTTGTTTTAATTAATGCTGTTCCAGAGCAATATCTCTCAATACTCATTTGATACAGATACAAATGTCAATCAATGTTAAACATTCATCATAATCAAATTCCTGACATGTTTATGTTTCAGCTATATTACTATAAACAAAACTATATATCTTAAATTCGATAACTGCATGGCATGGCTTGTTCAAAATGGGTCATTACACCTCAGCATTTAGATATGGAAGGAGAGGATGGATGGGACCAACCCTTATCAAAGTACCAATCCATCCCACCTGGCATTAATGTATCAAGGTTGGCGACATTGTCATCCTCCATAGCGACATTGACATTCATCAAAAGTGTCGTCTTGGAGATGACACTAAATTAATCTACAGAAATGATGGCCTTATGCGATCGGGCCAACTCGATACAGCCCAGGGCCCTACTAATCGCCTAGTACATAAATTGTACCCCTTGGAAATTATTTCCGATAAAATTTCAAATGTGGTCTCCGTTTCACACGAGGATCATAGTCAGAATAGTGACGAAGTAGATGCAAACATAACGCAACCCGCAATGACGAGAAAATTTTCGCTGAGAGACTCAGCCATAGCTGCGAGAATTCGTATTCAGAACCTTATATAAGCAATATGAGACTATGTAGTTTAAGCAGAAATCTCGAATTTCCGATATTATTGTTTATTCGAGTTTCTAAATATAGAACATTGAAAGATATAATACATTCATTCAAAACATAATTGAATACATCCTATATTGTTCTTGCTTACCTGCTGCTGGGAGTATTTAGCGGAGTCAAATCCATGATAAATTATTCCAAGTCACCCTCCCCTTTATACTAACAAACGGATTATGTCGGTGAATTGAGCAGCCTATCACAATTATTTAACTTTGACCAATTACAGTTCGGCCTTGTTTTGCTGCATATATTTGAAACTTTGCGCCTAAAAGTGTTTCCATTCACGTTCGCATAGAGGGTATAAATATGCATGATTAGAGTTAACTTTCATGTATTACCAGTTGCCTCAGTACTCTATGTCAGTTTACTCTATATTACAATAAACCAATACTATGCTTTTGCTACTGTAAACTTCGTTCGTGTGTCTCTCTGTCATTCATAATTGCCCTTAGCGTGAGCAATAGTATATACACAAACCACACTCCCACAACGTTGACAGGTCGTTTACGCAGGTATTTCGAAGTTTGCATGAATTTCACTACAGTCCACCACAAGACTGTGATCAAAATCAAAACATTGCCAGCATACTGTTCTGGTAATCCGTCTAGTAAATTCGGAGTTGTTCGTAGAATGTCGCTGTGCCTCACCTGACATTTGGAAATTAAAAGTGTACAGTAAGGTATATGTGGTGAAATGATCAATTACAGTAGTTCCTAGATTTACTCAACTTTATTAATCACGCTATTCATTTATTAACATTACCTATACATCTATTTACATGCTATGATACGTTTTAATGTTGTTTCACGGGACACATCAATTTGTGGTATCAGTTTCTTTCTTAGGCGAGACACTATTCAATGAATATTTAGATCTGTTCAACAAATAGTCCAGTAATTCTATAGGGTACGGTTTTAGAAGAAGAGAAGACAGTTTTATTATTAATAAAGGGATCATCAAACAGAGGCCAGCGGCGAGTTAGATGATGTCATGTAACTCAGTAGATATCGAAGGTAACATGCATATATGTTGGTATAAGTGATTTGCTTTTATCGTCGACGGCGCCCACGTAAACATTTTTGACTTTTTTTGTAATACTTGGTATATATCCTGGAAATGTATCTTGGCTGAATCTCTGACATTCAAACCTTACCTAAAATGTTTCGAATTCTTTATTTTAACAAACAAAATTTGGTGAAAATTGTATTTTCTGCGTCTTCTTGAAAATGGCTACTACAATGGTTTTAATAGTGTGTATATGCGCGCCTGGCGTAGACCCCTATTAGATTTAAATGTTCCTGATGGTATATTCAATTTTGTAATTTTAGGTAATATTTTTAGGGGTGAAAATGCAATTTGTGATTATCGACAACCGCTACTCAAACTGCTTGGATACTTCGTATATGTGTATCTTGATTGGACCTCTAATAGATTAGTTCTTTTACATTCTACAAATTCACATATCTTTCAATAACTGTATCTATACTACTGATAAGATCTAAAAAATAAAATATGTATTAAACAATGACAATGTTACTTTTTCCCACTATGCATAGTCTCATTTTTGCCAAATTATCCTTAGCTTAAAAGCAGAGCTATTTTGAATGTCAGGTCGCTTGTTTATTAAACATTTGAGCATATCATATTGTAAACACCTGTACATCTAACAACTTTTTACTTTACTACATGGACTTTGGCAGCGTTCTGTAAAATATTAACATATATACATCTTATAAAATCATTTACCATGTCGTTTATTTTATGTTATTTACTAACATAATCCATGTTGCAATTGGCAGCTGCTATGAATTATTTCTCAGTACCTATTCAGTGTTATAATGCTGCACCGTTACTTTCGGCGTTGATGGGTTTCACTTTTTTTCGCACGTAATAAGCTCGGTGGTGGGGGTTAAGACATGCTATGACGTGAAAATATTAGGCGTCGTGCGTAAACGTCGTTTCGAGTCACGCACTCATTACATATTTTCTTTGATTTGACATAGTATTTAACATGTAGTCCATTCGTTGTTATCTACTAGTCATGTTTTATTTTATGTCAGCATATTTGAAGTGGTATTTTTAAATCGTTATTTAAAAGTCCAGTTTCGTGGTATTTGCAAATCATCGGTTGGCCGAGCAACAGCACTATTAGAGGTGACATATTGGCATTATATTTGGGTTGAGTACAAACTAAACAACAAATACATAAAATAGAAACACCAATTAAATGGTCTTTTTAGAAAAAGAATTGTTAAATGTGTCACTGATTTAAAATTTCATGTGACAAATTGGAAATTCAACTAATCTGTTATTTATTCATTGCAGCAATGTATTGTGTTGGAAAATCAGTGCTTTTCACCTGTTTACACATGACTGAATTAATCAATATTCCTGCTATTTTGTTGTGTTTTGCAAAATGTGTATCTTGGTATCTTTGCAAGAATGTATCTTCTAAAGTTAGATTGAAGTTACATAGGTTGAAAATATTGGTTATTACAGTAACAACGACATCAGCTCACTAACCAATAAAATGTAATAAAACGTAATAAATAGTTTGTTAACTCCTTCTGGTGTTTATTTATTGTTACTTATAGATGATTTCACTAACGACCAGAAATTTATAGCACTGTACATCTGACTTGGGTAAATTACAAGCTTGTTTTTGGCACACATATCGGTATTAATATAACATATACTGGTTTATTTTGTCTCCGTGTGTCCATATAAGTATACATTTATCCAGGTGTATTATTTGATGTACTCGCCGTTTGTTGATTTTCTTTATTTTAACATTTAGTTATTTGGCATTAATTTCCAAGTAGTATAAATTCATACATTATTTGATATAAACGTGTTGTTTATATTACATTACAGATATGGAACTACAAAACCTAGCTGAATCTGATTCCAATGATGTAAGTACTTTAGTTTCTATAACATTATTATCAGATAGGTGATAATGTACACTGTAATGGGTACATACAGATTAATGATACGTATTGGTCAAAACAGACACACAGAAAATACTCCTAAGAAAATTCAGAAGAAGAAAACTAACAAATTATACAATCGTTGAAAATGCCAGCAATTTGGCTGTGTATGTGATAATTATATAAGTAAACATATAATTATTCCTTTATAATATACCTAGTTTATCAGAGAAATATAGTTGTGGTGTCTTCGAAGAATAGTGATACGCTTCTTAAGTTACGACTATTTTTCCTTGGTGAAAAATATAGGGGAACAATATGTAATTATTTTATTAAATTTGTTTGTACATGTTATCATACTGCTTTTAGTCGCAGCCGTATTCAGATTTAGACAACGAAGATGTAGAAATTTTCAAAGAACTGTACAATAGCGTGTTTGACTCAGACATAATCAATGTAAGTATCTTTGCTCACACAATATTCATTTATTCAGTTACAAATCCCTCCCGAACCATATTTGATTGTCCTTTGATAATCACAGACTAATAATCAAAAAATTTTCTGTCGCCTGCCAATCTGATCTAGAATTTTTTGAGATTCGGTATACAACAATTCGTTGCACGAGAAATCACTCTTTTTAATGTCTTCATTCGATTAAAAACATGAATGCTCACCCACAATGATGAAAAAAAGGTCAGATCAATCGAACTTCCCACTACAATCCCCGAAAACAAGTGAAGACATGAGATGAGTGGCCGATGAATATTACTTACTTGGTAATTTTGGTCATTTCTGAATCGAAAAAGACACACACTGATTTGCATTTTGCTTCTTTGGTTATTCAAATGGTCACGAAATCGACTGTGATCAATGTTTTTGTGGCCAGGGAAGGGTAGTTCACAAGCAAGCATCTAAATTTCTTCTAATTTATTTCATACTTTAAAACATTCAAATCTTCAAACGTAGTCATCATAGCAACGCAGGTGTTAATTGCGACCACTGGTTAAGTGTGTTCCGTTTTTAATGGAATTATGGATACGTTCCATTTTGATTAACATGTACAAAAACAACTTTACTACATATTTTAAATACCATTTTGTTGGTTGTATCCGCTGCCGTGTTGACACATCCAATGTTTTCATATCGAGGGTCAAGTGTAATAATGTACATGCGGGTGATATTATTACAGTGATGTTAGGGTAAATGTCATTAGTTATTAGTCATTCATTAGTTTTAAGTTTATTAAACACTTTTCATGATATTCTTAGACAAATAGTGACTCAGATGCCATAATTAAACAGGATGAAAACACTAATGATAATGTGCAGTCCGAAAAAGGATTTATCCAAAAGGTGTGTACAGATTATTTAATTATACAAACAAACCCGATATTTGAAGTAAACATAAAATGTTGTTCCCATCCCATTTGTGCCCCAAAAAAGCAACGTTCGATTTACGTTCTTATCCATAGAAGATTAGTTTCAATACAACAGCTGGCCAATGAATATGTGTATGACCAAATATAGACACATGTTCATGTTTTACAATATAAGTACGCACAAACAAAATAAATGCACTTATCGTTCACAAAACAAAGTTTGGGAACTACTACCACTGTAAATAGTATTGTTATTTTAGAGCCAGTGGTGGTATGACGTAACCTCTCAACAGAATTGTCAATTCTAAAACCCTTATAGGGTGTACAATCTATATCACAAGATATTATTGAATGGTTTGGTCTAACATTTTTTCTTCAGTTTAGAGTCATATGGGCAGAATTATATAAATCGCGCTAAATAAAGACCAGCCAAAACAGCAAATGCTTACTTTTGCTTCAAATGCACAACATGTGGTTTCAAAAATGCAGTGCCTCGTCGGGCAAGGAACTGATGCCTGCAAACCGAACAAACATAATTTGAATTCCTGGTGAATAAAATGTTCTGATAGTAGTCACATCACTTTTGTACTCTAAACAACGGTACAGAAAAACACAAATAGCTTGAATGGTCATCAGTTTTATTGTATTTTTCATAATCACTTCGATATGTTTACGAATGTTCTTATCATTTTGACAGCTGTCAAATATTTCAAATGCCCCGTTATATATATAGTATTTATTTTGTTTATTACAATAAATCCAAACGAATTTCAGGCTCAATAAGGTGTAAGTATCTCAAGCAATACTTTGTGATGGCATAATCTTCTATTATATTTTTGTCGCCATCATATTTTAGGAAATCTCCTGCTGCCATTGACTACAGGAGATTTGCCAATTTTCAATTTGACCAAACAATATTGTTGAAACATAGTGTGCATCGGTGTATATGTCGTGTATTTTTTCCCGTCAGTGAATACAGATCGTTAGGTCTCCAAAATTAGTCTTTCAAATAGTTTCTCTGTGTAATGGTGCTTTTTGTGGCGGTATAGTGTAACTACATATTCCTTCAAACCCTTCACAATGTCAATCAAAGATAATTGTGCTTCTCCGTGCCGACGTTGGGACATTTGGTGCTATAAAGTTCCCAGGCTGTCATATTTCCCATGCTATAGATAAAACGTGAGTCAGTTGTGTATGTGAATTTATTTAGTTTCATTACAATATTTATTTTGTATTTTTAAATGATTGACATATATTAACATATTTAATGCTCACATTATATATACATATTGCTGAAGAGTTTTATTGATGTATGAACATTTTTTGTTCACAGTTTCATAAATACTTGATCACAGATAATAAAGAGGACGCTAAAAAGCTGTTATCAAACCGGTTTGATTTAAACAAGTTCAAGGAGCTGCGCAAAAAAACAATATTCCATAAAGTAAGTGAATACTATAAAGTACAACACAGTTATATGAAGTATTTACATTGCGAGACATCGCATATAAACTGGATGATGTAAACCCTTTATATAACAGAGCAGAAGAGTGGAAAATTGATGCATAGATGTCTAAAATTGATAATAAATTTACAAATGTTATTTTATTATGAAGTCCGGAGATAAACTCCCACAACGCAGTAGTACAACAATCTAGTCGTGTATTCAGCTGGAAAGTAGAGTTTATTTGATTGGGCAAGAGACAATATTACCTCGTGTGTTACATAATAAAGTATGTAAATACATGCCCATTATACAAGACATCACGTCGCCAAAACTGACTCGTAATTTCATAGCACGTAGAATTTTGTATCTATAATTCAACTGTCTGAAAGCTAGCTAACATAAGCTTACCCCATGATATCAAATTAATAATTTTGTAGGATTTCCAAATTTTGACAGGTAAAAATTGCCTGCGATAGCTAAGATATTAATGGGAGAAAACTGTCTCACTGCTGAAACAAAATAACAAATATATCTGAAATGTGTCTTAGTGTTATGCACAGTTTCATTAAAATTCCAACACTATTTTTGTATGAGTAGATGTAACATTTGAAAGTTTTCAATGTTTCACCCAGTGTAGGTATAGGTTTACAAAATATGTGTTTGATCAAAGAAATTAATGTTTATTTATAAATTAATGTTCACTCTGTAACTGGTCTTTTCTGTTTTTTTGTTGCATTGTATCAATCACGGCAATGCCCTATATCATAGTTATATTCAGTTATTTTATCGGATGACGTTAACTGTTTAAAGCAGCTGTTAATAAAAGCATTCGGTATACAAATAATAGAGAAAGACAATGATTCAGATGACGTAAGTACATATACTTTCAAGAATCAAGAAAACAGAATTTCGATATTTACACAAAAGATATAATTCTAAAATCGTATTTTCAAATGACGTATGGTTGTGTACCATTGACATCAATAGAAAATAATATTGCGCATTTTTCAGTTAATGTATATACTGTGAGTAAATGATTTCACTTCGTAATATATTGAAATATATGTGTTATTTGGTATCACCCAAAATTATCAGAGTTATTTCGGTGCAATTTAAAAAGCTATGCTGATGTGTTGTGTTGGATTACTACTTTTGTTGTAGATATTGTTACTTTTGAAGACGTTTCTGCTAACGAATGATGAGAAAAATATCAAACTGCGCTTAAAAGACCAATTTGATTTAAATGAGTTCAAAAAGTCATGCTTGTATTACAAAGTAAGTAAATCTACTTCGGCATCATACAATACATCATATGATATTTCTTGCACGGACACTCAACCAGATCATATAAACTATATTCTTGATCCGCGGAGCAAATAGTTTCAGAAAGTAGCAATGTTAAATTCCTGCTTCTTACATGTGTAAATAAGTTCAACCAAAGTTGATGATTGTTCAATTCACACCAACCTATTAAGCCATCTGACAACAAGCAAACGTGAGGTAGTAGCACGTCAATTCTTTAAATCTATGTTTGCCCCATTTTCTAATGTCTCTGAATTACAGCTATAGTAAATTCTTGACACATCTTACCAGTTCTCCGAATATTATGAGAGATATCCCATGCATTGAACAACTAATGTCAAGAATACTACATGTAATAGCATATACTAGTTAGAAATGCATGACAATTACAACAGTAGCAAAATTAAATATAAAGAATATATACCGATCCATTTTGTACTATTGTGCTGACTATTTTTGATACACTTCCTTAAATTACAGATGCATTCGGCTTTGGTCTCAAATCAAGTAGCAATTGTTAAACAGCTAATGAACGATGAGAAGTTAGACTTAAACAAGTTTTTATCAGAGCGACAATTAGTAGCATTATATGTGAAAGTAAGTACACAAGATGCAATATGTCTGTATGTATTGCTTATATTTCATTATATTAGTAATTGCAAGCAATGTGAATGAACTGGTCACTTTCAAACTAGTGATTTATTCTCATTTAATATTGATGGTAACACATTTCCGCCGCTCAATCAAGTGAATGCAATTGACGAGACTACTGAAATATAACTGTTGTTGATAGCAGTGAGATCGTTTTATTGATGAGTTGTCGTCATCAACTAATATTTTTAGAAGCTCGGTTATAACTGTCTTGAGCATTATTGTTGATATCAGAACCCATCCAAACTATTACTCATTGGGACTTTGTGTCTTAGTTTAATTACTCAAAGCTGTATTGTTTAAATTTACTTTCAATTTTAAATATTATATATATATATATATAAACCTATTGGTATGCATTAAGTGATGTCAGGTTTTTCAAAAAGAAATGAACACGTTCTGCTTAACACGAGGCACACACCAGAGGAACATGACCAGCCCATTATACACACCACATAACTTTGTGGTCATGAGTGTTATAGAACTGGATATATGGTTGGAAGATAGTACATTAAAAGTACATCATAAATATACCTAGATGTGAACCTTTTTGTTTTTATTAATATTTGCGAGTTACACTAATAAGAACCTGGAATCGTTTTACATTTGCAATTCACATGCAAACTTGTCAACGTTTTTACTTACCAACACACTAATCGTTTATTATAATGTTTTACTGTCAAAATTGCAACCGGGTTTTCGGGCTTGTTTACCATAATATTATTAATTCACGATTCGCGTTTCATTTAACGTAAGTTAAATCAGTTAAAAACGACTTTTTTTTCTTTAGATGCCGTCATCATCCCTTTACCGGTTTGACACTAATAATATATTCCATGCCATGTACAAGGTGAGAATTGCAGCAGCGTTGAAATGTTTTAGTGACTTGTTCCGTAAAGATAATGATGTTGTGTGTGTTGGTATGGGTGTGTATGTTGTAGTGTATGTTGTATGTTGTAGTACTCTTCCAGTCCAGATATGCATATTTGTTATTTACTACCATGTATCATTACTATATAACTGCACGTGTGCATGACAACCAATCATATAGTCATGTGTACTAATATATATTCAGTAACCTGTAATTGTATTTCATTTGTATTTAGAAGCTATTAACATATTTTATTGGTTTGTCAGGCCCTGGTTTTCAATACTAATGATATTAATAGACGAGTAAAACTAAAATACGTTCGTCTTATTATAAAAAGCATGATGCTGGGTGGTAACAAGGTTCTGTATCAGAACAAGAAATATGACAACAACACTATAGAAACGCACTTATTTACCTGGGCTGTGTTGATGAATAGACAAGAAATGGCCACTTTGTTTTGGGAACGAATAAAGAACGGGAACATAGGTGAGGAGACATGTTTATCTATGCAATATTCGAAACAATGTCGGAAAACAAGATATTTAATCTTGGAATGAGTACAATTCTGTCAAAATATTGTTATAGAAATATTTTAAATAAATTGAATGACACATTGCAAAACATTGAGCGTCATTATTTATTTTGCGTTTCAATGTATTTTAAATTCTGCTTTACAACGGAGCGTAAATTTATCGCGAGAACAACTATGAATAACCATCGATTGCTTTAATTACTATTACCGTACATATGTAATTTGAATATCAGGCAGTGATGACGAGTGTAATTTACTATGCATAAGCCTTATTTAAACGTCAATCAGAATGTTTTAGACTCATTTTAACCGCCTAATAATGTAATTCAACATATTCATCCTATTTTCTAGCAACAGCATTATTTGGTGGCACTATCCTGAAAGGACTGGCACAATATGCTGGGGACAAATATATGCTGGATTTGGAAGAGAATTTATCTCATAATGCCGGGTAAGAGTAGGGTAATAATTATATTCATATGTTTACTGTAAAAGAGAGTAAACAAGTAGAAGAATTATCTTTCTGTTCTAATCAGATCATTGTATAAAGAGAAACGATGAAAAGTTTTCATTTGTTTTCAAGCATCTCATCATCTTGCAATATTGCACAATATGCTCCTAATTGAGATACATCATGCGTGCCAATCTCATTTTACTTAGACGTGATGTAAAAAAAACGCTTTACCGTGACAAAAGTTCTACAACTCGAAAGAATATTGCTTTGTACAATGACATATTTTTTTTGAAACAGGCAGTACCTACTCGTTTACGTGAGTTAAATGCATAATATCCAACTAAAATTGACCTGCAATTGTTTGTCTGTCAAAACAAAAACAAAAATCCCAACTTGTTTTCCGGTCGATTATAGCTAAAAAAACACCAACACTATATACATGTGCAATGAAAATAAACTTATTATTTTACTCTGTAAAAATACATTTTGTTCGTCGATATTTGGCACTGATGTTTGTTTTTCTTGATCAGCGGACGATGAGAAACGTATTCATGATAACACAAGATAATCCAACAATGGGATTTCACTTATTACCTGAGAGCTTTACTGATATTTAATTTAGTTAAATGCAGTGCAAAATAAGTCATGCTGGTGGGCACAATTTATTCATTACAGACTGCTTGAAGATATGGCACGCAGTGTTTTAGATATTTATTATATACATGACCCAGAGGGAGCAGAATTGTCCATCGCTCGTAAACTACCAGACTGGAATAATGCAACTTGTTTATCTATTGCAAATGCTGGATGGCACATGAAATTCATGGAGCACGAAAGTTGTCAAATTAGACTACAGAAAGCGTGGACTGGACACCTCCACATTGAAACAACATGGCAGTGGATTCAAGTAAGTTTATTGTTCGTAAAAATTGGTCTTTTATGCAAGCGGTGTTTAAAAGTTAACTAAAAATAATATATTTGTGTTATTTACTATCCTTTTAATGCGAAATATAAATTTAGCGTTTGAGCCACGTAAGTGGTTAAAACATTTAAAAAAGTCAGATATGCAAATGAATATTCCATACACATAAAGCGTGCATAAGTTGTGGCCTGGAAAAATATAACACATATGTCATCCAAGTTTCAAATGATCAATGCATATATCACTATGAACAGTTGATCATTCTTTAATAACCTACTTATGATTTACTTCACGAGTTCCAACACATTTAAAGCCGGTCAATGTTGTTGTGTGTATGATATAATTAAACTACGTTTTACAACATATTTTTCATTAAAAAATGTAATCCACAGTGTTGATATCAAAGACGTGATTAATGAACGTAATGATAAGATAGATCCTTTATGTTTCAATATGGGTTTGATATTTCTAGCATTGGAACAAAGATGTGGTATTTATATAATTGATTGGTGTGTTTAGTCTAGTTACAGTTTGTTTTGATATTTTTTAGAATAGGTTAGACTCATTAGTTTTCCATGATCACAATGCTGATGATCCCCCACAACTTGAGTCAAAAATAAATATTGCGTTTTCTTTCAAAAGAATTGTTCGTTATTATTTTATTTCATTGTAGTTTTGTATTGCATTATTGATGCCTTTTATGTGTGCTGGAATGACGTTTTCAATGGAGATGGAACAAGGGGAGACATGTATTCGTAGTATAGGAAAATTATGGTTAATATGTGTTTCACCATTTAAAATGATTGGGTTTTTTATGTCGCCAGTAACAAAGTTTGGATACAATTGTGTAAGTACCAATAACTTATTTCTACTTCTAGTCATCCTCTTTCTCTTACTTCTCTCTTACGCAAACTAATAACCAATTTAGCAACTAAATTTAATTTCAGATATCCTACATTATTCTTCTGGGATTATTTACTTGGTTTGTTTTGACTGACTTAAGACCAGCAACTGATCCTAATTCTCCCAGTACCAAAGAGTGTGTCGTTATTTTCTGGGTTGGAACATTAATTGTTGAAGAACTCAGACAAGTGAGTACAAGTTTCAGTATCAGTAGAAGTTTCATTTTGTCACTTTTTTTTATTTTTCTTAACCCTAATCCCATTCAGTGAACTTAAAAATAATGGTACTCTATCATGTGATCATAGTTCTAATTATTAGTTAATAATTATATGTGACTCGTATTCATTAGTATTAAAATACATACAATGTTTATTATATTATTTTATAGAGAAAATTGTTGGAGAGTCAAATACACTTTTTTTACGAGGCAATAATGTGATATGTAAATGTTTATTGATAAGACATATGTGGAGAAATGCATCTTTGTGCGATTAGTACTAACAAAATCAAGAAAAAAAAACTGGGTCTCGTATGTAAACATTATAGTATATATGTCATTGACCTAACCAGACAATCACCGAAGTTGTGAAAAAAGCAATCAAACCGATAGAGAAATCAAAGATGGATGAAATATAATGCGTGTAGTCTATATATGTAGATTTGAAGATTGGGTGCGATTTGGATTGCAGTTTTGTAAATTTAGTTCGAGTGGTGTGCATGCTAATTTGAAATCAATGATTTATTATTTTTTCTGCTGTTTCTTTGTTGTTGACATTCTTAAAAATGTGATGAGCCCGGAGAGGCTGCGTTCTAAACAACCTTTCGATGTATTTCTAAAATTTCTAAATGATATTGTTTATATTATTAAAAACTTAGAGGTGCTATATTCGTATAACATTTATGAAACATGTATATTCCGGTGTTTTAGGTTGATACATTACATGTGCGTCTGCTTTCTGATGTGCTTCTAAATAAAACAGCTGGGAAGAAAAGTGTTACTATGTTCGTTATTATCATGAATACAAGTGTGTCTTATAAATCAGCACTTTCTGAAACATTTATGATCTGGCATTTTGGGTTAAAAATCATTAGTGTTGTGCTTCATGCAGTGGTTCACCACCGTCCACCCTCACCATTCACCAAATTAGGCAACAAAGAACTTCTCCGTGTGTCTTGATTTCCGGCTGTACCTAGGTTAATGAGGCCATATAAAGCTACTTTTATTTACGCAACCAGGCAACCTGGTGCATTTGATGTTTCTCTTAATAATGTAATGTTATGGCATATATACCACAATGTTGATTTGCTAGCTCCTAGTTCGAGTCTCAGATCAGTTTTATTTTTCCACTCATGTTGATGGTATTGTTTACATTCCATTGATTGTACATCTACCTTAGGAACCTTTCATATCCCTTTATTTTGTTTATTACTGCATTTACCGCATTCAATTCCGGTGTATACACTTTAAGTACTTAATTATTGAATGCTGCATAGGATCTGTAAAACAATATAGAATTAACAAAGGCTTCAACTCATTACCTTTGCCACAGTGAACGTATACATAGTGGAATCTTAGTGATCCAATTTGTATCTTATGTTTAGCTTATTCTTTTAACTATTTCGTATGGTACGGATAAGGGCTTTACGCAAAACGCCTAGCTAAAGATTTACATAGGATATCACTTACTAAATTTTACCTATTTTTTTATAAAATAAATAATATTAACTACATACAGTGCGGACTACACCAGTAACTTCTTAGAGGCGAGTAGTGCAAGCAAAATCATGATAACGTGCTGTGGGTGCCCATATCAAGGTAGCCCATTATCAGAAAGACTGGATACATAGAAACAGCAAAATGTTAATAGACCAGTCCTGGTAATTTTGCGTTGCACCAAGATTAACACAAAATAACATTAATTCTGTAAAATTGCTCTAACTGTACTATGTTGTGGCATATTCACTCTAGCCTATAATGATATGTGCTAAACAGATTAGTTTCCCGACTATAAAACATGACACAATCCCTCAAATGTGTTAGCATACTCAGTGGAATGTCAAAATACCTGTTAGCTGTCGTTCCTGTTTAAATAACAGATACCGTTTACACGACTTTGCGTGTTATCTCAATTGACTATATTGAAGTAATATAGTGCAAAACAAGTTGAACTGTTTTTTTTTTGTTTTTTTTCTGGGCATTTGAGGCACAGTGTGGATGTTGGCTGCTTTAATACGTATATACGTGTATTCGAAAACCCATTGGGATTCATCGAAGGTGTGGCCCCATCTACCTCTGGGATGGCGATACTAAAATGTTATTCATATACGTGCTCTAGAAAAATTAAAAGAAAAATATTTTAGGAATACAAAACAAATCAAATAAGAAGTTACTTTTAAATCATAATTGAATTAATATTCATGTTTAGCTTATTTTCATAGCAATAATACCGTCTTCATTATATGTATTAGGTAATACAATCACAAACATTGTGTGTGACATAGAAATTGATATTTGCCCAGAAGTCCAAGCGCCTCATTCAGTTAAAAAAAAACGTTTTCTGTGGTTCACATTCAATCCAAAGTCATGGTTGATCCAACTTCACTTCATATTCCTTCTTAGAGGGTCAATCTGAATAATAAAATAATTACGTTAAAGCCGCCATTACCTGAACTACTGCTTTATCAGACGTACATTTCCTTCACAGATGTTTGCGGGATCATTGCGACGAATGGATAAAATTAAATTGTGGGCGTCAGATAATTGGAATCGTTTCGACGCTGTCATGTACTTGTGGTTCATAATAGTCATCATACTTAGATATTCGCTTCCTGTTGACCAGTTTGCTACTGCCAGAATGTGTTATTGTATTTCCTTGCTAACATTTTATATTCGCTCTCTACAATGCTTTATAATCAATAAACAAATTGGACCAAAGATTATTATGATCTTCAAAATGGTAAGTATATATTCTATTCACAAACAAACATACTAAGTAAGTTGATAGGTGGCTTGTCGCGTAATGAACTGGGATTTCAAAAAGTATGGTATATTTTCATAATACTATTTTTTGGATTTTCTAAAAAAGACTGTTTAGTCGCTATCATAAAAAGCAGTTTATATCTCACTGTCAAATTATCTCGCTAATAAATGTGTACGTATTAATATACATCCTTCGTAGTGTCAGGTTTGTATTGGCCATTATTTTGAAACTACCTGTTCATTGTACTGGTTTGATGTTCTGCTATGAATATACTTCATGCAGTTCTGTGACGGTTCACCAGTTTATAGTAATCCGGAAGACAATAGGTTTTATGATGTTTGGGAGTTGAATACCAAGCAGTATATGTTCAAATGAATGTCATTCCTAATAGGTATAACAAATAGTGTTTGTCGAATGTATAGTATAGACATATACTTATGTCGAACACACAAATGCAAATTAAAGCATAATCATTTATTTTCGTTATTCAAATCTTAACATTTGTAAAATATGTACAGTTATACGTTAGTATAAATTGCTGAAAACAAACGCTATTCAATCTTTTGAAAAATCAAAAAAATAAATAAATGTATTCCTTTATTAAGTTTCCATATATTTTACTATCAAATTCATAATGGTTTATTTTTCGTTTCTAGTAAAAGTACTTCAGGTGTTGTTGCTTGGGGCCCATGACCTTAAAGCGTCTTATACAATATATATTGCAATGATGGCGTATAATATCTCTTTGTGATTTCCCACATTATATTTATTTATTTTCATTTGTTTGTTGAAGATGAAAGACCTATTTTACTTTGTGATGATAATCGCTGTGTTTGCCATGAGCTTTGGTGTGGCAATTGAAGCTATTTTGTACCCTAACATGGAACCTGACATACGTATTATTTTTAAATCACTATACAAACCATACTGGCAGCTTTATGGCGAGTTGTTTCTTGAAGAGATAGAAGGTGATTGATTATTTATTTATTTATTTATTTATTTATTTATTTATTTATTTATTTATTTATTTATTTATTTATTTATTTATTTATTTATTTATTTATTTATTTATTGTTGATCCTAAGTAACATATTCCTTCTCAATTTTTCTTGCCTGATACTTTGATTTGTAGGTTTGGTAGATAATGATACTTGCCATGAAGACCCAAGATATTTAAACCAATGTCCAAGTGTTGAAGGTCATCGATGGGTTGCTCCAGTACTTACAGCTATTTACATGTTGATTTCCAGCATATTGCTAATCAATCTTCTGATTGCGGTTTTCAGGTAAGATCACAATTAGCATTGTAATATGAAACAAATTTAGTTCACAGTGCATCTAAGAGTAAAATAGTATTGATAAAAAATTAATTAAATCATATTATTGTCTGAAAATAACAATTAAGTTATTACATGTTGCACCTCGTTCTACGATATTGCAGTCGCTTTTCCATATCCCAAGATGTCGAATAAATGACTGTGTTTTTCTCATAAGAAAATTTGACCATTGATAATAAATGTAGCATTACAGAATTACAGAATTTGTAGCCTGTTATGTGACAAATTCAAGATGGCGACAAATTCAAGATGTTTTTTGATCATACAAGCAACAAACATCAAGTTGATAGTTTTTAAACTCAAGATAAAAATGGTAAACATGTTGGACGATTCGACAAATGATGGCGACAGCATTACTTGTTTGATACAAATTATCCCAGAAAAAACACTGGTAATACATGCCATATATCAAAGAATAAAAAATGATGTTCAATGGTTATGAAGATTTTATTGATTATGTATTATAAATTGTATGTAACGTACATTCCAAAATTCTTTTTTCTTGCGGAGCTTGTTTATTTTGATTATACCTGTGCATGATATGTCGTATAAATGATATATGCTATGTTTTTGAAATATATGGCTACTGGCATGTATTTTTATAGTCGGACTAGAGACAGATTGTTGTCGTCTAGTCGTGTCTTCCATTCCCCTACACATCATTTTTCGCATGAAAGTAGTCTAAGAATTCATTCCGACAGATGGCTCATATCCCAAGGTTTCAATACCCGTGCACCATATGATACAGCTTATTGTGTTTTGTTGCGTCCGCATGTTCTACGACAAGGGTCGACCACTTGTTTCTAGGTATAATTTTCTTAGTCGTATATTAATATATTTTCACTGAACTGTACAAATATTTCACATAACAAAACCGCTTTGACATGTGTTTCTTATCGTATTGTTACCGGCTTCCCAGTTGTGGCAAACATACTTAAAACAAGCACGAACCTATTGAATGTTGGTACATATATGGTTGTTTACCATGGCATCAATATTTTCGAAAATGATATGTTTATTGGTTATTGGTAGATTTTTATATTTTTTTTTTAATTTCTGGATGGAGTTGCTCTTACAAGCACAAACAAATTGATGTGTAATAAAAATCAGACAAGTCTGGGAGTGACATGATTAATTCATTAAATGTTGGCCGGGATGTTTGGGCAGCTTGTCAGAGTTCAGTACTATGCAAATGCTGTTCTAGTTTGTAATTTATAATGGAAAACATAGTTTCTGTTTGGACGCCGGTCAATAGCATACACATGCATCACACAGTATAACCATGTAACTTAAAAAACAAATATATAAACGTATATCGATTGTTATTGGTGGGAAATATATACCGCAAAGGTATTGGTAGTGTAATCTTTATTATCTTTAGTACAACTACATACAATAACCATTGTAATTTAAATTTAATGACAAAAGTTATTTAGTCATTTTCCATACTTACATTATCAATATTAATATTTTCACAATGATTATCGCTTTTATTTTGTAGTTACACTATTGATTCTGTTCAGGAAATGTCTGCAACAGTTTGGCGATTTTATCGATATGAAATAATTAGTGAATATGTCGATAGACCAACTTTTGCTCCACCCCTAATAATTATCAATCATATATGGAGAATACTTGGTTACCTTTGCTGTAAATGTGAGTACATTAGTTCTGGTTGAAACTACTGAAGACAAGACGATCAGTATTTTTTTTATCAAAGATCAAGTTATTAAAGACTTGCTACCGGTAACAGGTGTTTATATTTGCAGATAGGCGATTACTTAGACCAAATAGCTTGGTAACTTACAATGTTTAATCCCTCTACTGTTATTTTAATACTATTTTTGCTATTTCGTACCCTAGGTATAGATGATGATGATGACCTGAAAAACGAGAAAGACATTCAAATGTTTTGTGGCACCTCTCTACGTGAGTTTGCATAACAATATCGACTATATATACATATACTATACGTTACGTTCTATAGTAATCTAAATGGATGAAATGATGACCATTAACTTCAAAATTGTTATATAAACTTGGGTCATCCTTCAATAAGTTGCTGCAAATTTGAGATTCCTTTGTAAAAGTAATTATTAATGTTTAATTGTTCGTCTATATATGCACATTTACAACAATTACAAATTTACAACAATTGCAGGACTTAAAATAAAACAAGAAGAACACGATTCTCTCAATGAAATGGAAATGTCAAGTACCAAGAAGTATCTGGAAAGTAAGAAACAGAAAGATCATTCTTCTAATGCGTATCATAGGAATATTGATGAAAGGTAATATTACTGTTTTACTTAAATATAATGCATGCAGTTGTTCGATGTGTGAAACTAACAACTATTGGTCACAGTACGAGTAGAATAAATTGCCTTGGATATTGTTTTTACGTATTGCAACTTGACTGCATATGGGAAATTATGTTATTAGTCGATCATTCCTTTAATAAGGTTATTGACATGCTAGGATGTGTATTCACTTGATGAGTACTCCTGTCACTCATAATGAATAAATCCTGTGAATCGCGCCCCCACGTGACAGAATATGTCTGTGATGTAATATGGCGTATAAAATTGACGACAATGTTGTTCTAATAGAGGAATGTGTTAGGTTGTGGAGTCGTTCGGTTTGGTGAATTTTCGCTGAAACATAATATTAATTATTATACGACTGTAAATCAAAACTACATCGACACTACGAACTGATTTATTGAAAAATTGTTATGAGGGAACTGAAAAATCAATGCTTCACTCAAAACATACAATGATTGTTTCTTTTTTCAACGGATGCACAATAATCATTTGCAAACTTTCACTATCAGATCAACTATACATCATACCTTGCATGGCAATAGGGATAATTTTGTTATCTAATGTGGTCGTAAATAGTGAGTTTTGGGTTAGCAGAAAGTTCATTATTGTAAATATTGTCTAGCGTTGTCAATAGCAGTGGATTTAGTGCCACTAAATGAAGAGAAAGTCCACAGTGAACGGAACAGTTTTAGTCCCTGGCCCCTGAATCTGCATAATTTTAAACTGGTATTGGTACGCCAGCTCGATACCCACCTCGCTCACGTACTATGCTATCGATACCCACCTCGCTCACGTACTATGCTACGCTCCTTGATCGCCAATGTAATCGACTGTCTCTGCAAAAGTGAGAAAGGGTGCACGTCCGGGTACGTTTCTTTACTCCGCCCCATCCCATCAAGGTAGATGTTATTGACAACTGTCCAGCCTGTTTAATAGTTTTTTTAAAGGCTTTGTCGAATTTGCTTTGAACCCCCCCCCCCCCTCGCCTAACCGTGGTTCATCACACGAGTCGGGTGGTCACCAGGACAGCGGCATCGGCAGTGTTACCAAGTAGCGCGCATACTTGATGGGACGCCGGGAATGAACGTGATTTAGCTTATAGAGTAGGCATAGATATCCTCACAAAATAGTCTTGAAATCCGTTATTGGCAATGGACCATTTTATTTGGTGCTGATTTTAGTATTAAATCATTTATAGCCCACAATTGCTCTTCTTATTACATAGTTTATTCCTTTCCGAAAAAAACGTGTACTCATATCCATAGTATGGGGCCTTGATGCTCCACAATGGAATAAATTATCTTGAATAATCTACAGCAATTACGTCATAAATCCTGTGGTATTGATAATGCTATAATATAATTGTGCATATTGTGATCACGGGGTGTTACCCAGGCGTTGGAGGTTGTAACGTTCCGCCCGCTCGGTAGGATAATACTACACAAACAACACTCCAGTCTGACTGCTATTGGAACTGAGTGCGCCGTTATAAAATAGATGTAGTGCTGATTGGGTGACGCGAGTGTCAATGAAACGCCCACTCTATTTATAGCAAATGTCGTAAACAAAATCACTTGACTGGCGCCATTTTCAGTTCTCGGTGTCAGCGTGCGTCTCGGTTTAGACTGTTGTTTGTAACTGTTCAATTAACGTGAACATTTGGCCTCAAAAATTAACCTCAAAGACTATTTTAGAAGACATTCCTGGCGTGCCATCTCTCAAAGATGAAAAGTTTACGGCAATTGAAGGATTGTAAACCGCCGTGACACTGTTGCGTTTTTGCCGACTTGTTAGCGCGATTTGACGTAATCATGTTTATTCTGTTCTGCAACATCTTATCAATTTCCTTTGACAAAATAGCCGACGATCTGCCGAAACCGTGATTTCTTGTTTATTCAAGTTTATCACAAGAGCAAATTAATAATGATAAAAGCAAAATAATATCCAATGCACGCGATTAATTACGCTGGTCCAAAAAATAACTCCAGTCTGACACAAGAAATTTCGAACAAGTTTGTCGATGAACTAGATCCAGATCGTGTTAGAAAACCGTAGGACACGAACTCCGACAAAAATAACTCTCAAATGAACTCAACCACTTACTATCGACGACAGCGCTGGAGAAACTGGGATAAAAACACCAACATGATCAACGTTGATTTTACCCGCAATCTCCCATATATGGTTAGTTAATATATTCAGTTGTTTATTAACAGCTACGTCAAGAGTCGCGTGTGATTGGCTATCGTTCAAAGTGCAAAAGTCGCATGCACTTAATTAGTAAGTGGGCGGGACTCAGTTCGGATAGCAGACAAGAATGTTATGAAGCATTATCCTATCTGGCGAGCGAACATTACAACCTCCAGCGCCTTGGGCAACGGAGTGTGAGCAGGGAGTCTCAAATAAGTTATTTTAATGATTAATTGAGTTTTTTTATCTAAGTGTTATTGAATGCAGAGAGAGTGTAATATATTATATAGTCAAGGAAGTAAACACTAATTATTTAGTTTTTGTCACTGAACCATGGTTGAACTTGTTGGTTTCAGTTACTGTTTGAACAAATGAATGAGTACTGGAACAAATAATGTATTCTTATTATTGCTTTTATTTCATGGGTCATCAGTATGGTCTGGAACAATGTTACAATCTTACTAAATGCATTATGTTGTAGTTAATGGGTTCCTCCCTAATTCGTATTACTCTTTATTCAGATTGAACAATATTGAGAAGATGTTGCGTAATATTGCTGAAAGAATTCAAGACTGAGAATGTTAAAGACCGTGAAGTGAATAATTTACAAGTGGATGAATCATCAGCGTGGTACAAGAAATGCTGTTGTTTTACTGAGATCTGCATAATGGTTGTTTGTTTTTCAAATTATTTAATGCTATTTTTGATTTTTTTGTGCTCGCTTATCGATGGTTATTACTGTTCAAAGATTTATTGTTATTAAGCAATATATGTGAATAAGTGTTCAGATTCATTACAAACATCACGTTTAATTACAAGCAATTTCCATTAAAACATCTCTTTGGTTGTTATTTCTATATTATTATAAAATGTAAGTGTTACTTTTTTATTTAGATTTAGTATATTTTTGTTCATTTTCTTAACTTTACTCAATCAGATTTTCGTATCATTATATTCTAAACCGTGTTATGACAACGATAAGTCAAGGAGACGTTCTATCATTAGCTTAGTTTACAACAACTACTCAAGTCAATATATAATTGACAGATTATAATTTTCACTTAATCAGTGCTTTTGATATAGCTGATCGATTAGAATCTGAAACAATTGGTTTTTGGTAATCGTATAGTTAATTATAAATAGGACAACAATTTTAAAGAATCTTTGACACAGTTTTGGTCGAATATTGCTTTGAATCCAGCTTATAATGACTACATTGCTATGTTGAATGATGGCGAGTCATCGACTATTTTGACTGACATGGTTTACACGTTGATTAAAAATATGAAAATTAATCAATATTCTCCGAATGTTAAACTTAAATGCTGGCAGGATAATGAATGTAGATATATGAAAAAAGTAGCAAAGAAGTCATTGAAGATATACAGGAATTGTAATACACGTGAACATTTGAACTTGTACCACATTCACAGGAATGCGTGTCACTCACTTCTAAAAAAGAAAAAAATGCAAAACAAAACACAAATTAATTCAGGCGGCCAAAAATAAATATTTAAAACTTACTGGTTACTTTTAAAATCGAGTAATGTTAGTGTGTCACGTGATATTGATCTAGGTGATTGGTACAATTATTTTTCACGGATGTATCTTGCTGGTACATTCATTGTTTACATTGTACAGGTAGAGCATTTTTGGTGAAAATATAAGAATGGCAAATGAGGAGGCTAGCAACGATAATAATATTGAATCTATATTAGATTGTGACATAACCATATCTTAGCTTGATAATAGTCTAGTCCGACTGAAACCGAATAACGCTGCAGGTCTTAATGGTATTTCCCCGGAAATATTTAAAAATGCATCATTATCACTCAAACAGCTAATTCTTTTACTATTCAACAAAATAATGTCATCTGGAGTTTTTCTGAAACGGTGGGTTAATGGTTTAATTGTACAACTGCTGTTTTTTCCAGGGCCAGAATTTAGAAGTTGTTTCCAGCTACAATTACCTTGGTATTCTTTTTTCAAGTACAGGCAAATAGTACCTGGCTCAGAAGTGTTTGGCAGACAATCAAATCAAAGCACGTTTTGTCAATCTTGACGTGAGAAATGCGTTCACTATTCACTGCAGTGCGCGATTTATGAATGTGTATTTGTTGCAATCGCTTACAATTTCTATGGCAGATTACAATTCTGAGTTCAATGTCATGAGTTCATTTATGCGGCCGCTGCATCACCATTATAGAATAGCCATCCAATGATCAAATGAGTTTAAATTAACCTATTACTAACTAATAGAAATTCCCAGATCACACTCGAAAATGACTAAATAAAATGTCAATTACTAAAAATGTTTTAACAATAAAAAATTCATACTAATAATTGTATATGACAAATCATTTATTTTGGAATGGCATTACCTAATAATATAATACCGAACGCGGCGTTCTCATTACATGAACGGTATCACGTACACCCCTTTTATCAGACAGTATCTGCAACAACTGACTCAGTCATAACAAATATGTTTCTCCGCATATTTACGAATCGTTTAAACAACAAACACTCCGTGAGTCAAGCATGAAATGCAAGCGCTTGCGAGAAATATGCCATATTGTCGATTTTAACCTTGCTCACGCTACCACCGCAGGTAAATTGCTATCATTCTTTGTTTTCGAGTGCCCGACAACACAACACAACGCAACACAACACAACATGGCGTCATGTGTATATATTTCACTACATCGTCACGGGAACACTGGTAAACATAACGATGTGTCATATATGTTTACTCTCATCCACTTGCTCCTGGTCAGTTTGAAGACTATCTTGATGGTGCTGTGAAAATTGTTGCACATATGATACTTTACATAACTGGAAGCAGTAATGATTTTTTCCCGCTACGCGCTCTGAAATCAATAAATACTGTTTTTTTGAAACCACAAGTTATATCCAGTATTAGCCGTGAATAACCTGTATACACGTGTTTAAGGTGTGAATACCATATTCGTAGAGTGTAATCAATCCCAAATTATAATACATCCCGGAATATTTTTGTCAGGTTGCACGAGCAGGCACGCTTTGTGGCTTGCGGTGTTGCATTCGATTCTTTCTTTCAAAATGTGAACCTACTAACTACACAGTTTCACGGTGATTGCTGTGTATCTGAAGTTGATATTTTGTTTGTTGGGATTGTAATAATTGTCATAACAATAAGTCAACCCAACATTATAATACAGTACATTTACGAATATTTATTCATCAATATTCGGTATTGTGTGCAATGTTATATGTGAGAGCCCACTCTGCAAAGCTAATTTATGACGATTGTGTTTAGTGTGCCTTGATAATGCGACAACGTGGTGTATGTATATACAGTTAATTTAGAATTATTTGAATGCCACTGTTGTCTCTCCTGCGAATGCTGGCATATGGTGCATTTGCTCAGAAAATGCTCATTTCCTTTTCAGGATTACACGACAAGACTAAATTACCATTCATAATGACATAATGGTAATTTAATGCGTTTTTATGGCGTCAACCGGGTCCGGTTGACCACACGCATCTGTGAGTTTAAATATTTTTCTCCGATTTTTATTATCAATGTAGCACATTTTCTGAGTCATTAGTATCAATTTGTAACAGCCGTCGTCAAAATGTGGACACTAAAAACAAAGCATACATGGCATTAATCGACGTTGTCACTCCACAGTGTTGCGAGCAGATCTATAGTGTGCGCCATCTATTGAAATCTAATTTTGAGTCTATATCAGTGAGCTAGCCTTTCCATTGATATTAAGAAACGCACACACTTTGTGGTACTTAACCAACCTGGGATTAGAACTCTGATCTACCGATCATTTGTTATATGTAACAACAAATATATTAATTGCGATTGGTCTTCCATATTAAGCTTGATATATAGCACTATTGTATTGTGCGTATGTACCAGTCTCAGTGATTTATGGATATATTAATCTTTATAATTTCACTTTACGTCTATATGACGACTCATTGCTGAAAGAATTCAAGACTGAGAATGTTAAAGACCGTGAAGTGAATAATTTACAAGTGGATGAATCATCAGCGTGGTACAAGAAATGCTGTTGTGTTGCTGAGATCTGCATAATGGTTGTTTGTTTTTCAAATTCTTTAATGCTATTTTTGATTTTTTGTGCTCGCTTATCGATGGTTATTACTGTTTAAAGATGTATTGTTATTAAGCAATATATGTGAATAAGTGTTCAGATTCATTACAAACATCACGTTTAATTACAAGCAATTTCCATTAAAACATCCTTTTGGTTGTTATTTCTATATTATTATAAAATGTAATTGTTACTTTTTTATTTAGATTTGGTATATTTTTGTTCATTTTCTTAACTTTACTCAATCAGATTTTCGTATCATTATATTCTAAACAACGATAAGTCCAAGGAGACGTTCTATCATTAGCGTAGTTTACAACAACTACTCAAGTCAATATATAATTGACAGATTATAATTTTCACTTAATCAGTGATTTTGATATAGCTGATCGATTAGAATCTGAAACAATTGGTTTTTGGTAATCGTGTAGTTAATTATAAATAGGACAACAATTTTAAAGAATCTTTGACACAGTTTTGGTCGAATATTGCTTTGAATCCAGCTTATAATGACTTCATTGCTATGTTGAATGATGGCGAGTCATCGACTATTTTGACTGACATGGTTTACACGTTGATTAAAAATATGAAAATTAATCAATGTTCTCCGAATGTTAAACTTAAATGCTGGCAGGATAATGAATGTAGATATATGAAAAAAGTAGCAAAGAAGTCATTGAGGATATACAGGAATTGTAATACACGTGAACATTGGAACTTGTACCACATTCACAGGAATGCGTGTCACTCACTTCTAAAAAAGAAAAAAATGCAAAACAAAACACAAATTAATTCAGGCGGCCAAAAATAAATATTTAAAACTTACTGGTTACTTTTAAAATCGAGTAATGTTAGTGTGTCACGTGATATTGATCTAGGTGATTGGTACAATTATTTTTCACGGATGTGTCTTGCTGGTACATTCATTGTTTTCATTGTACAGGTAGAGCATTTTTGGTGAAAATATAAGAATGGCAAATGAGGAGGCTAGCAACGATATTAATATTGAATCTATATTAGATTGTGACATAACCATATCTTAGCTTGATAATAGTCTAGTCCGACTGAAACCGAATAACGCTGCAGGTCTTAATGGTATTTCCCCAGAAATATTTAAAAATGCATCATTATCACTCAAACAGCTAATTCTTTTACTATTCAACAAAATAATGTCATCTGGAGTTTTTCTGAAACAGTGGGTTAATGGTTTAATTGTACAACTGCTGTTTTTTCCAGGGCCAGAACTTAGAAGTTGTTTCCAGCTACAATTACCTTGGTATTCTTTTTTCAAGTACAGGCAAATAGTACCTGGCTCAGAAGTGTTTGGCAGACAATCAAATCAAAGCACGTTTTGGCAATCTTGACGTGAGAAATGCGTTCACTATTCACGATTGTAAAATTGTACCAATGGCGATGGCATAGAAGCAGTCGAAAATAAGTTATGTCGTTCCGTTTTTAAAGTGTATCCAAACTCCCCAAACCCTGCGTTATTGTAGGCTAGTACGAATTGCAAATATTGGCTTCATCTTTTAGACATGCCCACATTTCGTCTACCTTATCAGTGCTATAATAATGTCCGTTTATGTTGGGCATGGAACGTGAAACAACTGCATATTTTGTATGGCTTTAGTGATGTTTGGCATAACCAAGATGTTAACAATATTGATTGCAATTTTATTGCAATATTTAAATACAGATCTTGGGATATTGACATTCAAGAGTGGCATACTAAATTACATCAATCGCCTAAACTTTCAACATATAACAAATTTAAAACTGTATTTGGTCTAAAAATAGTTTTGACAATATATCACTATAAACTTCGTATAACTGCACACAATTTGCGCTTTGAAGCTGATAGACCATTACATAATGAAAGAATTTGTGTTTATTGTAACATTAACCAAGTTTCACTTTTGTTTGATTTGCCCATTCTATAATGCCTTGAGAATAAACTATATCCCAGAGAATGTTCTTATTATTTTCTCCACAATAGACAAATTTATCCATTTAATGAACACCAATAATGTAACTGTTATTGTAAATTGTAGCACGAACAATATATATATATATATATATATATATATATATATATATATATATATATATATATATATATATATATATATATATATATATATATATATTCTGGTTGCTATATATCAGTTTTCTAGTAGACTATTTGTATCTATTGTATGCGAATGCACAGAATTACTCAACTGAATCAAAGTACATTGTAATTTGGCGTAAATTTAGAATTATAGCCTTGGATGATGGCGCCATCTGTGGTGAAATAGAGAAACACTGAACTGTTGCATTTAGAGAAATGTTTAGTATACTATATATTTTATACCTTACTTATATTAGTGATTTAGTGATTTGTTGTGTTTTTGTTAATTGCTAGATTGTACGGTGTTGGTATATGTAAGTTGTAAATGAAATTAAAGAGCTATGCCACATCAGTCAAGAAATGTGATCGCCTGTGTTTGGTATTAGTTGATGCTGCCACAATAAAAATACAAAAGTGATCGTGGACAAATGCTTTACAGGCTGATTTTTCGCAGGTGATAATGTTTTACGAATTGTATTAGTACACGTGGTTCCATAAACTGTCAGCTGCCCATATACCACAAACTTGCTAAAAGCGACACGGATATTGGTTTATAAACCATGCTTATTGGTAGCAATGTGAAGGCACGCTTGATATTGTTTTAATACCAGCGTTATCCGTGGGAATTCTGACAACGCCCATGATGGGAGTCCGTACGAGCAATATGACTTGGTACAAGTAATATTTATCAACAGATAGTAAAGTGTCCGATTTAGATCTTGTCACATGTGCTCTCGCCTCTTACATCAACAAAACGTACTGCATTCGGATTTATCCAAAGATCATCTTAAGTTTGATTCCAGTTGTTGATTCCTGTGTTCGTTTTTCGTTATCCTTCAATGAAAACGTTTATTGTGACCACAACGTTCTGGATTAGTCAAACTACTGTGTATACATATGTAATTATTAAACAAAATATTTCCCTATTTCATTTTTAATGTCCAATATGGCGGCAAAAAGCACGCGGTCGCTGACGGTTTTATTAGTGAAATAAGATTTAATAAAGATTTAATAAGATCAATAAATTTGACAAAAATAAATGAGACCCTCAGAAGAGGTTCAAAATGCAACTACTCAGTCAACTTCAATCAAATATGTCTGCCGAACCAGTTAACCAATCAAAAGTCTCAGAGTTAGGTGCATCAGCTCAAATACATGCTAGAGGTGATCACAAATAGCTCGCAATGAGCAACATGCTTTCACACAAACAGATGGCGACCAAATCACGGGACTGATCAAAATTAGTTTAGGGATTGGTCAATTACTTCGGCCTAGGGGGGGTCGGCAGATTCCATTTTGCCAGCTGTAAATCTCAGTTGACCCACCCCCTATCAAATAAAAAAAGTGGGTGACCCCCCCCCCCCCCCATCATTATATTATTATGTGCTTATGAAAACAATGGGAACTTTGATTTTTGCATAAATTTGTGTTGGATTTTGGTATTTTACAGAGCAAAATATGCATATTTAAAAGTTAAAAAAACAAAAAAAACTATTTATTTATTTTTTCATCATTTATTTTAATTTATATATCAGCATTTTCACAAATTTAACTTTTTTGATTTGCTGAACAAAAACTGTCACTGCTCGTTGTACTAATTGCTGTTTTGTCTTTCCCTCTCCTGTTATAATTGGATAAATCCAGTAAATATCTTATACAATGGTGACTTCAGACTTTAAATAAAATAATCTGATATCAGCAGCACATGGACTTGGGATGTGTTTAAAACTTAACTGTATAATTGGGGTTCTAGCCGCATTGCATAATCTGTTAGTTATTTGGCAACTTTAACCTCAAGATATTGAGCCTATAACATTTTTTGCATCAACAAATTTATAGGCAATATAGGTAATATTTATTATTAAGAACACATTTGTACGATTAACTTTTTTATCGTTTGTTCTGAAATAAAATTTGTAAAAATATATGCATGAGCACGTTTGTGAATTCTGGAAAACATGATATCAAAAACAGGGTGACCCCCCTATTCGCACAATCAAAAACAGGGTAACCCCCCTACTGATCCACCGACCCCCCCTAGGCCGAAGTAACTGACCAATCCCTTATGTTCTCGTAAGATGATTTGGGCATGGATACTACATGCATAATTTCGAGTTGATTGGTTAATGGACGGAGATTATATATGATACTTAATAATATAATCTATAGATACTTACCGATTTGATGTATTTATGAAATACCGATAACAATGAAATTGGCTACCGGAAATGGCGATAATCGATAAACGCAAACAAAGCTGACTAGGGGGTTCATCGTTCATCGTTCAAAGTGCACATGCCTGAGAAATTTCGAGTTACTGGTTATTATTCCCGAAATATATTGCCATAATTCGAGATGAAAGATGATTGGGGAGATGAGGTCGGTGGTATTATCAAAACAGGCTTGTCAACATCATCAGGTCTAGTTCAGAATAATACAAGGGAAGATTTCTCCCAATGAGTCATCTAAGCCTTGTTGCATTGCCAATGATATTCAACAAGTAATAATTGAACTTGTATGGAATAAAAATGCATTCGAACCTCAGACAACCACTAAATATCTGCTATAGTTTGTCTTAATTTGGAAAAATGCAATACTACTATGGATGAACTCACATTAAGTACAGATGTTATATTGTCATATCTTCTCTGTCCAATATGTGCATGGAAGAACTCACAGTAACTACAGATATTATATTGTCCAATCTCTACATGAAAGAACTTACGGATGATATTCTTACCGTGTTTTAATATAATTTATTAATAGTAGATTGAGAAAAGGTTATTTTCATGATAACATTGTGAGATTTAGGTATTTAGGGACAACGATTTGTCGGTCATTTTTTTTATTTCCCCTTCTGTTTACAGGTAGGTACAGATAGAAGAATATCATCCTATGTCTACTTCATTGTCTCTTGCAGACAGCAGGCTGCTACATAGTGTTTTGCTTTATTCTAGAAAGCGTTCTCTGAAACAATAACACATCGTGTAACAAAGCAAGATTTTAATTGTTAGTCGTACAATCTGGACATGCTTTTTAGTTTCACAAGCCTCTGTTCAAAGACATGCATGGGACCATCCAGCACATGTTCATATGTACTTCTTTTGTTCAACTGTTAATCAATCTTGGCTATTCAACGCTATTCAAGTTGAATCTGGCTTCAAAAAAACACATCTAAGAATGTACATCTATGTAAATGAAATCTGGCCATTCGATTTCCGTGTAAATGACAATATGTCAAAGACGGCTACGCATTGTAATGATATCCATAAGGTATGTACCATATGCATCATATCGTTCATTATTTACAAACACAATGACAGTATGTGGTGTTACGGTCGACACCTTAAATTTGAAGGTAGGTAATTATTGCAGAAATCAAACATGGCGTTACGTACAGTTAGGGGTGAACCATTAGAAACTTTGGGGCGATGGCACAAAAACTGTACAAAATATGTTTGTGCTATTTTATTCAATGATGAATTCGCCGTATTTTCTCTGTGATTACCATTTCTACCCTAATAAATTGGCTTGCAGATTTATTTTTCTGTTATTGACATTTTTCATGATTCTTCCCTGTGCATTTCTTTTCCAATTCAGCTATCGACCCAGAGTTTCTAGTGGTCCATCCCTTACTCAAAGGTTCTCGATCCCGTGTTTCAAATGGCCTAACAAATGGACAAATATTGACATCACGAGTAAACCATAATATAATCTTGCTCGCGCATTAACATGATGTTCCCCCTTAGGCCTTTGACATGGTCAAAGCTGTTTCACATGATAACACACTAACACATTTAGTCTGGACGATATGCAAATTCTATAAATTGAGTCCTCTAATGATGGGACGCTTCTGTGATGTCAAAATGACGTCATGGATGAGTGCACGATATGTCGTTCAAATCGACTACTGTGATTGGTTGTGTAGTTGGGCAAACCATAATCTTAATTGATGAAAGACTACATTTGAAACGGTTTGTACGGTCGGTTTTCTGTAACCCGTTTTCGTCAAAGTAGATTTTCGTCACTGGGGGGCGTGATTTATGAATGTGTATTTGTTGCAATCGCTTACAATTTCTGTGGCAGATTACAATACTGAGTTCAATGTCATGAGTTCATTTATGCGGCCGCTGCATCACCATTATAGAATAGCCATCCAATGATCAAATGAGTTTAAATTAACCTATTACTAACTAATAGAAATTCCCAGATCACACTCGAAAATGACTAAATAAAATGTCAATTACTAAAAATGTTTTAACAATAAAAAATTCATACTAATAATTGTATATGACAAATCATTTATTTTGGAATGGCATTACCTAATAATATAATACCGAACGCGGCGTTCTCATTACATGAACGGTATCACGTACACCCCTTTTATCAGACAGTATCTGCAACAACTGACTCAGTCATAACAAATATGTTTCTCCGCATATTTACGAATCGTTTAAACAACAAACACTCCGTGAGTCAAACATGAAATGCAAGCGCTTGCGAGAAATATACCATATTGTCGATTTTACCCTTGCTCACGCTACCACCGCATGTAAATTGCTATGTCAATACCGCAGACCTTGGCCCCAGGGCCTCATTCTTTGTTTTCGAGTGCCCGACAACACAACACAACGCAACACAACACAACATGGCGTCATGTGTATATATTTCACTACATCGTCACGTGAACACTGGTAAACATAACGATGTGTCATATATGTTTACTCTCATCCACTTGCTCCTGGTCAGTTTGAAGACTATCTTGATGGTGCTGTGAAAATTGTTGCACATATGATACTTTACATAACTGGAAGCAGTAATGATTTTTTCCCGCTACGCGCTCTGAAATCAATCAATACTGTTTTTTTTGAAACCACAAGTTATATCCAGTATTAGCCGTGAATAACCTGTATACACGTGTTTAAGGTGTGAATACCATATTCGTAGAGTGTAATCAATCCCAAATTATAATACATCCCGGAATATTTTTGTCAGGTTGCACGAGCAGGCACGCTTTGTGGCTTGTGGTGTTGCATTCGATTCTTTCTTTCAAAATGTGAACCTACTAACTACACAGTTTCACGGTGATTGTTGTGTATCTGAAGTTGATATTTTGTTTGTTGGGATTGTAATAATTGTCATAACAATAAGTCAACCCAACATTATAATACAGTACATTTACGAATATTTATTCATCAATATTCGGTATTGTGCGCAATGTTATATGTGAGAGCCCACTCTGCAAAGCTAATTTATGACGATTGTGTTTAGTGTGCCTTGATAATGCGACAATGTGGTGTATGTATATACAGTTAATTTAGAATTCTTTGAATGCCACTGTTGTCTCTCCTGCGAATGCTGGCATATGGTGCATTTGCTCAGAAAATGCTCATTTCCTTTTCAGGATTACACGACAAGACTAAATTACCATTCATAATGACATAATGGTAATTTAATGCGTTTTTATGGCGTCAACCGGGTCCGGTTGACCACACGCATCTGTGAGTTTAAATATTATTCTCCGATTTTTATTATCAATGTAGCACATTTTCTGAGTCATTAGTATCAATTTGTAAGAGCCGTCGGCAAAATGTGGACACTAAAAACAAAGCATACATGGCATTAATCGACGTTGTCACTCCACAGTGTTGCGAGCAGATCTACAGAGTGCGCCATCTATTGAAATCTAATTTTGAGTCTATATCAGTGAGCTGGCCTTTCCATTGATATTAAGAAACGCACACACTTTGTGGTATTTAACCAACCTGGGATTTGAACTCTGATCTACCGATCATTTGTTATATGTAACAACAAATATAATAATTGCGATTGGTCTTCCATATTAAGCTTGATATATAGCACTATTGTATTGTGCGTATGTACCAGTCTCAGTGATTTATGGATATATTAATCTTTATAATTTCACTTTACGTCTATATGACGACTCATTGTACTGTATTGTCGTTCGCTATTGTGCAGTTGGACTCTGTTTTTTTCTTTCCTTCACTTTAAACCAGTCACGATGAGCGCGGACACGGTGGCCGAACCAACAGTACAGCACATGACTAGAGTAACTGTCCGTCCTGCTCCCGATGAGGTCCATAACACAATCAGATCAACTGAACAGAATCATGACAATCAATATCGTGAAATACACGGAGTGTGGAGCGCTGGTGGACCGTATCGTATGGAGGGAAGGGTTAGACTGCACGAAAGTCAATTGAATCGTAAAACCCTTGGTAAATTATTTGGTTTGGAGCCGAAGACGGTTTACATCAAATGCTATGCTGACAACACTATGATAGGACCAGTGAGTGGTGGAATATTCCCACTCAGACGACTTAATCCGAGTAAGGAATGGACATGCGAAGGTGAACCAAATAAAGCGGTATGTTTGTTTTTGTTGTTTCTGAAAATGAACGCAAATTCGGAAAATTTCAGATGTATCTTGTGTTAATCTCGTGATTTATGAGTAAATAAATTATTTATTTATTTATTTATTTATTTATTTATTTGTTATATTTGTTTGTTTGTTGGTTTATTTGTTTGTTTATTTATTTATAGCAATCTTCTTTGAAAACTTATCCTTTAGTGAAGACGAGCACGATCATTATCCTCGCACTTTCGCTGTTATTAATCCGTACAGTGTTACTGCTCAACATTGTCAACTCCAAGGATAACGATGCACTTCGCATCATATCGGCAGTACTTCTCTCTGTGGGCATCGTTATCGACATCGGATTCATTTATCTCAGCTCTGTCGTATTCTACATGGATATGACACACGGTTCCGAGGATCTTGACGGACGCATTGGTATATGTCCATGTTGCTGCAGTAAGCGTTACGCCTATAATGCACAGTGGTATAATTATGCTATGGCATTAATGACATTAATGTTGTTTGTTGTGTTACTCCCATCTATTGTAAGTTATTATACAGTAGTGAGTGAAATAGCACCACCAACAACAGACGGAACCACAAAACAATGACTACTAGAGTTAGTATGTCGTTCACCTTTGTGAAATAATCCATTGAAAATGAATCGATCCACACATTATTAGCATTGTACTAGAATGTGGATTTATTTTGCAGTGTATGTTGTGCATATTAAATGTGTTAAAATGTACTTACCGACCCAAAAATATAGATTGAACAATCATTAAATATATGGTATGATAACTTGATTTGTAAACTTTCTAAATGAAATAACGGAACTGAATCAAATATACATTGTTATTTGTCGTCTTAGCTTACTTTGCTCACTTGAGTGCACCCTGTTTTAAAATAGTTTTCAACTATCTGCTTGTTAACAATCCTAATTCCTTCACAACCTTATACAAACTTAAAATGACCATGTCGTGCATCTGAGATACCTGTCCAGTGTGACGTGACATTAATTGCACTCCCTTAAATTTTATGTTTTTTTGTTGTTTTGTTGTAAACTTTCTAATTGAAATAACGGAACTGAATCAAATATACATTGTTATTTGTCGTCTTAGCTTACTTTGCTCACTTGAGTGCACCCTGTTTTAAAATAGTTTTCAACAATCTGCTTGTTAACAATCATAATTCCTTCACAACCTTATACAAACTTGAAATGACCATGTCGTGCATCTGAGATACCTGTCCAGTGTGACGTGACATTAATTGCACTCCCTTAAATTTTATGTTTTTTGAAGCACGATATGACACTTGTATTGTGAACAATGTACATGTTATTAGTGCTGCCGTTCATTCTAATTTCTTAATCATGTTTACGTAATACATACATACAAATAAAACCTGACAAAATATCGCCGCAGTACTCTTTTCAAAACAGCACAAAGGGTAAGAAAAATACAGAACTATTTATAACCTAAAGAACTGGTTAGCAATTAATCATCGCTGAGCATTACCCCATTACAAATAAACAAATGAGCGTTAAATGAACCCGTATATGGAGTTATAAAATATATTGGTAACATACCATTATTGATTTTCTACAGTCAGTGATTAAAAAAAACAATAAACGACCAAATAATATTGTATCAAAATTACAACGATGCGTCTAGCGTTAAATGGAATAACATACAACTATACACTACTTCAGACTGTGGAACATGTCAACCACCTCGATGCCGATTAATATAATCTACTTTCTGTAATGTGGTATTCCCACTTCTACTCAAAATAATATACGAAAAATTATAAACGAAAAATATTTATTTAGCACTACAATATTAGTTATCCTTTCCAACTAAAGAAATAACCACGGAATATCTGAGAGACGTGAACTGAGTGTATCGTTTGTTTGACAGTAAAGTGTTTACGACACCATGACCCATGGAACAGTCGGTATAATCATTAAGTTATGTGATTTATGAGACAAATAACACCGAAAGAGATAAATTCTGCACAGTTTACTGATAAATATTTCATTCGCATATTTGTAACTCGGCTGCAGAATTACGCGTTCTGCGAGCTTCAGTGTAAAGTGACGAGACATTACATGACATGATTCCTTAACTCCATACAATATCGTGCATTAGGTATTCTTTAATCTTATAACAGGAAAACAGAAGAAGACGCAGGTGAAATAAATTTGTTAATGCTTAAAGAAATTCATTTCTTCAGAACACCAAATTCAAACGATAATTTCCATATATTTTTTTGTTGATTTAACTCAATTGTCAACTTCAATAACTAATAAAATAATTAGGATCAAAAGTTAATCGCATCATCACTAATCACGTGAGTACAGTAACATTAATCACTAGTTATGTTCCAAAATCATATGAAAAAGTGTTCACGAATGGTTACTGATGAGTGTGGCGGGGCTACAAACACACGATTGAATGACTTCCCAATAAAGCCATTGTTTTACTTCAAAACTGTACAACTCTGAATTCCTGTTGTTTAATAGCACGGTGTTTAACACTAAAACTCTTTAAACTCCATCTCAACACTCTGAATTGTTGAAAGCTGAAGTTTCTTCTATTGCAGGTCCTGATATGTGAATTAATAATTGTTGGTAAACTCCAGAACAGGATATGAGTTATCGTTTATTATTAGCAATAACTCCGGCCCTAATCCAAGATTACAATGTGGTTATGACGCTGATTATTTCAATGTAGATCACAATGCAAAGATACTGTTCAGTTTTCGAGCTACGTTGCGACTTCTCAGTTCATGTTTAAATGACGGGCATGTTGACGACTAAACCGCTAATTGTACGTTTTTTTGTTTTTAAAAATAGGACAAGTGAAGTGGATAACGTTAAAGACTCAACAATCTATTCAAATACGTCATTTTTTTAATTCAATCTAAAACAGAATCCGTACATGACATTTCAAAAATTGCTGCAAAACCAGCGTTTCGAAAACATGCATAACAGCCTAAACAAACGTATAGTAGTTTATAAATAAATAAACGCTGCTCGGACTGATAAGTATGATATATTGAAGATAATATTTGGTAATCGTAGTCCTAAATAACTATTAAAAATAGCTAGACGTTTCGAGCAATGGCTCTTTATCGATAGCATAGAAGCAAGTGTGATAACGTACAGGTAGAACATAGGAACGTAAGAACGCGCATGAACTATAAGTTAGAATCACAAAAAATTCCACAATAGAACAAATACCGCGCCTTAGGTAGTGAGCTCAACAAATGAGTTGAACTGTTTGTTAATACCATGTTAACTGTTTGTTAAACAAACGTATAGCTTGTTCATAGTGTGAAGCAATGAAGAAGATAACATTCTCACTGTTATACGATTACTAAAATTCATGGACAATTACAATTGAAAGAAACAGATTTATGAAAACCGGTTAAAATCAATTATAGACCGCACGGTTTTGCGAGCTCAATGTAAACATACTCCCCGGCACCCGTGTAGGATTCTACCAAGAAGTCGCGTATTTGGCGTCGGCAAAATGCGTCAATCTGATTGGAGGGACTTGTAAAGGACGCGCCCAATCAGAGTTGGCGAAACATGTGACAACTGGTCATAAAACAAAATGCATTGTTTTGCCGATCGCGTACTCCAGCTGCCTTCGTCTGTTTTCTCCGCTTTGCTCCCAAATATAGGTACTGTGTGTTAATAATCGATTGTGCAATGTTTTGCAGGTTTTCTACAGTTCCCGTTCAGGACAGTCTTCGGTATGTTACTTAGTACTGAAAGAAATTACAGTTCGTCAAAATATTTTTGCAGACTATCACTGATTCTGTAACAGTGCACATTTGACGTAGGCATTGCATTAGCCCTTGAGTCCATGCCTCTGTCATTTTGTAATGTCATGTCAAATCTATGATTTGAGTAAAAATCCCACTATATATATTTAATAATAGCATGGTCTAAACACTGTTGTTTTTGTTTTTAGATGGCTCATTTGCATAATGTCAATATGATCACTGAATTTCACATTATATTGAGTTCGATGACACAAGTGTAAATTACGAGTAAATTCCCATTCACAAAAGATCTAGCATAGTTAGAATTGCATTGTAATATTAATATTATATTGGACAGAAATACCCCCAGACCAAGTAAGTATTGCCCACGCTCATAATGAGTCCCAGTTTTGATCAGTACGAGGTTGGCCCCATCACTCGCTTGGGTAGACACCTTTATTCGTAGTGTATAAGGTGACCAATTTGTGTGATAGGAACCATACATGATAGGCGTAGATGTTAGCACACGATACGATACGTTACTGTACATTTTATGAGACTCTTTGCTACCTAGGATGCGAGTTCAAACAGTAACTCGAACTGATTGTTTCATAATGGCCAAGTAGTCGATCTTACGGTCACTCTCTCTGGTAGATTATAGACTTAGGGCCAGTGTATCATAGTAAAAGCAAAATTTGGTTATGGCTCTTTGACCATTCCAGTTAACCAGTGAGAGCTTTTTAACTGTCGCTACTTTCTGCTAAAACTATCATAACTTTCCTATATATATTTAACCTTAATCGCTTCGGTGAAATTAAACAAGGGTAAGACAGCAACTATCTTGATATGATGACTTTTGATGATGACACGTGTTTTGGAAGCATACATCGTCCGAATCGCACAATCCCGTGTCTTCGACCTATAGGCCTCTACACAATACCGTGCGGGATCGCATAGACTAATTGTGTATCTTAAGCAGTGAGATCTGATTGGGCGCGCCTCGAAACAAGGTGCCCAATAAGCTTGGATGTACCAAATAATAAAACAAAATTTCACTTCCTGTTTTAGTCGCTATGAAGACATCCTCTGTCCTCCCCATACAAAACTGCGTTGATTGCCTGTACCTGATGAGGCTTGAGAGCACCAACACTGAAGACTTCGCAATTTTATCATCACAAATATCACGATTTATGGGCGCCGCCATTTTATTTAAAATGAAACGCCAAAGAGGGATTTGTAACACGCAAACTCAATAGACAATGATTAGCCGCAACTGACTACTGGGGGCGTTGTTAGAATATGCATATTTCATGGTCGTTCAACTCCGGCTTCTAGCCCTGAGTACAGTCCTGTAGTTTGGCCTTCTTCCGCTGATCATTCGGCCCCACAGTCCTGAGAAGTCACATAGACCGAGGATTTGACACCCGCCTACAAATTTATGGCGGGGAACCGTTCTGCAGTTTTCATAATTGTAACCAGCTAAAACATCTATCAACCAATCTAACGATCACAAATACTAGTTTTACGCAACGAAACAATGTTTTGTTAATAAATACGTCAAGAACAAGATGGCGGCGTATATTTTCGGTTGACGTTGGAAAATGTCGATTTGATCGACCCTAGTGAGAACTTTTATGTAATTTCGCTTCCAGTTAGGGTATTTAGAATAGTTGGACGTATCGACGTGCTTAATTTTTAACTGCAAAGCTGAATGCCTCTTAAATTGCCCGATGCATTCCTTCACAATAGTGTCGAATCCTCGGTCTATGCGACTTCTCAGGACTGTAGGCGCCGAATTATCAGCGGAAGGAAGCCAACCTACATGACTGTACTCAGGGTTACTCCGGCTCCTGATCAATCACTGCGAACAAACAGAAACGAAATCTCTAGTTCTACTACGACTGCTACATCTTTTCGTTGTTTTGAAGATTATCATGACACAAAAAGAAGAACCCAAGAAAAAACTCAAAACGCAGTTCAGAGGAAGCGAAACTTTACCTATAACAGAAACGCATTGCCGACAGTACAATGGGGTTCACACTCCAAGTTTGAGTATTCAAACCAAGAGGGTAAAATTTCGTCAGCAAAACATGATCAATTTCCATCTTCCAAAAAGTCGGGCAGACAATTTAATATCAACCAAAAATCTGTATTGGTCGGACGAGCAGTTGGGAGAGGTCGGCGAGGTTTGAAAAAACTAGTTTCTTATGTGGGATTGCCGCCGGGCCACCCATCGACAAAGATCCGTACAAGAACATCGTTTCCGAAGTTGTGGTGGAAGCCGAGTGTCAGCTAGAACAAGACATAACGTCAGATGTTGTTGAGTTAATTAGCACTTGGGGTTGGCGTTTAGACATGTTACTAGGTTACTAGGCAAACGTTTGTTTTACAGACTACGCTTCGCATGTAAACATGATTTGAATATATAATGAGATGACGCCATTTATCTCTCTAACTGTTCACAGTTATGCGGGGCCGCTGCATACCGAAACAACTTCGCTTCTTTTTGGAGGACAAATACGGGCCCAAAACTTTATAGTTTTCGATTTTAATACTGCAAGGCTATTAGGTGACTCCATGTAATGTGCTTTGTTGTAAAAATCAGTCAATCTGATGCTTCAAATGTCCAAAATTAGCGCAACGTGACAAATGTTTTGTTTTTTGGTGTTTTCAGGCAGAAGAAATCTGACGCCATAGAGGTCATTCAAGTGAGTTGTGGGTCGTCAGAAATTAACCTACTTTCATGAAATTCACACACATTGATAACGTATTGGCACAGAATAAAACCCTTGAACATTTTTTGATAACTCCTTGCAATGAAAAATAAAAGGCTTTTAAATTCCTTGTCTATGGGTGAAATAACAAAAAAAATGTAAATATGCGATCCATTTTCTAACACTCTTGAGGCATTGACGGTGCTGATGCTGCCTTGATTTTTCAGCTTTCTTTTTTTACAAAACCCCTACGGTTTTTATAAAAAACTCATTTTTATTCAAAATAACACCTCTATGTTTACTTAGTAATCACGTGACTAATTCGTGGTACATGTCTCTGATCATTTTTTTCAAAAAGCCAGGAACAAGGGTTTCAAAAAAATATATAATTTGCTATGCTTCAAATTACTTTTCCTTATAAATACAGTTTTTACTTTTTAGAGCATGATAACTCTACCGCATCCTTAAATCAGTCATGTGGTCCTTAATCACAGTTCACATTGGCAATCACAATCACGTAAAACTGTGAAGCAAAATAAAAAAATAACAATCTTAAGTACACAAATACAATAACATATTATTCTGAATGAGATAGTGCGGTAACACGCCATCAACGGCTAATACAAGTGCGAACGAATTGGGGTCATAGGTCAGACCAACACAACACGACCATTTTATATCACTCGGGTTCACGATCAGAAAACTCTCGATTTCTCTTGCAAAAGACTTCAAAATTACACAAAATCATATCGACTGAAATCGTTGTATGTTCAAAAAACTATAAAATCATACCTCGTTTCCGGGTCACAGCTAATAGTCATAAAAAACTAGAGTAAGTGGACGCGCATTACAACTGCGTCATAACTATTTAATCTTCGCTGAAGACCTTTAACCCCAGAGGGCGCTATACACCAGAAAGTAAAACGAATAGACATCACTCCGCAGGAGTTACATACATATTTACTCATGTCCGAATAGATAACGACGTGACATGCCTGATCGATGGTAGCCTCGTGGGAGGTTTCAGCGTTTTAAATGTTAGGTACGGTGGTTCAAGAGAGCAAATGCAGAACAGCGTGAAGTATTTGTGAATTCTGCTTTGGACCCGTTCAATGAGACAATCAGTCCTACAAAAACAAAATCATGACGATCAATATCAAATGCAGTGTGGTTGTGGACTATACCGCATGACGATTAATTTTAGTAGATTGTTTGATTAGGAAAAGATGACTTACAACAAAAGCTGCAGTAAAACTATTATTATTAGTATTGTTTTTTGATTAAGGCAGAAGCTTACTCAGACATTTCGAGAACATGTGTCATAAATTACATAGCAATGTGTACAATATGTACAATCATGTAACTATAGTTCCATGGTAATATGAAAGAGCATTTACTTGTGCTAAAGTACTGTATTTTAGGATTTTTTCTCTCGACAATTGACATTTTTAGAACAAGATAGAGCAAATTGTTTTCACTTTTTATGTATTTGGAATAATTGAGAAATAACACATTCAATTTCTATAATATAATGTAGCTTAGAATGATAATTCATGTCATGTATCTTTATTACATAGTACATTCATCGTGTAATGACGTGCCCTCTTCACGTATTATTACACTTTCATTATATGTTCTTATGACTTCACGTAATGTTGCACAACCACGAAAGCATATACCTTTTTACTCAATGATGTTCTTTATAACGCATTGATTTAGTATTGTTATACCTTCATCACCAATCTGATTAAAATCTGATGTATTGTATGGCGTATATTTTATTTTATATATTTATTTTACTTTTACTATATTTAATTATTTTTTCATGTTTTTGTTATGTACTTGTGATTCGGTGTATCTTTAACTATCGCCACATGCACCTGGACCAATTTATATATATGTAATGAGATTTCAACGAGACCTCCTCTGACTGGTTTGTGTTATATTGACAAACATTGCGTCAATCGTAGCAGGCCCCCACTTCTCACAGACAATCCTGCTGGACAGGGCTTCGGCAATCAACCGCACATTTAGCTCGCCGGAGCAATGGCGATCTGAATGGTACATTTCTGGCTATGATTGTGAAACTTACAAGAAAATATGGTGAAGAACGTTACATTTGTAACACGTCAGTAAAATGAAAAATTAAATAAATTGTCCGTGGCACTAGGCTACAGAACATTAAATGTTAGCCTTCAAAGCCAATTGAAAGATGAAACCAAATTTTGCGGGCATTTTCCCTGGCCAACCTTTGATTGAAATTATTGTTTTCAAAATGAAACCCACACCAATATGTTATATTGTAATTGTTTGTTAATTATCTTCTCGAATAAGTACCCCATCAGCCAATATAAAAGGCTAGCTGTGATTGGCTGTAGCTTATACAAGGTTTGAACGGGATTTATATAGGCATTTGGTCGCTTTCGCGATTATCAAAACTCTTTAAAAATGCCAGCAAATAAATAATAAAATAAAATAAAATAATGTATAATAAAAATAAATAATTAAACAAGAATTAAAAACAATTTAAAAAGAAAAAAAAACAAGCATCTTATTTTAATCAGATTGCCTTCATCGCGCAATGACTGATTGCCTTTAGCAAATAATACATGATATCAATAACTGGATTATGAAAGATCTACAAAAAAAAGAATCCATGGCTTTTCAAACGTGCATTTTGCTACATCGGAAGAATACAAATATTACTTGTCACTAGATATGCTTTTGTAGTGAATATACTTTCACTATTCGTATGCATGGCATAGTATATTCAAGAATTTGCTGATAGCCGGGATTTTTTTTTTAAATAAATAAATAAATGTATGCATTTCAAGTTAACTAATTGATTAATCAATTTTCTTGCACCAACTGTTGGAAAAGTTGCTTTAAAATGTTGAACTGCTGTGTTTCAAAACAAACATAACCTAACTAATTAGAATTGTTAAGGTAAATAGTGAATTTTCTAATTTGTGTGCTGTGTAATACCTACTCCTTAATATGGTATGCATAGATACAGTATCTATCAACACCACTATATATCATGTTATTTACACAGCCACTACGAAGCCGTACTGATTAGTATGGTGCGATATCGTAGAAGTACACAATACTATTAGATAACATTGTATGTATTGAGCTGTAGGGGTCAGTTTAAAGAATTGATACGGTTAGCAACCTGTATATTTTGACGTTGTCTCAAACTTATATAAGTTATTTCAAGATGAGTAGCATAAATGTCCGTTCAGCTCGAGAGCAAGATGATCAAACTCTCGACAATAACCATAATGATAAATCTCGTGAAATACATGGAATATGGGGAGTTGGTGGACCATACCGTATGGAAGGAATGGTTACACTGCATGGCAACCAGTTGAACCGTAAAACTCTGGGCAAATTGTTTGGTTTGGAGCCAAAGTCTGTGTACATCAAGTGTTATGCTGACAACACTATGGTTGGGCCAATCGGTGGTGGTATTTTCCCACTCAGTCGACTTGATCCGAGTAAGAAATGGTATTGTGAGGGAGAACCTCATCAATCGGTATTTATTTATTTATTTATTTATTTATTTATTTATTTATTTATTTATTTATTTATTTATTTATTTATTTATTTATTTATTTATTTATTTATTTATTTATTTATTTAAAGCAATCTGCTGTGAAAACCTATCCATTAGTGAAGACTAGTGCAATTCTTCTCCTTGCATTGTCATTGTTACTAATTCATACGGTGTTACTGATCAGCGCAAGTTCCTTGTATGCTGGAATTGAAGATAGTGTCGGTACTGAGGGTACTACAACTGCACCATACAATAATTTTACATGTAATGATACTGCTGGTGATGAATTTAACGATGCTCCTGTAATAATCACAATATCACTCTTCTCTGTCAGCATCGTTATCGACACCGTATTCATTTACCTTCTCTCTGTCGTGTTCTACATGGATATGACACACGGTTCTGAGGATCTTGACGGACTCGTTGGGATATGTCCATGTTGCTGCAGTAAGCGTTGCACCAAGAATGCACAGTGGTATAATTATGCCATGGCGTCAATGACATTAATGATGTTTGTTGTGTTACTCCCTTCTATTGTGTGTTATTACACAATAGTGAGTAATTGTCCTTTTGAAACACCACCGACCACAGCGCCATGTACACCAGCAACAACGCAAACGCCAGTAACAACAGTTAGTATGCCGTTCACCTTTGTAAATTCAACTATTGAAATAATTCGATCTACCTAACAATTGTTATGTACTAGAATTAGTGAGTTATGTGGTTTTGCCGTTCATGCTGTGATGATGTATATATAAGTTTGTTAAACTTTAACTTTAAATTACCAACCCGAGAGCCCACATTCTTAAAACAATGTGGATGATTGATTTGAATTTGTTTACATAATCATTTGTTGTCCTAGCTTCTTTTATTCATCTTTTGAAACCTTATTTTAAAATAATATCACCAGCAGATAAAATAATAGTATAGTTCTGAGGATCTTAATTGATGGCGCTATGTGGCAATCTGAGTGGATTTAAATATACGATATGGAAATCCTATACAGTTTGGAGAATTTAGGAAATACCGATAACAAACAAATCCCGAAACCTCTACTGATGAAAAAGTCACAACCAGTGCACCTGGTAAATGTATTCTAGCTCGTGTGATTACTCATATTTGTTTAATTTTAATTTTAACTTAAATGTTCATTTGTTTGCGTAGCTTCGGGTTATTATTATTGTTTCAACTCTGAGGTATGCAAATATGTATTGTATGCTGTTATTTCTACTGTGTTTAAATTAATAAACTGCATCCCTGTTTAAAGAGATTGAATTGAATTGTAATTGAATTGAATTAAATTATCCCCAAATTACATTACCACCCAATATAAGGCAGTGTTTTAATTTAGTGTAGATCACTTCTAATAAATTTCAGAAAATAATGTTATGTAAGTAAATTTAAGTGTATTTCCCTGTTTATATGTTTGTATGTGCACATGTCACTGACCAGAGCTTCTGAAAATTATTTTATTTCTCCATCAAAATCAAAACATGTCACCTGCTCTGGTAACTGCTGCCTTCTCCTGTTGGCCCGCAAATACATCGCGGTGATCACCATAATAGGTTTGTAATGCGATAATCTCTTTACAAGACTGATTCATAATCAATGAATTAGGTAAGAATATATCTATGAAGACTAAGTACAAGCTATGACTGTTTCGTAAAATAATTCTATGACTGGAAGCAACGCAACCATGGGAACGTCAACTGAAACACAGCAACTTTTTTGACCCAAATGATAAATCTAATATGCCAAATGTCCCTACTACTGGTACGGTAGTCAAGAAAACTATACAGATTGTCTCTATTTATGAACAATTAACGGTTGGCCCGAACGCACGGCACAGTTGGAGGCTTGGCCTTTTGAGCATTTGTCAACAACCAATCACAAGACTAGTTACTAACCACATCGAGGTTACGACTCGGTTAGCCTTGCTCAACTGGTTCGTACCAGTCTTGTGATTGGTTCTTCGCCTCCAACTTTGCCGTGCGTTCGGGCCAACGGTTAATTATTCATACATGGGGTCAATTTGTGTAGTTTTCTTGATTTATTCTGCAGATATAGGTAAAATATAGGGAAGACTTTGGCGAAATTTGAAAGAGCAACTAATATTCTTCAACCTGGTATTTTTATAGATTGTATTTTTCATTTTGTTCGTCTGTTTGCGCCCGCTTTAGGCAACAACCACTCCCATACACCACCCTAGGCCACGAATTAGCGAACCCATAAAACAACGAATGACACCAACAGAAGTTGCATACACAGCAACCATATGTAACTTGTTTGAGTTGATCACACCCCACTTGAGAGCAAAAAACGGCAGAGAATGCTCGCAATAGGGGGTAGGATGTTCTCAATATATGGCTGCAATACGGGGTGTGTTTTTTCTTCAATATGTCTGCTCTAGGGGGTTACTAAATTTACATTGCGTCCGCAATATGGGGTATGGTTTGCTAACTTGCTGCCAGCTCTAGGGGCCTATTATTTTTTAGCAATAATGCACATGATGTAAGGTTTCAACATAGGGTGTCCCCCTCCCCGAGTACGATTGATGTATGACTTAAATCCCACCGCTTCAAATCATTGACTGAAACATTTTAGTCAAATTGTTGTACCTAAAACGCTATTTATTGAGTCCTACGAATGTGGTAAATGAAGTAAAGGGGGCCATGGAAATCAGTCTCGAACATCGAAAATGTTTCCGAAGATCCGAAAAGTAGTTTACGTGGATTGTAAAATCTTCTCAACATTTATTTATTTATTTATTTAACGACTGTAGCATGGTAAACCACGGGAGGTCTGGGTTTACAACTGTTATATGGCGTAGATAATTGTATTTTTAAAGGTAAACAATACATGTCCTAACTTATATGCTGTGAAATGACAACCCATTACTGTATGTGTTATGCATAGTTACAATTAACGTAGTCTTTATCAACATAATACGTAAGCCATTATTTACACAGACAATTCTAGCGATCAGTACGATGCGATATCATAGGTTTCCATAACACATTGTAGATAACATTGTTTTACACAGTCGTGGTCAGTGTAAAGAATTTGATATAGTTACTGACCCGTATATTTTACGCTGGTCGATGAATGCTGTTTTGCACGTTCGTGACATTTATTTTAAACTTTTTCAAGATGAGTAGTGTAGCTGTTTGTCCTGCTCGGGAGCAAAATGACTACATTGACAATACCCTAAATGACAAATCCCGTGAAATACACGGAATATGGGGAGTTGGTGGACCATACCGCATGGAAGGAATGGTCAGACTGCATGGAAACCAGCTGAATCGTAAAACCCTGGGCAAATTGTTTGGGTTGGAGCCAAAGACTGTGTACATCAAATGTTATGATGACAATACTATGGTTGGACCAATCGGTGGTGGTATTTTCCCACTCAGTCGACTTGATCCGAGTAAGAGATGGTCTTGTGAAGGAGAACCTCATAAATCGGTATGTTTTTATTTATTTATTTATTTATTTATTTATTTATTTATTTATTTATTTATTTATTTATTTATTTATTTATTTATTTATTTATTTATTTATTTATTTATTTATTTATTTATTTATTTATTTATTTATTTAATTATTTATTTATTTATTTAAAGCAATCTGCTGTGAAAACCTATCCATTAGTGAAGACTTGTGCAATCCTTCTCCTTGCATTGTCATTGTTACTGGTTCATACGATGTTACTGATTAGCGCTAGTTCTTTGTATGCTGCAAATCCAGAAGGTATTGTGATAGCCTCAATATCACTTTTCGTCGTCAGCATCGTTGTGGACATTGGATTCATTTATCTTATAGCTGTTGTGTTTTACATGGACTTGTCACCCGGCTCCGAGGATCATGATGAACGTGTGGGGATATGTCCGTGTTGCTGCAGTAAGCGTTGCACCAAGAATGCACAGTGGTATAATTATGCCATGGCATTTGTTGCTGTAATCATGTTTGGTTTGTTATTCCCGTCTATTATATGTTATTATACTGCAGTAGGTGGCTGCATCGATGATCTGTGATATAATTCATTCTGTATATTTAATACATATGATTCAAAGTCTACTTTCATTGAGATGATTGATTAATGGCACAGTGGCATAAGTAAGACGTGGCATCAACCCACTAGCTTTGGAAACTGATCACTATAATGATGTTTTACCATTGTATCACGCTTGTATATGCTTGTTTGTGAGTATACATAAAAATTAGTTCTTATACTTGATAATACAGCAGAAGCATGCTTGCTAGTTGATGTAGATAGATGTATTTGAGAAATGTAAATATCAGGTAAATGCAATTTTAATATTAATGAGCTGACTAGTGTTCTGTTGATGTCCTAATAACACAAGACTTCAGATTACTGGGTGATAGCCATCAAATGTATCGCCATATTTCGAGATGAAAAAATGGTTGGGGTGGGATTGGCGATAAGTATGTGGCCACCAATTGGATTGACTATGACAGTTGTCTGGCTTCGAGCCTTATACTTTTTTACTATGTCTAAGTGCTCAGAATATAGCACAGTAATTGTGAAATCACATTTAGCTAGAGAGGCCATTAGGGGTTGCCCCTATTGGTAGTAGGATTAGGACTCGTTTACTGGTCTGGGCGGCTGCAAAGTAGTTGTATGTTTTTTCATCGATTCGAATGGCTTCTCATGTCGTTTGCATAGCACACTTAAAAATTTTAATCGTGTATTTACCTACCTGTTACTGAACTATTGGAAGGAAACGTTCCACAATAAAGGTATAATGTTGTACTATTATTGCGGTCTCCTAGCGTGTTAATTTCGCCATGTCGTCAGCTGTACGCAATCTGACTGAGAGCTTGTACACATAATAGGACAATTTATTCCGTTGATCGGAGGGTGACACTGGTAAACCAATGGCAGAGTACCAATTGAAAGTCTGTATATTTTGGAGACCCAAAATAATACTGCAAAATTTGTGTAGAAAGAAGCTTGAATGGGACGAGGAGATTCCTGATACAGACGAAAATTGACGTTGGCAAGAATGGCTGTACAACTTTCCCAGGTTAGGAGAATAGTTTGAAGTCAATTGATGTATTGCGCCAAATGACAGTGGAAACGCAATTACATATTTTTTTCCAATGCGAGCAATATAGGCTGCAGTGCGGTTTCGTATATAAGAATGATAAATAAAGAACACCAAATACATTGTTATTTCATCATAGGTAAAAGCAGAGTGACACCCCTTAAGCACGTCTCTAAAAGATGTTTGGAGTTGTTGGCCGCCACAGTTGCTGTTCGCATGGGCAAGCTGATCGAGAAGAAATTGGACGAAAAGCATGGCTGTGTTGTGTTGCCAGCATCCAAGCCATACCAATGGGGCTATGTCAACACTAGTCATAATCCAGCAGATGATGGTTCTAAGAGGCAGTCAATTCAGATGTTTTTTCAAGAGTAATATATGGATTACCAGGCCTGAATTCCTTTGGCAAACACAAAGCCAGTTTCCCCTTAGATCCTGTGATAGCCAACTGAGAGATGGTGAGCCATAGGTCAAACAACATGTGATCGTGAATGCAGTGTCTACTCAGTAGCAGTATTTGTTGTTGTTGTTGAAACGTTGCACGAATGATCAAGTGTGTTAAACAAGAAGCATCTCGTGAAGGAATTCACAGTATAAGAAGTGTGAAGAAAATGGTATAGCAAAATAGCCACATATACAAGCTAGATTTAGTGTTTGGAGATGATGGTTTGTTGCTCAAAGACTCAAAATATCAACTAATTCCGCAAAAGGGAGTACAATTGTCAATGCTTATACTTCGGAAGTGGTTATATTTTGTCCAAGGAGAAATATTGGAGCCCAACTGCCAATTCAGCAACAGGGAAGTTGATTTATGGAAGTATAGAGCCAGAATTGGAGAACAAAAATGGCTGGCTTGCCATCAAATACACTGAAGGCGGATGAACAACCATTCACCCAAGTAGGTTTGGACTATTTTGGTTCTATTGAAGTGAAACAAAAACGTAGTAAGAGCTGTCTTTACTTGTTTGACAGTGAGGGCAGTACATATAGAGAAAGCAGAATTGTTAGCACTGACTCATTCATCAATGCATTGTAAACATTTATTGCAAGAAGAGGTGCTGTGAAACTCATTAGATCTGATAATGGTAGCAACTTTGTGGGGGCACAACAAAAATGCAAAATTTGAACCCGTCAAAGTTTAATACAGAACCGAATAAACTGGAGATCCAATTCTCACTTCTTACTTAATTGGAGTTTGGGAGAGGCAGATTCGCAGGATCAGACAAATCCTGCAAGCCATTATCAAACATCAACAATTGGGTGACGATGGTCTGCGGACATTCTTCTGTGAAGTTGAGCAAATAAGAAACAGTAGGCCGGCATGGAAAGCATGGAAGGCTGAAAACCCATCAAAACTTCAAGATTTGGGATGTGGTGCTGATATGGCCAGAATTGTTGAAGTAATGTCTGAGATAAGGTGTGTGAGTTGTGTGGCGAGTGAAATAAGCCATAATATCATTGAACAGCCATACAACAAACTCTGCATGTTAGTAGCTATAGAAGGCTACAATCAATACGATTGTGAAATTATAGGTATTAATTAATTTTTCGGATTATTGTTGGTATGTACTTTATCAAATTGCCCTTGTTGATATTTACTTTATCAAATTGCGTTGTTGGTATGTACTTTATCGAATTGCGTTGTTGGTATGTACTTTAATCAATTGTCTTTGTTGATGTGTACGTTATCAAATTTTAGGAACTTGGAAGTGTATCCTTGAGATCTTGGGGTGATTAATTGGCGTTTTAATGATAAGTATGTAAAAATTGTGATATGCATCATGCATATTACCAATTTATGAGTTGGTGTGTAGCCACCATTTTGCTTGAATATGAAAGTTGTCGATCTTTGTTTGTTTTTTACTATGTCTAATTGTTCTGAATGTAGCTCAGGTAACGTGAAATCTCATTCAGCTAGGCAGGCCATTAGGGTTGCCCCTATTGGTATTAGACTTAGGACTCTCTGGCCTTGTTTATAGGACTGGACGGCTGCACGGTAGTTTTATAGAGTTTTTCCTCGATTTGAATGGCTTCTCATGTCGTTTGAACAGCACACTTAAATAGTTGAATATTTTATTTACCTACCTGTAAATGAAGTGCTAAATAAATCATTACACAATAAAGTATAAAGATGTTCTGTCATCGCAGTCTTCTTGTGTGTTAATTTTGACACGTCGTCAGTCACTGTGGTACACAATCTGACGAGAGCTTGTACGTATAACAGGACGATTTATTCCAGTAGGTTTAATTTTAGCAACGATTTGGAACTTATGAGACTCATGTGGAATTACGTATAGGAAGTTAGAGTTTCGTCTATCATGGTTAGCATTCACAAAGTATTTGGGTAAGAGTTCTTAGGCCCCCTTCACTCATAACTCTAATCCTAGCCATGCCCTTTCAGTGCATCTCCCTCCTTCAATTGTATATATCTCCCTTCAGGTCACAAAACACACTTTCTGTTTAGACTAATGCCATACAAAATAACTCACCACAAGCTGTATAAACAGAAAAGAGAGTTATTTTAATTCACAAAACCTATACAAATTACACCCAGTAGTGAACACACTTTAAATCGTATATATATAGATGTTTGTATCAGTTTTGCTGTGTTATCTCCCCTCTGTTAAATTTCGTTGAATTAAACTTCAATTACAGTATAGAGTTGCATTTCTATATTTAGTTTAATTAAACTAATGTAATGATTTACTTTCCATTGGAGATATGAGTGTAGGTCTGTGTGCGAGCATGGTGTATGTGTGTTTCTCCAAGACACTACTTATCTGAAAATAAAAAAAATGTGGTTATAAGTGCTTGATTTGATAATGTGTTAATGCTTTGCCAAACAATATATCACATCACAAGCTTTCATCAATCAACGAAAATGTAATCACGCGTGTTCAAACAGGTATGCAAACATATGCTTTGAATACACCTGCAAAAGTCCATGAGGATTTCAGTCCTGGCGATTCCATGTCAAACGAGAATAAATCAAGAATACCGTTGTTTGAAATTTAAAAAAATTGGCAACCGTGATTTAAAATATGAATAAACTGTAATTAAAAATAACTTTATAACTGAAAGCAATGCAACTATGGTAACGTCCACTGAAACAGACTTGTGAAACAAATAAAATGTTTGTGACACTATGCCAAGTGCAGTTTCAACTGGTAGACGATGAAATGGTACAAACTTCTCCCTTAATGTTCTTCTGGTTTTCTTGCTCGTTCTCCTATTCTGGTGAATCGAACTGCGATATGTGTGCACATCAATATAAATCTGGCGGGCATCAATAAAACAGCTAGTCAGGTGAAGGCACTGACCAAGCCCACCTTTTCTTTGTCATCGAGCATGTTGTGTTCCGTCAACTGTCAACTCATTTTCTAGGAGACCAAATAATGTGTCTGTCGGTATTTTTAATCAGAATAACTAAGTTATCACTATCTAATAAAGGAATTAAAAACGAATTGTTGAAAATGCGACTGACATGCACCCTACCCTGTTAATATGATCATTTACACTTTTAAACAAAATTGCAGACATGCACAGCTTACAAGAACAAAATACAGATTAAGCAAATGACATTCAAGCTAGTAAAATACAACTTGAAAGGAAATAAGTTACAATGAACAGATGTATAAGAATCCACGCGGCTAGGGGGGGCAGATGGGATATGTTAGTCCGTAATATATGTATTATGTGAAAACCTTGTTTAAATTTATTTAAGCAGTTATATTTATGTTACTTTTAATCTCACTAATTTATATATTCAATATGTTCTATTTCGTACCAAAGTCTCTCTCGTTTGTTAGGTAAACAGCAAAATTGGTTTGATAGAGCCAACTGTCGCATACAGCCCAAATCAAAAAAAATAGTACTATTTTTGAATAGTTCTACCTTGTGATATTGTAATGGTATTTGATTATATCTTTCGTCGTTAGAGTTCCGAGCGCAATAGACACTTGGCAAAGAATGGGAGGCAAGACCTAACAGTTAAGGTATAGGTTTAGGCAATGATGAAAGTACTTTCGTAAATGATCCTATTTTACATTAGGAAATGTACAAACATCCATGTGGTCCAATGTTACTGGCATTCAAGGTGTGTTGCCAGTTTGCTTTACTGCTCATGTACAGTCCTTCTCCGCACTTTAGGGTTAAAGTACACTGCCAAAGTTTCAACATATCACCTAATACCAGTAGTCATTGGGTACCAGTGCATCAAGCTACACAAAACACACATTCATGCATCCGGTACATTCCAGTTCCAGCTTTTAAATGAAAGATGATGTCATCAGCTACGCTTTAAACGAGGTCACTGCAAATATAGTTGTGGAACCAACCACCTATTGATAAAATCGGTATCCAATAACGTTGGACCTAACAAGACTCCGTTTCAAAATGGGCAATACCGGTACATAGTGGTATATTGATACCACTATTTTTATAGTGACTCCTGTCAACTGTGAATTCAGATACCGTACATGAATATTCAATTAGCAGTTTTTCATTTATTACAATTTAAACGATTCTAACCTATTCTAGCTAGAGGTTAAAATTTGTTTTTAATTTTAGAACGCAGAAAAAACTCTTATCAGTTTTACTTGACGCTTAAATCGGCGTTTGTTCGTTTTATTGCAATTGTCAGGACAAGAAAGAGAAGAATAATATGATCTTACAACGCATTTGGCAACTGTCATCGTTCAGCTCAGTAATCAGATGCAGGATGAGGTATTATACGAAAGACACTTAAATAACATTTTATTTTATTTTTTTATTGAATACAATCTGAAACATAATGGTACAGATCTATGAAACATAATATATGACCCCTACTCATCACCTTCAACGCTGCCGGACCTCCCCATGAATCTTTTACATCTGATTGGAGCGCCCTCGCACGGTGAAACAAATATTGGGTCAAAGGTAATGTATGTATGTACAGTACAAAATGGCCGACGGTGGAGGACACGGAGCAGTTCCCTGGCCGAATAAGAGGGAAGATTATGAATTACTAGAAGTTATCGGTACGTACATATGTATTTATGAACAAGGATATCTTCCATGCTGTTATTATATATATTGTAAAACACATTCTGTTCGAAAGAGTCGCGCAGGGTCAGAAATGTCACTCGCTACTAATCGCACCGGCATGCAATGAATGGCTTTCTAATTTCTGCTGGAGATTTAATATCATGCTGTGTTTACTGCCGTGTCACTGTATTCACGTCTTGTTACGTATGTTTTGCTCTAATATAGACATGAATGTGATCTGAACAGGCGTCACTAGAATTGTAATAATATATTTGTAGATAAGTATTTTAGGTGATATATGGAACCGTGATCAGTAACCATGATGGAACTGTCAATATAATGCAATTATTAATATTAATTAAATATGACTGTAAACGAAAATAACTATGAACATTACGCCCTATATCATATAGGGTATATTTTATATTAATATCTACTCGATCATATTCGTCAGTTCAAGTTCACGTGGATATAACAGTGTTCTCCCCAGACTTCATGTCAAGCATCACGACCAATTTGCATAACAATGCATCTAATTTGTATACTTTTTATTTGCATAATAATCAGTTTTTCCCAACAAATATTGTCAATCTACAATTAATTAAAGACAAGATATTTTTATATCTGATAAATTTTATATCATTTTACTGCATTGTATTTTATGTTTTTGTATCAAGTCAAATAAAGTTTGAAATGGAACATCATAAAAAGGAAAAAAAAATTGAAAAACTTGTGTTATAGCCAGTCAGTGAATATAATGTTATCCATGGATGTAACTGGTTCATCATTGTGTACAAGTTTTAGTGCCCATGTCACTGTCGGTTCATATAAACGTCGGGGAAACATTTTTTGGTTAAATTTATAAAGTCAGCGAGATATCGAAATATGTTGAAATTAATAAATCAATAATTAGAAAAAAATTCTACAATGGCAGTTCGGCGATTTTTCATTGCAATATACCTTGTGAGTACAACGCTACAGTCACCATAACATTGTCAGCTGACGGCATTGTGTTGGACGGGTATTCACTGCTGCTATTGCGATCATTAATGTCACCGGCGATTGAGTGATAACAAATCAGAGTGCAGCAAATTGGGGTTGATCTTCCCGACGTACGTCGTGACTTGTTTTGTCACATTGTTGACGTTGCGTGCAATGGACAAATTATTGCTACTCTAGTTAATTTTTTTTTTGATTTGGAGGCCTTGCACCTTTGAAAGATTACCTACATCGATCAATACATGTTATTGTTTTAAATACGTGCAAGACGAGATTGACACTTGTAAACAAAAACATAAGCATCACGGGTGAGTGACCAAGCGTCACGGACAAAGGGCAAGCTTCACGACCGAGTGTCCAAGTGTCACGGTACCGTGTCGCTTCAGAGGCCTGGGGAGAACACTGATATAATATTCAAATGTGTTTATAAAACCGTAAATTAATTTGGTCGATCACAGGTTTATTAAAACATAGGAAGGGAGGTGTTGTTTAAACTACAGGGTATATCCATGATACAGATTTTCAATTTTAAAAGACCTTTTTGATGATTTTTGCTGCTAAGTGTGATATAAAAATCTGTCTTTCTGACATTTCATTGCTTGGAAATCAGCTGTTATGTCATACTTCATCTTAAAGTTTCATCACCACAATACCTGTATGTACTGTAAAATACTTTATTTTAGCTGGAATTAATTTTTGCAGAAAAGACTTTTGGGGTGTTTTGTATGGAACTTATTTTCACTTATTTTTGATGAGTTGAATGTAAAATATAGGAAAAAAAATAGTATATTCACTGGATTTTATTTTCACTAAATTATTCCTTCAGCGAAAATGAATTCCAAGCGAAAATAAAGTATTTTACAGTATAATATATTACTATAGGTCAGTATAATAAGAAAGGCAATCATAGTTTTTTCTCGAATATAAAATCTTGCTAATTAGAAACAAAATATTTTCTCACATCATACATGTATAGGTTTGAAATTCCATGTGAAAATATGTTGTTTATTTCTATAATAATTTGTGAAGTTAGCTAAAACTGGCTCTGCAGACACAATAAAAAACATATCCATGAGTCTCCTGTATTCCATATTATTTTTAAACTGTATGTGTAATTTATAAAAAGCTCTTATGAATATATTTTCATTTTGTGCTTCCACTTTATTAATGTACATGTTATGATGGACATGTATTTCTGGACAAATGCACACAGAGAAAAAAACACACACACAAATAGGTACAGTGTATACAGTGAAGGGCATAAAGCTGGGGTTGTTATAAATGTACATTTTTATGGATCAAATGGATGTCAGAATTCAAATTAACCAATCCAGAAATGAAATTGTGACGTTATCATTAGTTCTAATACCGTACTCGACCGCATTAGCGCCCAGGGTCCTCAACTCAGAAAATCAGGATTTTTTAGGGGTGGGCGCTAACCCGAGCACCCCCCTCGAAAAATAGTGCAACTGACAATTTGAATTCATCGTGTGACAGATTAGAGGATATTACGTCTTTAAAAATTTGTGGGAAAATAAAATTACGAAATTAGGTGGAAGATGAAGAAACAGAAATGGTCAAATATGCTCATTTTAATACAATATTAATTACCTACGATGCGAATTTACGAGATTAAAAATATTTGAGTCTGTTGGAAAACGGTCAAAGTCAAAATCTTCATCAATATCGCCACTGACGAATGTGGCGGATCGTACGCAAACTCTCGATAAAAAGCACTTTTCGCCATGATGTATTTGCATTTGACCTGTCTGTATCAACGTCCTTTGACCTAATGGGTCAAGTCTGTTATTATCCAATCAAAATGCTGTGTGGTACCGACGCAATTCTTCGGAAATTCCCGAAGACTCTCTGGTAACGCAATGCTGATGTGAGTTGTTGATGTCGAAGTACGATCTGCTGGAATTGATTTCAGCGAATAAACAACATGTTTTTTTGTTAAAAATGGTAACTAGCAATTTTTATCGGTAAACTGAATACGGCATGAAATATTTACTGAAATTTTTACTTTTATTAACAGGTCATTGTCGAAGCGGTTAGCATATTCACGGCATATTACATATTACATATTTACACACGGTTAGCATATTCACGGCGATCGATATCCACGCTGTATCATGATACAAAAACGATTACCAGTATTCGTTAAGCAATGATCAAAGACCAAGTTTTAAATTAGTGTCATTTTGAAGGGGTGGGCGCTTTGCCGAATAAAAAAATTGCGCAAAAGTGAGGGGTGGGCGCTTGACCGGGCATGGGCCCTAACGCGGTCGAGTACGGTAATATTAATGAGCTAGTTCAACATTATCCAATCAGCAAGAGCCGACTGCCGCCTTTTAAGGTACAGCTTTATACCCTTTACTGTAATGCTATTATTACATTTTTTTTTTTTTTTATTACATGTTTTAAACTTGCATGTGAATGAAAATTTGTGATTACAAATAAGGTATTTATTTTTGTCAATGTTTGAGTCATAATGCAGATGTGAGAAATAAATTTAAGCATCATGCTTTGATGTAGAACTTATTATATAGAAAATGATCCAAATGAAGGTTATAAAATGACATGCCCTCCGTATACATGGTTTTTCTCAAAAGTGTACATTGTTCAATTAATTCCATCACCATTGCAGTCACTATTGAGGATGAGGTATCCCTTAACATACAGTATGTATAGTCATATGAATGGATGCTTTCTAGCTGAAATAATAATAAAAAAACACATCTAGTCCAGGAAGGATTTTAAGCTTTTAATCATTAAATGTACAAACATGCAAGAGGAAAATAAATTAGTGCAAGGTAGCAGTAATGATCTAATAGGTCATCCTTATCTTTTTATGTACCAAGCAAATATGATCAGAGCATAATCAATTGGAGTAAATAAACTGTGCATGATTATACATGTAGTACATGTATGAAACCACTGTTCGCTAGTGTGGGTTACATTTTATATGTGCTGTCCAGCCCATGTGTTTGATGCTGGCTATGATGACTAACAATTACATAACATGTAGTGTTTTATTTAGCAGCACAGTTGAAATGCCTTCCTATGGCTCAACAGTTGTCGAATGTTACATAGAGGATATCTAATGAGTGACTCGTGCTATCAAAATTAATGAGTGTAATATTTTCATATTATCTGAGCCTTTGGAAAAGAACATATGAAAATTACAACACAAGATAATGAGTATCAGATATCATGTATCACATATTTAGATATTACAACATGTATGTTCATCACATGTATTTAGTTCGCAACTACTGTATTTTCTCAATAGAAAGAAAAATTACTTTTGTTATTTGTGTGAATGCGACCAAATCTTATTAGCACTTCTGATCTCATTCGCATACTGGAACAGTGCTCGTTGAACACAGTTTTTCTGTCATGACATTGACAGCAATTAAAAAATAATTTGTTAATGAAGTCGTCAATTTATTTCTGGATATAACAATAGCAATTCACTCAATTTTATAGTAGTGCGAAATATCAAATATATCTATGACATTTTGGACTTTGTTACTTGAAAAATTGCCTGGTTATCCAAATTTTTTTTTTAATTCTGGTATCCTCATGACACAAACCGTAATAATGAAAAAATAAACTATATTTTCTCTATTACAGTATTGTTATTATTGTAGTAGCACATGTGCCTAAAGGCCGACATTTACGTCCATCCCGATGGACGGAGTTTAGTATTCTAATTTGACTGATTATTCAACGACAGCAACTGTCAATCGTTCATTAAATGCAGATAGTCAATGTCTGCACTAATCTTTTGTATATGTGTATAGTAACTGATCTGAGCTGTGTAAAGTAAAACAATTAATTTCTGGTGACGAGACAGCTTGTTGGAATCCAAATTCAAATCTGGTATATGCACAGTCTATTATACACTGACATAGTCTATGCTGCAATATTCTATAAATATATTCACAGACATTAAGTACAGTGCCGGCAAATTCGAAACTCAACTGTTTTGAAACCCGTTTTCCTCACAAAAGTAAATGGTCTAGCTGTCAAATTCATGGCATCATTCATGTTTGAAAAATAGGAAATATAATGCAATGAATCACTGTTTCTTGTGTTTTTGTGGAGCTTTTAGTCATCGTTGTTGCTGTGGGTGAGGGCGACTTCAGTTGAATAATAGACTCCGCCTGTGCCTGTTTATATACCATGTCAGTCTTTAAATAAATTACTGGAGATGTCTCTATGGTCAAAATGAGAAATATACAGTATACCGGTACAAAAAAAATGCTATTTTTGTGTTTTACTGGAGATGCGCTTATAATGAAAAAAAATACAATACTTAGTTTGGCCTGTACCTCCTTAGGGGCATAAATTTCATGAAATTTGCTGTGACCTGATGTCCTGAAAAGTTTTTACTGTCAGTAATGTAATCTTCTCTGCTACAAAATTCCAAAGTTTTCCCTAACTTCACTAAGTACTGTAAAATTACTAATATTCACTGGGTTTAAATTTCACTGATTTACCATTTCAGGCATATTCAGTGGGTTTTAAATTCACGGTTTCATCATTTAGATAATGTGTTCTATGCTAAATTTTACATATTCACTGGGTTGTAATTTAGCGCATTTTTCCAGTCAGCGAAATAAGCTAAATTAAAACCCAGTGAATAATTACCCCCTTTACAGTATATAAATTCATACAGCAGTTTACAATAGTTGTGACATTATCATTCATGTGCCTATCAACTACCAGTTTGATGTGATGTGCATACATACAGCAGCTTACAATGTACCCGGTAGTTTTGAGTTCTCTGGTAGTATTTTTAATGCACATTGTCAGTTTTGCAATAGAAAAAAGGTTAATTAACCAGTCATTATATTTTGTAGACACATTAATATTTGGTCCAACTTCACAAGTGTGTATGAAAAAAAATCCATCCATCCACAATTTGTTGTATTATAAAAAATCAACATAATTGGTTTAGCAATGAGACTGAAATCTCTGTATAAAAATATATAGATATTCTCAATGCCTGGATGCATACAGTGTATAATATACTTTGTCCTGAAACTAACAATAAGAAAACCCGAAGGTGAAATATTGTGCCATGCTATATTTTTCATTGTTCTTTTCAATTCGCATGTACTGTTAAATCGGTATTAGATGCTGTGGCTTCTATTAAAATGGTACAATGCAACTGAGGGGATGTGGCTTCTATTAGAACATTTACACGTTCATGTATAAGAAATAGTAAATTTTTGGTTCTCAATTGCTCAAAAAGAATGGGTGTGACTTCTATTAGGGATGCGGTTTCTAATGAAGATTTTACAGTACTGATGATTTATTTGTATTTGCATGAAATCACAGGTTATGGAGCTACTGCTGTGGTTCAGGCTGCAATATGTAAACCACTGAATGAGAAAGTTGCTATCAAGAGGATTAATTTGGAAAGATGTAACACTACTATGGAAGAACTCACAGTAAGTATAGCTGATTATATTGTCTTTTTTCTGTCCAAGTCATTTGAAGGTTCTGTATAAGGTCTACAAAAGTGTGCTCAAGCATATATTGTCTACTTTTCACAATTATACAGCTACATATATGCAGTGACTGAAAAGTGTTACAGTAGTAAACTGTGTTTTTTTCAGCGGAAATATACAGCCTCAGTTAATACATTGTACTGCATGTAGATTTGTCATTCATTTTCTGTGATGTACATTGTTTCCAATGACGTTCATCAATTTGGTATACAGTATCAGAAAAACTTTTAGATTTGTGAGTGCCAGTAATGATGAACTAATAGAATAACAGTCAGTTATTATTCAGAATAATTACAGTTATTATTCAGTATAATAAAACAAACTGTTTACTGTCCTCTCTCACTGGTTATTTATAAACATTTTATAAATATACATTGTTAGTTCTGATGTGCGGTTCATATAGGTGATTGTTTACGTTCTGTTGTCATGTGTCATCAACAATTCTATTTTTGACCTCTTGAAAACTACCAGAACAATTAGTTTGATAACAAATCAGCAAATGTTTAATTTTTTATATGTGGGTGTTCACAGTCACTGTGTCATGTAAAGGTAAGCATGAGCATGGGTGTAGACAATGTTTAGCTCTTGAGTCAGTCACTACTAAATATTTGTTTTTGAATGAATGCTGATCAGTATTTACAATTTTTTTTTATAAACATGTTTATAAATAAAGCCTCTGTCAATATTATTGGCTCATTGTTTTATTACAGTAACTGTAAAACTCTTATCTTCACTGTGTTTTAAGGTCACAAATTTGTCATCTATTGTTATTTTGCATACCGTATAGTGACATTTGAATGAAATCCCAGTAAATAAATTAAATGTGTTTACTGTAGTGGTACATGTACATTAAAACAAAAGTGTGTTCTATAATTGTTGAACATCGAATTTGTCACCCATGGGAGTCACATTATTGCTGTTATAATTGAGTATTTGTGGAACTTTACACTTACATTTTTGTGTCCATGTGACAAAATGTAGAGAAATGTACTAATTTTATCATCTGATTTGACTCAGACTTAAGAAACCCTAGCAGATTATGAGAGGAGATTTTTCTTATTGGTGGTAACATTAAGCATGCATGTACAGAAAACATTTTTGAGTATTATATGTATAAAAAAAGTAATTTCTTTTATCTCAGTAAAATATAGTTATCATTTTTTACAGAAAGAGATCCAAGCCATGAGTCAATGCAACCATGAAAGCATTGTTAATTACTATACCTCATTTGTTGTAAAAGAAGAGTTATGGCTTGTTATGAAACTACTTGCTGTAGGTGAGTAATCAGTATATGAAAGGAGAGAATGCATCCATGCATGCAGTGTAATTAACTGATCATGTAAAGACACTTAATACAACCAAATGTTTGGCTTATAATATATACAGTGCAAAGTGCTTAGAGAGTGATAATGTAATGTACATTATTTTTTAGCTCCGCTGTCAACAAAGTCGACACAGCGGAGCTGTTCATACATGTATTACTGATTGCCCGTCGCCGCCGCCATCAGCGCCAACTTTACAATTTCAACTTCTTCTTCGAAACCGCAAATCAGAATATTTTCAAATTTGATATGCAAGTACCTCGGAAGTTTCTTTCTCAGATTTGTTCGTTTCATGTCAAAATCTTAAATTCTCTATTTTTGGTGAATATTTTTGTCATTTTTGGTAAAAAGTGATATTTTCAACTTCTTGTTAGAAACCTCAAGTCCAATTGCTTTGACATTACATATATAGGTACTATACATGTATGTGGACCTGTCTCATATTTTGTTCATTTCGTGATGATATCTTCAATTCTCTAATTTTGATGGATATTTTTGTAATTTTTGGTGAAAAGTGATATTTTTGAAGTCTGATTGCTTTGATACTATACATAGTTCTGTTCTTTAATTGCAATGTACATTGCTAACAGCGGAGCTATTTCAGCCGACAGGCTGCTTGTTTTGTATCTCATTGAAACTGTTAACCTTGCCTGAGGAAGCATTAATATTATACATCTTTCTTTTCTCGTGATTTTAGGGATTCTTTTAATATCACAAGATACTTGTACTACTGAATATGATTTTTTTTTGTTTTTCGTAATAAAGAATCAATCATTATGATTTTCTGAGTTGACTGTAAATTTGTGGTCTTATCAATTGCAATTGTGAGCAGATCTTGCAAAGCTATCTTGTTGTAATCACTCCATTCTTGTGTATGCATACCAATTTTCTATGCTAACAACGAAAACCCAACTAAAAATTATTTCGCAATTATTCCAGAAATAAGTGTTAATGCATACAAAATTTCTATGCTAAAGCTGACTACCAAAAAGCAACTGAAAATCTTTTTGCAATCACTCCAAAATTTATGAAATAATGCATATAACTTTTTTTTACTAAAGCCGACAACCATTATGTATAGTTAAACATTAAGCAGGTTGAATTTATAACTACATGTATAATTCAGTTCTTTGTTTGTACTCTATCTCATGAGTGACTTGATAATAATGACAATTATATCAGTACGGTGGCACTCAGATTACAATGTACATTATGTGAAAAAAGCCACAGATGTGTGAAAGGAAGTTACGTATGCTGATTACATTGTCTACATTTTTCACTCATTTACAATAATTTGTTAGAGGTGTATATTAATATCAGTTGTCACATCACATGCAACCAGCTGTGTCTGATTTATATCTCACTTTTTGACAGAATGTGTTCAAGGTCGCATTAAAATAGATAGAAGACAAATATTTTAATTACTTTTATTATATGATGTACATGTATGTGTATAATAGAAGTATCTTTATTTATCATCTTAATTTCTGGTTTATTGTTCAGGATATATATAGTTTGGTCTAAGTGTGACTTAATTAACTTTCAAACTGGCTCTCAGCTAGTTTTGAATTTTCATGAAAAAAATAATAATTTTTAAAATGAGAATCATTCAGTTTTGTCGTCATTAATTTCAACCTATTCTTTGTAGTATTCACCTGAATTACTACTATGCAACATGTTTAGCTTGTTTTTTTTCTGCAAAACATGCTAGGTTTGAAAGCAAGCTAAGCTAGATTTCACCCAGCTAAAAGCACAGTCAGCTGACGCACACATGACAATAAAATAAATGCGATATTTACTATATGTGGGGCCGCCATCTTGAATGCGCATAAAACTAAATAAGACGTTTTTCCAGATTCCTACAAATCAGGACAAAAATACCAATCTTTCACAGACATAGGATCCGTTGGGGTTATATTAAGCCAACCAATAGCAAAATTCGGCCGAATTTGTCGTTTTTGTGTGGAAAAATCCCTTGCATACGAACACCTAATTACACAAAGAACCTAGAACACTAAGCCGGGATATTTGAAACCGAAATTGTCATCTAAGTGTAAGGCCGTCGCTGATTGGATGCTGAGCTGGAATGACGATTTTTGATTTCAGATACCCCAGGAAAGTGTTCTATGTTCTTCGTGAAATTAGGTGTTAGTATTTAAAGTGTCTGTGAAATGGCTGCTATTTTCATGCCTAAAATTGTCCATTGATACATAAATATTAATTTTTATGTTTCTAAGCATAAATTATTTTTTTAAGTGAAAAAATGTGTTTTAAACTCAGTCTACGGCAACTTTATTTTTGTGTATTTTAAAACGAGACTCCTCATTAGCTTCTCATTTGCATACAGAAATTCCGCTTGTGACATCAAAAGGGGAAGTCGCTGGGCAGCTTGCATTGCCAATACGTGTAAATAAGGCAAATTTCTTGTGCAGTTTTCTCATCTTTGACTAATTTGTCACTTATGTACTTGTTCATCGAGGAAGAATGGACCATAATGAACACATACATGTATTATCAAGTTTGTTGCATGGGGTTGAGTCAGATGCAAAATATGTCCTTCTGGTGTAGCTGGTCACTGTGATGATCACCGTCACCGGCACACGTTTGTACATTGTCGCTGGACAAAATTAAATTTGACGTCTGAATTGTCTCGTTATTTAGCAGGTTACACTGTTTTATTTCATCGATCGTCTGAGTAAAAAAAAAAAAATTTCAAAATTAAAATAAAAAGAGAACTTATTTTGACATTCTAAACATTAAACTACATTGTATAGTGATCAATTAATAAAATAAAATAATTGAAAAAACAACAAATTACAGTTACTAAATAAATGAAAATTAAATTTGACGTCTGAATTGTCTCGTTATTTAGCAGGTTACACTGTTTTATTTCATCGATCATCTGAGTAAAAAAAAAAACTTTCAAAATTAAAATAAAAAGAGAACTTATTTTGACATTCTAAACATTAAACTACATTGTATAGTGATCAATTAATAAAATAAAATAATTGAAAAAACAACAAATTACAGTTACTAAATAAATGACAGTCGCATGGAAATAAATTCATTTGACATTTTGTTGAAATAGGTGAACGTGTAAGGTCACGGCGAGGGCATTTAATTGGATAACAAATTTAAAATAATCAAGATCGACACACATACAGATACATTCAGAGTTGATTCGGGTTAGTGTGATCCATGGCGTGATTGTCATAATTATGACATATTAAAACTTTATTTGGTGGAAACACATTGACAGCCCAAGCCCGGGTTCTTATTCCATAAATTATTACGCAGATCAAGCAAATTAGCTGCAAGTAAAGGTAACAGAGATGTGAATTCGACATTCAACACCAATCACCAATTCCGAAACTTTTAGCCTTCGAAAATGAAAACAATTAGCAGTGTGTAAGGGCTGTGTAATTTCCTGTTTGTCCGACACGTCGTTTTTGTGTCACTATCAAAATTATTGCTACCTTTACTTAACACGGACTAAATGGTCTATATAAAACGATAATCAGGATCGCAAAAAAAGTCAAATCATTTGAAACACTTGCCGGACGTCTCTCTCTCTTCTGGAATCCACCTCGGTGATCATGGTCCGGAATCTATTTCTTTCAAAAGTGTTGCGCCAGGTTTATGTTGTCGACGTTGTTTTTTCATGGACGACGACAGTTTCTCCCAAAAAAAATGAATCTCAGGTTAAGTGGCTTTCGTCCACTGATGTCGCACCTTCAGGTCGATTAGAAACGTGTGAATACTTACACTATGACTATACGTTTCACTGCAACTGCCCACAACACAACATCTAAAAACTCTCTCTCAAAAAATTAAAATAGTCAAAAAAAAAAAGAAAAAAAAACGCCGACCCAAAAATATATATCGTTTAAAAGTATACTGAATGACCAGTGTTATTACGGCTCAGGGGTATGACTTCCTCTCACATTTTGGCATTTGGTGCGCACTTTCGGCGAGAGTCGGAAATCCGGAAACAGTCGACCGTTTCAGGATAGGTGGGCGTGGCTACAACACAAGAAATATCCCAAATTTACGAGTAATCATTTTCAGCAAAAAAATCAATAATTGTCCATTTCAGTGGGACACAGATCTAAAATGGGAAACGTGAGGGTGGGCATTGCACAGGCACTTTAATATTACTCCAATGAATCGTATTTCTGTGAAAGATTGGTATTTTTGTCCTGATTTGTAGGAATCTGAAAAACACGTTTCACAACTTGTCTCTTATTTAGTTTTATGCCCCATTCAAGATGGCGGCCCCCATATAGTAAATATCGCATTTATTTTATTATCACGTGTGCGCACCAGCTGACTGTGGCTGAAAGCTATTTACATGTACATGCTAATTGACAGACTCGTAAATTGTTTTCAGATTTTTTTTTTCGTTGATATTGATTAGTGATGCTGCAGTTGTTTGGCAGCTGTTTTGCTCAAATTTGTTTTTTTAATATAATAACAGTTTTGAATTGTTTTTCAGAGTGGTGGACTAGCTTGCTATGTATAGCGTTCTATATAAAATCAGCTATTAATAGGGCTTCCTTTCAGGAAAATAAATCAACATAATACAGTAGTCAAATCATTGCTGTTACCAATTATGAACATACAGTAGGCAGTAATTAATGGACTGTTTGTGTGTTAAAGTTTCATAAATTTTACAAGTCTAGGAACATTTGCTGCTGCTGTTTACAATTCACTGTTTTCTTTTATAACTGAATGTAACAGTTACTTATTACCCAATTATGAATGTCCAGTAGCGAAGAAGTTTTTCAGTAATTTTAGAAAGTTATAAATGTTTTGTTACAGGCTCTGTGTTAGATATAATAAAACACCAAATGAAACAAGGTAAAGGCAAAGGAGGTGTACTTGATGAAGTTACTATTGCATCAATCTTGAAAGAAGTCGTTAAGGGTTTAGAGTATCTTCATGAAAACGGGCAGATTCACAGGTAAATCAAGACATTTTAGTTTCTTTAATGTAAAAGCACATGTTCATTTGAAAAGCGCGTGCACATGAAAAAAATTGGATGATTATATGTTCAATAATTATAATATGATTTATTGTGACCATAGACAGACATGTGCTACCAATGGTAAAAAAATACAGTATTACTCACTGGATATGTTTGTTTGCACCTGATCATGAGTGCAGACATTTATTTGCCCTGTGTTAATTAAGAAGGTAAAATTTGCCCTTGCACAAATACCAATATCGAGGCTGGTATATATTTATTTCAAGCCTCTCTGCAAATTTAATCAATGTTCATTCTCCAGACAAATCTCATACATCGAATAGCTGAACTTTAAACATTTAGTCACTTGAATTTAGTGCATACATGTAGTAACTATTTGTGCAAGTGGCAAAGCTCAATTTAATTTGGAGTGCAATATATGTTTCTTTTTCTTGTACACATGTAGATTGGCAATCGTGATGTTTTACAATCCTATTTTGATAAATAATGAAATATACCTAATGCTTGAGGCATGAATGGTAGAAACGGTAGCACTATACACCAGAGATATCAAATGTTTTCAAATATGGTAAAAACTTGAACAACAAGCCATGCTTAATCCATATTTTGGTCATCGTCAAGATTCCATACCTTTGAAAAATAATCTGCAGATGAAACTACTATAGCCAGGTTATTCACAGAGTGTTTATTTCACTGGTTTGTGAAGCAAATTACGCTTTGTTTGGTTAACTTTACATATTCATTGTATTTTATTTTTAATAATGCATTATAATAGTCGATGAGTGGAAATGAAGCCAAGAACTTAAATAAGCACCATATTGATTTAGAGAATATTGATCAAACAACATTTATAGGGCTTGAACTTCAGAATTAGGGGGGTGGGGTGGTAAATTGGTGAAATTGTCTTGGTGTATAGGAGTATATGATTAAAATTGTTAATGAAAGACACCATGGCAAACATTCATGATCAGGGCATAGCGACAATTGCTTTCACTGCTATTGTGAAATGTGATATACTACAAATAACTGTTTTGGCATGAAATACCCACTCATGTAATCAAGCACATGATCATACGTGTGTTAAGTGCATTGCATGTGGTGTTGGTTTCCCCCCTCCTTGATGTTTATCACGATTTCATGTTGAAGTCTACTTACGTTCAGTTGAAATAGGAAGAGATAAAAAAAAGAGCAAATTAACCAAGTTTACCAGTAATACTGTATCATCTCGCATGGGTATCAATTAATTTATTGATGTGATGTTATTTGATATTTCTATCCTTGTTTTATTGATCATTGGCTTTTCAACCTATAAAGCTGCCTGTTTTTAACATTCATTATTTTTATTTGGTCTACTGGTCTCATATTATACATGTATGTGTGCTTATATATTGTATTCAATGTCTAACAAATACACAGAATGATAAAGTCCATCTCTGATGTTGTACATTAGCAGACCAATATAGGTATTTTTTTTCTTTTTTCAACATAATCTATACTGGACATGTGTGGCAATTATATTCATTTAGCTCAAATGTAGAAATAAAAATTAATTTATTGAGTATAATTATCAAATATCAGTCAAAATACCTTCTTTTAACACATAAATGAGTGAAAAGTATGATAATATGAGGTTATTACGAGGATACCTCAAAGTATGCACGAAGACAGTACAGCGGGAGTATCAAGCGACGCGCAGTCGAGGTCGATACGACATTGTATTGTCTGAGTGCATACATCCAAATATACAATGATTACACATGTGTAAGCGTTCTCTAATAACAAAAACAAAAATGGCTGCCACCAGGGTTTGACCAGACTCCACACAAAGAAGTTAGCTGATTCTGCCCTAAACTCTTTGGATTTCAGCATTGCCATGATGTATCCTTGGAAGGAAAAGATGTATAATAATAAGGTTATTATGAGGATACCTCAAAGTATACACTTAGACAGTACGCCATAGCAACGGCCTGCGCTGCGCGTCGCTCAATACTCCCGCTGTACTGTCTTCATGCATACGTTGAGGTACAGTATCCTCGTAATAACCTCATATTACAGCGAGCGCAAGATATTTACATACACCTAACTCGCGCACCCGGTAGGTAATTACCGAGAGACTTTGCAACATCCCCAGACACTTTGCTAGACGCCCCAACGACCGTTGTAGACGCAATAAAGTTACACACACTCTCACGTGACAGTTAATCAAAACACCGGACGCGGTATGCCTTTGATGTGTGGGCACGAGGAACGAGGGGTAGTTTGGATATTCCATTGCTTTGTAGTTATAACAATCTGTGTAACACTTGACATTCAACAGCTCTGGCAACTGCCCCATCGGGAATTAGCCTGTAATGGCCTTTTTTCCCCTCATAAATATGCATGAGGCAGATAATGAGCTGTTCTAACTTTTTCTGGGTCAATAGGTTAAATACATGCGTACTTGCTATATTTTGGTTTTGAGCACGCTCAGATGATTTAGATGGAAAGCACATGTTCATGTTCAATCAAAACAACGGTCCGGGGTTTCAGATAGGTTCAACTATTACAACGTGTAAGCGCCCAGTCAAACATTTATCAAACAATGTTTTATTCATTGTTGTTGTCGGACACTTTATTATGTCATGCATAGATATGCTCGTTTATTTACTAATAAATAAATTCTATTTTGAACGTTTCATTAATATAATAAACCTTATTAATACAAACATGTAATACAACACCCCTAACATATAATGGAATTACCATCGCGAGAACAGTTTAGTTTTTTTCAGTGTAGTTTCTGGATTCAAGTTTGAATTGCTCGCTGACTATAACATTATTGCTATTATGCCAAAGGGTGTAGACGAAAACACTCGGAAGGAGATTATTCGTCTTTTCTTTGATGGAAATAGTTTACGAATGATCGCCAAGGAAGTTGGACTAGCGGGGGCAACGGTCCAGGGGATTGTGAAGCATTTCCGTCGCACCGGTTGGATACGTTCTGACAAGAGTAGCGGCCGTCGTCGACTGAAATCTACACAGGAAATCGTTGAGTTTATGGAATTTCGTCTCTTACAGAAACCATCCCTAACGGCAAAGGAAATACGCATGTCTCTCTTGAGGGAAAATATTTGCGTACAGGAAAATTTGCCTTCGGTGCGTATGGTACATCATATAATGAAAAGTGATTTGAATTATTCGTTCAAAAAAATAAGTCAAACTCCTACTGAGCAAGTTACTGAAAGAAATATGGAACGAATATTACAATATATAGACACTGTTTCTCAGCTTGATCCACAAACTTTGCACTTTTTCGACGAGACTGGTGTGAAGAGAACGACTCCAAATCGCAATCATGATTACGGTCACAGTTTACGCGGTCAAAAGGCTGTCTAGTTTCAACGCTATGCTTATGACGTCAATTTTACAGTGAGTCTCTTACACAACGCCCGAGGTGTAAGTAACTTCAACATGTTAGACAGTCCTTCCAATGGACTCGAAATGCTTAATTTTTTTGAAGAGACCATGGAGTTATTCGACGAGAATGGGCAACATGTATTGTCACCAGACGATACAGTAATAATGGATAATTGTGGTTTTCACCATGGCCGGATAACTGAGCCAGCGCTTCGTGAAATGTTGGCAGCAAGAAATGTTACGCTACTTTTTCAACCACCCTACTCACCTGAATTTAATTCATGTGAAATGTGTTTTTGTCAAGTGAAGAGAAAATTACGAGAAAATTATGTTTGCCGTGTTGTTTACCGAGACTGCTATTATTGACGGACTTGCATCAATAACGCCCTTGATGTCGCGCAATTTCTTTCGTTTTTGTGGAATTGCCATAGTCTAGACTAGATAACATTAAAAAAACATACTAAATTTTGATGGTGGAGCCTTATCACAAAACTTACTGGAAAGTGTAAATTGATAAATAAATAAGTTTTTTCTTCAAAAATGTTGTCGATTTTTTTTTTATATGAGTTGCGTATGGGGTAGGTCTGCCACTAAAATTAACTGTTACAGGGTTAGGGTTGACCAATAGAAACACTGGATGGAGAGATAAAACCGTTGAAATTATTTAAATTCTTTACTTAGTTTGAGGTTAGATCATTGTTGATTATTTTGTTTTCAAAACAATTCGTTTCCCTGGAGTTTAAAATTGCCCCGACAACTCTTCGTCACTGTCATGGGAGGACTTTATTGGAGAGTCTGCAACAACAAAAATACACATTTAATTATACTGTATATTCGACGCTAGTCTCACAGCCTATAACATTAAAATATTGACGAATGTGTTACAGGGTGTAAAAAATAATGAGTATACTCATAAATATAATTATTAAAATATCGGGTGGGCTCGCCTTTTAGCAGTCCATATACAACTTCGCAACTATCAGGTGCGTTCTGCACTCCGGAAAATTCCGCTTCAAATTTCGCCAAAGCCTTACCCACATTTTACCGATATCTGCAGAATAAATCAAGAAAACTACACAAATTGACTCCATTTAGGAATTCCTAACGGTTTGCCCGAACGCACGGTACAGTTGGAGGCGTGGCCTGTTCAGCATTTGTCAACAACCAATCACAAGACTGGTTACGAACCACATTGAGGTCACGACTCGGTTAGTCTTGCTCAACCAGTTGAGCAACTAATATTCTTCAACCTGGTATTTTTTATAGATTTTATTTTTCATTCTTTTCGTCTGTTTTTTCGAGTTTAAAAAATATGAGCTGGCTGGAGCCTTCATCACTTGTCTATTTCTTACACTAGATACCAGCCGACACCCCCCCCCCCTCACAGGGAGTGCATACAGTTGATCATAGTTCCTGGGCTCCCTGTGCATATACTAGTACTAGTATGTAAAACTATATAAGTAGAAGATTTCTGGGAAAGACTGACTGGGCGCTGTATGGCAAACTGGCAATGGGACATGCCATTATGCGCAAACGCGACATTTTTAATAGGACTGTGTATAAACCCATTGACAACATCTCAACAAACTAACAATCGAAGGAATTTACTTTTAACGTTTCTTGTTAATATTTATTTCCAGTTTTATGTTCGTTTTATATTTCTTCCAAGTGTTACACAGCAATGATTGTTATACCTACAAAGCAATGGAATATTCCAACTACCCCTGTTCCTCGTGCCCACACATCAAAGGCATACCGCGTCCGGTGTTTTGATTAACTGTCACGTGAGAGTGTATGTAACTTTATTGCGTCTACAACGGTCGTTGGGGCGTCTAGCAAAGTGTCTGGGGATGTTGCAAAGTCCCTCGGTAATTAGCTAGCGGGTGCGCGAGTTAGGTGTATGTAAATATCTTGCGCTCGCTGTAATAAGTATGAGTGTTGGGAATCAAGAATCGACAGTTGCATAAATATTCATATTATTACTATAGGGGAACCTGTGTATTACTGAAATGAACATATAACTGACACAAACTTGCGACACAATAATGCTATACGAGACTGATGCAAACTGCTCTTTGAAGTGGCGGTACATGTAATATAGGCATATTGTTGAGCACATCCACTATCAAAGTCAATAAATTTGTTTGAATCCATCTGCTTCAATTTCATTTGAATGTTACAGAGATGTTAAAGCTGGAAACATCCTAATTGGCGATGATGGGGAAGTACAATTAGCTGACTTTGGTGTTGCATCATGGATCTCAACGGGAGGTGATGTATCAAGAGACAAAGTGAGGAGGACGTTTGTTGGTACACCATGTTGGATGGCACCAGAAGTTATGGAACAGGTAATAACAAAAATGTATATTGAACTTCTAGTTCAACAAAATAAACTTCATATTTGGTCAGATACATGTAAATGTAGCTTCAATTTCAACAACAAAATTTGGTGAGATTGTTTTCATCAGAAAGATCATGAGAGTAATTATTCAGGAGCTGTATGTGAATATATCATTTATGGGTACTGATATTACATGGTCTTTTTGTCCAAGTACTTCATGAAATCTGTCCCTTGACTCATAGTTTTATTCATAGTTAGCCAGGTAATAATCGTCTAACAACTTGGTGTAACAATGTTTGATTTCAAACACTACAATATACCTAAGTTAGTATTTGTGTATGCAAGAAATGGTAACAGTGTGTGTCATGAACTTTCAATGAGCCTAAAAGTTAAATGTTAAAAGTTAAATATCATGAACATCAGCAACTTATAAATTGTCTATAACCAATCAGTTCATCCTTCATATGGTTTTAATGCAAATATCACCCAAGTTGAACAATTTTTTACCTATCATTAGTTACAGTAAATCCACAACTATAATAAAATATAAAGTAATGAAAGATACAAAAATGTACATGTACCACTGCTAACATTATCTGTTCTGTGTTGTAGTACATAAGACATATATAAGGTTAATATCTGATTACTACGTTAAACCATACTTTAATTCCCTACACCAATCGATATAGATTATTGATTGAACTCTAGCTTGGGTATGGCTTGACCTTGACCCCAATTTTAGAATCTGATCTATTATCTGCCACTTATACCTTTTCTCTTGTAACTTGACAAATATAATGATATGATAAATTATGTTTTTTTAACTACTAGCCAATGTTTTTTTGATTTTTGACTTGGCTATGTGTATGCCTGCCTCTCTTGTATGTTCAAGGGGTATAACAGACGTGAAAGCTCACCTCCTACCTAACTTACCAATAAATACTCCCAGAAAAGTCAGGTGAGTGAGACATGTAGTGTTTATAAGTTAACCGTTTCAAAATATTTTGTTGTTTTGGCAGGTGAAGGGTTATGATTTCAAAGCAGATATATGGAGTCTTGGTATAACTGCTATTGAATTAGCCACAGGTGCAGCACCCTATTCTAAATATCCACCCATGAAGGTATGGTGTAAAGTTGTACTCTGAGATCATTCCTATAGCTTTATTCAACTATTTTAGGATGTATTAAATATTTAATGACATTGTAGTGGGACAAATTTTTGTTCCAAATTATTGCACATGTGTGTACTTAGAATCTTTGTGAATCAACACATGTCAGAACAGATTTTAAAAGTGTTAGCAAATGAAATTCAAACAAACAATCAAATGGGAAGACAAAATGACTGCCAACATTCAGACCGAATTGAACGTCCATTGAATATCGAAGAAAATTTGGTACATACTTCCCACAATTCTCGCAATTTAGTCCATCATAAGTTACCAGTACACATAATAGTTGCTAGATCCTGATAGGAAAATGACCCCAGACTACAACTTTAAGGATATGCTTTATTTACCTGACCTTACACTATAGAGTAATTTTTACAAAATAATATCAACAAATTTGAATATAAACACAAAGTATGGCATCATCAATAAAAAGTATCTCTACATGTAAATGATCAATTTTCTTTACCCATGTACAATGTACATGTACATCAGAATCTTTTCATTTATAAACACAGAATGCATGTATCTTTCATATACAGAAAGTATATGTAACAATACTATATTTTCACTATCATACATTTAGTATCTTACTATAAAATGAGCTTATATTTGGTCTACTTTTAGATTGTTTTATTTTCATATAGTATGCTTTTAATCGATTCTCAAATGAAAATTCAGTTCAGACTGCCAGGAAACCAAAAAGACATTGTTTTACAGTGCCCTTTTAATGTAAAGTAAATCACTTTTTCAGCCTACTGTAAAGCCATTTATTTTCACTAGCAAATTTACAGCCTTTGCAGGAAAACAGCGAGTTTTATTGTTTTGTTACATGTTCATATGTATTTAATTTAAATTAGCAGATTTTACCTTTTTAAAATAGTTCACAACACAAGTGAGCTTTTCTGTTTTCAATATTGAAGCCGTAAGTAAATTCATCACAATGACACTTATGTTTTATATTACATTTATTTACTGAGTGTTCTATTTTAGGTGTTGATGCTTACGCTGCAGAATGACCCACCAAATCTAGAAACTGGTGTTGAACACAAAGATTTTTTAAAGAAATACGGTAAAGACTTGCGAAAAATGATTTCAAAATGTCTTCAAAAAGATCCAGAAAAAAGGTCAGTTTATCAACCTGACTAATATCTTGTGTAGATAGAACTGTACAGAATTATTTACTTTATTTTATTGGCCGCCTATAATTTCATTTAAAAATAATATGTGGAAAATTGCATTCTTGTGTAGGTTTGGTCATCTATTCAGAGAACACTTTACAAGATAAAATTACCTTGCTTTGCATGCCCAGTATGCCACATTTAATATTCTAATTGGTTCTTTAATAAATATTAAGTCTGTCAATACAGTGAATTTCATGAAAGCATTAATTGTTTTTATAAATGGTTAGTTCCAGACATTTTCCTGAGTTTCAAAAAACGTTCAGATTATTTCATAATTGAAAGGGTTATGTTTTACTTTTTCCAAATACATTGTAGTATATTCTCGAACATTTTGTTTGTGTTTTCCTTGTAAAGCAATCTTTAAAGTATCAGCTATTCCCTCGAACTTTCATAAAACTGCATTGACCAACCAACTGCATTGTGCTCCACCAAATTGCTGTTTGTGTTTCAATAGCGCCTTGGCTATCTCTCACAGAGTTTCCCACATACAAGTATGTCAAATCACCCCAAGGGTAAGACCCTAGTAATGCTGTTATTACATGATTAGGGGAAGTATATCTTGTAATTCCCAACCAAAGAGATCATCTTATATATGACTATAAAGTTGCAACCTAGCCTCACTGTTTTTACTGGTTTAATTCTTAGACAAATAATAGATAACTTACATGTTGAACAAAATTGTTTTGTCTTCAGACCACCAGCATCAGAACTATTAAAAAGCCCATTTTTCAAAAAAGCTAAAGGCAAGGATTTTCTAATGCAGACATTGTGTCCGACTCATGAGCATTGGCCTCAAAGATCACAGAAGGTAGGATAGAATCCAGTGACATTAATTCGTTTATTCCATTATTAGCAAGGCAATGTATGCTTTACTGGTAATTGTACACAGAATGTGTGGTGAATTGTACAACCAAATTATCTATGATATGTTTATACTTTAAAATAATATTTTAAAATATTATGATTGCTTGTTGCAATGATCACCACACATTCTAGTCTCCCTTCACTGTATTGCTTGTACATGTTTCAGTGGCATAACAATAATTGTTAGTACACATGGCTGTTTCCCATAATACCTTGCTTGCTGACTTTAATAGCCCTTTGCAATTATCTCGTATGCAACTAACTTTGAGCACCTACCTAATGATGTGAAAGCAGTTATGCTGTACATGTAATTGCTCCACTCATCCTGCTTATAACTTGCTCTGTCAGCAAACACAATTCCCGCTCTTGAACTTGTCTCACTATTAATGTGCTGCAGGATATTCTCTTGATTGATTCTCTCTGCTAATACCCGTCTCCATTGCATCAGGACATTCTCTTGATGATCGATTCCCTCTGCTAATTTTTGTTTTCAATACACCGAGAATGATCTCCCCTAAGCAAACTTGCTTTCTCTAGAGCCATGCAGCATTCATATTCTGACATCCGTTTCATATAAAAAAACAAAGAATAATTCATTCATCTTGCTAAATATTTGGATGGAAATAAAGACGTGCCTAGTCCTAACTATAATGTCTAAGATTTATCTTCTGTCAAGTCATGTTATAATTTCAATTTTATTTCATTATTCTTCATTGGACAACAAATCAAATTACCTTGATTACTTGTCACAGTCTGCTAGAGTAAGTAACGTTTGTAAAATTAGCCAACACTGTCATTTAATCTGTTCTGGGTTTGTCTTGTGTCATACTGTGGTTTCATGTCATGTTGATTGGTAATCCCCGATTTTTATCAATTAATGAGCAATATTGCAGTGATTGATTGGAATGTGTGGTATTGGTTGAAGTAGTAGTGTGTATTAAAGATATGAGGATAAAACTAAGCTATATCAGAAGTAATGATTATGTTAGTAAGCTGAACAAGTGATGTAGGGAGAGGTGCACAATGTAGATGCATAAGTAACTTGTCATGTTGGAATTGGGGAGTGATGCAGGAATATGGTTGTCAGATGTGAGTGAACAACTGAGTGATATCAGAGGTGAGTGGGGTAGCAATGATGTGGGACTAGGGATGTAGGTACAGTAGGATTTCGGTGAAGAAATGAGTGATACCAGAGGTGAGTGAGGTGTTTGAGGTAGCAAGTGATGTGAGAATAAGGATGAAGGTACAGTAGAATGCGAGAGAAAATCTGGGTGATACCAGAGGTGAGTGAGGTGGTTGAGGTAGCAATGATATGGGACTAGGGATGTAGGTATAGTAGAATTTGAGTGAACAAATGGGTGATACCAGAGGTGAGTGAGGTGATAGAGGTAGCAAGTAATGTGAGAATAAGGATGTAGGTACATGTCGCATATGACTTATTTACCACTTCCGTGTCACTGAGAATGTTCTAGAACTGTGCTGTGTCTGGGTGGAATATTCTAGATTTTTTTTTAGAAACTGGTTGAATAGGTAATAGAACACTGTAGGAGGCAATAGAAGGTAATGGAAATTCTAGAAATTTATAGTAAATTCCAGACTCATTATGTATGCTGATGTAATGGTCTATTTATAGATAGTGTGGGTATATATAGGGTTGTTCAGCACTGAGTTCAGATCGGGGATCTCGTTGAATTGTATTGGAGTTTAAGTATCTAGTTATTGGAGTAGTGGAGTTTTACCGCGTTATTGTACTTGATGTTTGCAGAGTATAATAATACCAGTACCAGTTGAAACCTCATTTGTTGGCTCCGTGTTTGCATGTTATCATCGCCGCCAGGGAAGTCTTTCTGTTGCTGTTGCCATTTTGGTATTTGAACCATCACACCTGTACTATACCAATTACGGTAATATTACGTTGCGTGTGACAATACAGTAGAATGTGAGTGAAAAACTAAGTAATATCTGAAGTGAGTGAGGTGGTTGAGGTAGCAAGTGATGTGAGACTAGGGATGTAGGTGCTGTAGAATGTGAGTGAAAAACAGAGTGATATCAGAGGTGAGTGAATTGGTTGAGGTAACAAGTGATGTGGGAATAAGGATGTACAAAATGTAGGTGCTGTAGAATGTGAGTGAACAACTGAGTGATATCAGAGGTGAGTGAATTGGTTGAGGTAGCAAGTGATGGGGGAATAAGGATGTACAAAATGTAGGTGCTGTAGAATGTGAGTGAACAACTGAGTTATACCAGAGGTGAGTGAATTGGTTGAGGTAACAAGTGATGTGGGAATAAGGATGTACAAAATGTAGGTGCTGTAGAATGTGAGTGAACAACTGAGTGATATCAGAGGTGAGTGAATTGGTTGAGGTAACAAGTGATGTGGGAATAAGGATGTACAAAATGTAGGTGCTGTAGAATGTGAGTGAACAACTGAGTGATATCAGAGGTGAGTGAATTGGTTGAGGTAACAAGTGATGTGGGAATAAGGATGTACAAAATGTAGGTGCTGTAGAATGTGAGTGAAAAACTGAGTAATATCAGAGATGAGTGAGGTGGTTGAGGTAGCAAGTGATGTGGGACTAGGGATGTAGGTACAGTAGGATTTTAGTGAACAACTGAGTAATATCTGAAGTGAGTGAGGTGGTTGAGGTAGCAAGCGATGTGGGAATAGGGATGTAGGTACAGTAGGATTTGATTGAACAACTGAGTATAAATCAGAGGTAAGTGAGGTGGTTGAGGTAGCAAGCGATGTGGGAATAAGCATGTATGTACAGTAGGATTTGAGTGAACAACTAAGTGATATTAGAGGTGAGTGGGGTGGTTGAAGTAGAAAGTGATGTGGGAATAAGGATGCAGGTGCTGTAGGATGTGAGTGAACAACTGGGCGATACCAAAAGTGAGTGAGGTGGTTTAGGTAGCAATGATGTGGGACTAGGGATGTAGGTGCTGTAGAATGTGAGTGAACAACTGATTAATATAACAGGTGGGTGGAGTGCTGAGGTAGCAAGTGATGTGGGACTAGGGATGTAGGTACTGTAGAATGTGAGTGAACAACTGATTAATATCACAGGTGGGTGGAGTGCAGAGGTAGCAAGTGGTGTGGGACGAGGGATGTAGGTGCTGTAGAATGTGAGTGAAAAACTGAGTTATACTAGAGGTGGTTGAGGTAGCAAGTGATGTGAGAATAAGGATGTAGGTACAGTAGAATGTGAGTGAAAAACTGAGTGATACCAGAGGTGAGTGAGGTGGTTGAGGTAGCAATGATGTGGGACTAGGTATGTAGGTACAGTAGGATTTGAGTGAACAACTGAGTGATACCAGAGGTGAGTGAGGTGATAGAGGTAGCAAGTAATGTGAGAATAAGGATGTAGGTACATGTCGCATATGACTTATTTACCACTTCCGTGTCACTGAGAATGTTCTAGAACCGTGCTGTGTCTGGGTGGAATATTCTAGATTTTTTTTTAGAAACTGGTTGAATAGGTAATAGAACACTGTAGGAGGCAATAGAAGGTAATGGAAATTCTAGAAATTTATAGTAAATTCCAGACTCATTATGTATGCTGATGTAATGGTCTATTTATAGACAGTGTGGGTATATATAGGGTTGTTCAGCACTGAGTTCAGATCGGGGATCTCGTTGAATTGTATTGGAGTTTAAGTATCTAGTTATTGGAGTAGTGGAGTTTTACCGCGTTATTGTACTTGATGTTTGCAGAGTATAATAATACCAGTACCAGTTGAAACCTCATTTGTTGGCTCCGTGTTTGCATGTTATCATCGCCGCCAGGGAAGTCTTTCTGTTGCTGTTGCCATTTTGGTATTTGAACCATCACACCTGTACTATACCAATTACGGTAATATTACGTTGCGTGTGACAATACAGTAGAATGTGAGTGAAAAACTAAGTAATATCTGAAGTGAGTGAGGTGGTTGAGGTAGCAAGTGATGTGAGACTAGGGATGTAGGTGCTGTAGAATGTGAGTGAAAAACAGAGTGATATCAGAGGTGAGTGAATTGGTTGAGGTAACAAGTGATGTGGGAATAAGGATGTACAAAATGTAGGTGCTGTAGAATGTGAGTGAACAACTGAGTGATATCAGAGGTGAGTGAATTGGTTGAGGTAGCAAGTGATGGGGGAATAAGGATGTACAAAATGTAGGTGCTGTAGAATGTGAGTGAACAACTGAGTTATACCAGAGGTGAGTGAATTGGTTAAGGTAACAAGTGATGTGGGAATAAGGATGTACAAAATGTAGGTGCTGTAGAATGTGAGTGAACAACTGAGTGATATCAGAGGTGAGTGAATTGGTTGAGGTAACAAGTGATGTGGGAATAAGGATGTACAAAATGTAGGTGCTGTAGAATGTGAGTGAACAACTGAGTGATATCAGAGGTGAGTGAATTGGTTGAGGTAACAAGTGATGTGGGAATAAGGATGTACAAAATGTAGGTGCTGTAGAATGTGAGTGAACAACTGAGTGATATCAGAGGTGAGTGATTTGGTTGAGGTAACAAGTGATGTGGGAATAAGGATGTACAAAATGTAGGTGCTGTAGAATGTGAGTGAAAAACTGAGTAATATCAGAGATGAGTGAGGTGGTTGAGGTAGCAAGTGATGTGGGACTAGGGATGTAGGTACAGTAGGATTTTAGTGAACAACTGAGTAATATCTGAAGTGAGTGAGGTGGTTGAGGTAGCAAGCGATGTGGGAATAGGGATGTAGGTACAGTAGGATTTGATTGAACAACTGAGTATAAATCAGAGGTAAGTGAGGTGGTTGAGGTAGCAAGCGATGTGGGAACAAGCATGTATGTACAGTAGGATTTGAGTGAACAACTAAGTGATATTAGAGGTGAGTGGGGTGGTTGAAGTAGAAAGTGATGTGGGAATAAGGATGCAGGTGCTGTAGGATGTGAGTGAACAACTGGGCGATACCAAAAGTGAGTGAGGTGGTTTAGGTAGCAATGATGTGGGACTAGGGATGTAGGTGCTGTAGAATGTGAGTGAACAACTGAGTGATATCAGAGGTGAGTGAATTGGTTGAGGTAACAAGTGATGTGGGAATAAGGATGTACAAAATGTAGGTGCTGTAGAATGTGAGTGAACAACTGAGTGATATCAGAGGTGAGTGAATTGGTTGAGGTAACAAGTGATGTGGGAATAAGGATGTACAAAATGTAGGTGCTGTAGAATGTGAGTGAACAACTGAGTGATATCAGAGGTGAGTGATTTGGTTGAGGTAACAAGTGATGTGGGAATAAGGATGTACAAAATGTAGGTGCTGTAGAATGTGAGTGAAAAACTGAGTAATATCAGAGATGAGTGAGGTGGTTGAGGTAGCAAGTGATGTGGGACTAGGGATGTAGGTACAGTAGGATTTTAGTGAACAACTGAGTAATATCTGAAGTGAGTGAGGTGGTTGAGGTAGCAAGCGATGTGGGAATAGGGATGTAGGTACAGTAGGATTTGATTGAACAACTGAGTATAAATCAGAGGTAAGTGAGGTGGTTGAGGTAGCAAGCGATGTGGGAACAAGCATGTATGTACAGTAGGATTTGAGTGAACAACTAAGTGATATTAGAGGTGAGTGGGGTGGTTGAAGTAGAAAGTGATGTGGGAATAAGGATGCAGGTGCTGTAGGATGTGAGTGAACAACTGGGCGATACCAAAAGTGAGTGAGGTGGTTTAGGTAGCAATGATGTGGGACTAGGGATGTAGGTGCTGTAGAATGTGAGTGAACAACTGATTAATATAACAGGTGGGTGGAGTGCTGAGGTAGCAAGTGATGTGGGACTAGGGATGTAGGTACTGTAGAATGTGAGTGAACAACTGATTAATATCACAGGTGGGTGGAGTGCAGAGGTAGCAAGTGGTGTGGGACGAGGGATGTAGGTGCTGTAGAATGTGAGTGAAAAACTGAGTTATACTAGAGGTGGTTGAGGTAGCAAAAGAGGAGGTATGTAATGGCAATCTTGAGCTTCAACCTGAGCTTGCTCAGAGTCAACCTGAGCTCCACCCTGAGCTTCAACCTGAGCTCCACCCTGAGCTTTCAACTTGAGCTCCACCCTGAGCTTCCTCAGAGTCAACCTGAGCTCCACCCAACTTGAGCTTGGGAAATTATTTAGTATACTGATTAGTTTTTCATGCAAATTTATCTAAATTTATCTAAATATCTTTTTTGTCCAATACGTTTAGGATAGTATATCTAGTTTGGGTGAAAATCTATACAAATTAATACTGCATATTAATTTGGTAGATTTAATTTGGTTTAAATCACATGTGAATATTGCACAATTCTAAAGAACTTTTGGGAAAAACTCTGATCTAGATCTTTATCTGAAATAAAGTCTATTAATACATTCAATTTTAGATATTGTTCATCAATCATTTTTTCATAAGAATGGTTCTAGCCGATATAAATATATTGTTCTAAACTACAATTCCACTTATTTCGTCAAGAATGAAACTAATGCCACCACTTTTTACAGTGAAGAAGACATTGTCCTCATGCTTGAATTTTTGATAGATAATATATTTGTTAAGTTTGGAGGACATATATTTAACTGTGCTCCCTTGCTGACCGACTTGGTTTTATTCTTGTATGAGACTGAGTTTCTTCAGAAACAAACAATTAAAAGAAGCTAAATCTTTTAATTTTACATTTAGATATATTGATGATGTCCTTTTCATCAACAATCCTAACTTTTGTGATTCGCTCCCATTGATATATCCCACAGAACTAGACATTAAAGAAACTACAGAATCAGCATACGCGGCCTCATACCTTGACATTTACCTCGAATTAGACAACAATGGTCATCTTTCTACCAGACTTTATGACAAAAGAGATGATTTGTAATATTGCTTTTTGACATTGATTGGTTGGATTATAGTTGGGTATTGTTGCTTGGATTTACAGCAGAAACTCAAAACGAATTTGGCGCACCGACACTGTGCTCCAACTTGAGCATCTGAGATTGAATCAGCTTGGTTTAAGTCACCCGTTAAAGCAAGCGAAAGAAATGCACTCGCTAGCAAAAACGCACATATCTCTAAATATAGTTTAAACTTGTCATCGAAAATGATTGCACGGTTTGTAAAATGAAGTCTCCCATTGATGGTAGTTTTTTTTATTGAAATCAGCAAATATGGCAACAAAACTGAGCGTTACGACCTGGGCGTAGAAACCAAAACGGGAAATAATTTTACCCCAGTATTAATAGTGGAAGATCATTACAATAACCATAGAAGAACCCCTTACTACCTTCCATGAAAACCTGAGCGCTGCGCCACGCTGAGCTTTAACTTGAGCTTGGCATATTGTTTACAACGGAAGCTCAAACAAAATTTGGGCGCCTACACAGAGCTCCAACCTGAGCGTCCAAGGTCACATCAGCTGTGTTGAAGTTAAATATTATGTTTCCAATTCTGTCATCGCCCAAGACTTTCTGATGGCACAATAAGAGCGAAATAATTTCTTGAAACATTATGTTGAAAATAAATCTCACCTTTCTGTCAAAATATTACTATGATACAGTGTATTTGTAGTTTTGTTGTGCTTTAAGATTTTTTGTCTCTAATATATTTTATATTTTTTCTATTCATGGAGCTTGTTTTTTAGCTCCATGGTCTTTTCGACCAGGGTTGTTTATGTTTGAAAAATCTAAGGTAACAAATCACTAATAATCGGCTTTATCTGTCATTTACTCATCGAATCTTAGGGTACCAGTATAACAAATTAAAGTGCAACAACACAGAATAATTAGCAGCTTGTGTCTATTCACAGTATTGAGCTCCATCCTATATAGAAAGGCTGTGGTATATAGAATGAATAAAACAAATAATAATAATAACTTTGTTGTTATCAAATCTCTATTGAAATATAGATAAAATTACAATAAAGAAAAAAATCATAATAATAAAAAAGTAAAAACAAAAAATTCTGTTGAGACAAGCGTAAAATAAGTACACATCAAAAGTACACGTCAAATACAATACATTTATAAAGAACACATCAAAAGTCTGTTTTGGGGTGGAGAGGTGTTAGACCTAGCTTCGTTTATAATAATAATAATAATATTCATTAGACGCATAAAATCCTTAGGAAAGGATAAAAGGGTCTTACAGAAAGAAATTTAAAAACTATAATCTAAAAAGAAAAAGAAAAACCTATTCTAAAATATAAAAAAAATCAAAAACAAATATGAATAAACAATAAAGACAATTTGCAACCAATGGTGAATACAGAATATAGAATGAACACAAAATGTAACCTAATACACTGATAGTTGTTGCTGTTTTGTTCCATAGCTGTTTTTTAGGAAGACAGCTAAGGCTGGTGCTAGAGTATGGTGGGCTGTACATTTCATTACAAAATGCTACTCATCCTCAATTATATTTTGGCTGCACAAATCACATGTTCTTTTATCCAGTGGCACATTATTATGTCTGCCTTTCTCAATTTTAAGGTCATGGTTGCTTGTCCTGAATTTTGCAATTAACCTCCTAAGACCATGGTTCTGCATATTCATTAAGTAATTTTCAATTTTTAAATCTTGTTTAAAAAGTCTGTATGTTCTTAGTTTGTTTTAGCCAAGGTTTGTTTTCTATTATCATTATGCATGTAAAAAATCCAAATGATTTTTTGATTTTTTTATGAATAAAGTCTAAATTTTTCTTATATATCTTGAGTTTACAATGGTAATAACATCAATATCTTGCATGAGGGTTTCTACACTTGTAAACCATTTACTTTTTACATTCTTATTTACTAAGTAGGCTTCTCTTAATAATATGTTATCAGAGTTTGTTACTCGGTTGAATATATATATACTTAAGTCGTTGTTTCTTGATAAAACAGTCAATTGGATACCTTCCTAGCTCACCATAAACAGCCATTTTTGGTGTGAATTTGGAGAGACCAAGAATGAACCGACAAAATGAAAGATGGACATCCTTGGTTTGGTCTTAATGTAGCTTGTAATCAAACCATAGTACATGTCATCCATGATCAAACAAACCAGGGCATAGTCAAGCCTGGTTTTTACTCATCAAACTTTGCAAATTTTTGTTTTTTAATTCAGGTTAGATAATCAAATTTACTCGAATCCCCCTTCAAATACCAATATATGTACATATATCCCTGTGCTTATAAGTATGCTAATTTTTGTTACGCGGGGTTAAAATGGCTGGACAACAGGAAGTGCTCTACCTGCTGCCAAGCTTCAAATTATGATATCACATATTTAAACAATGTTTTTATCGGTACTTTTAATTTATTTCCAGTTGACGTTTTTGATAGGCAGAAAAAAAAAACAAGCGGGCGACGGAACAATCTTTTCTGTTCTGCAGTTTTACTCAAGGAATTGTACCTAGTGTTTATGTGTATTGTTTATGTGTTAACGATGAAAGTGTTTTGTTCTGCCTATGTTACACCTCAGACTACTATAGAACAGACTAGCAACACCTCTATATGGTATGTGTGAATTGGGGGGAATGTAAGAGAGGAGGTGTGAGCCATGGCTAATCTTGCTGGTAGTTAATTGACACGTCTTTACCCGAAGATCGCATGTTTTCGTAATGTCATTCTAGTGCATCGCACATATTTTCAGATCTAACTGAAATTCGAATCTGAGTTTTGAAATGAACAAATCTGAGAGAGGTCTACCCAAGGTACATATACAATGTACACCAAGTATCAAAGCATTGTAAAATATTGACACGAACGACGACAGACAATCACTCGTATGATAAGCTCCGCTCGACAAAGTGGACAGCGGAGCTAATAAAACTGAAGATGAATTACATAATAAAACTGAAAATAAATTACATTTCTTCATGGATTGTCATCTCTACAACAATTACTTTCAGGTACTTTTGTTTACTATTAATTTTATCTTATTATTAACCAACTCAACTTCCATTTATTACTTCATTGTTGTAGACTGATAGAAAAATAATATTAAATAAACATTATTATTATTTAATTAATTAGTCAATTTTTCCTTTTCAGAATAAAATAAAACTGTAACTGTAGAAATAAAGATTAGAATAAAAAAAGAAAAAATGTTTCATGTGTGTGAAACAACTGCTTTAATGTGTGACTCCAACACAACTGATTTGAATTTAGAGCTTCTGTTGTAAACAATTTCCAGGGTTCAAGTTGGGTGGAGCTCAGGTTGACTCTGAGGAAGCTCAGGTTGAAGCTCAAGTTGAAGCTCAAGTTGAAGCTCAAGTTGAAGCTCAGGGTGGAGCTCAAGTTGAAGCTCAGGGTGGAGCTCAGGTTGACTCTGAGCAAGCTCAGGTTGAAGCTCAAGATTGCCATTACATACCTGAAGAGAGGTGGGAATAAGCATGTAGGTACAGTAGGATTTGAGTGAACAACTGAGTAATATCAGAGGTGAGTGAGGTGGTTGAGGTAGCAAGTGATGTGGGACTAGGGATGTAGGTACAGTAGGATTTTAGTGAACAACTGAGTATAAATCAGAGGTGAGTGAGATGGTTGAGGTAGCAAGTGATGTGGACTAGGGATGTTGGTACAGTAGGATGTGAGTGAACAACTAAGTAATATCAGAGGTGAGTGAGGTATTTAAGGTAGCAATTGATGTGGGAATAAGGATGTAGGTACAGTAGGATGTGAGTGAACAACTGAGTAATACCAGAGGTGAGTGAGGTGGTTGAGGTAGCAAGTGATGTAGGAATAAGGATGTAGGTACAGTAGGATGTGAGTGAATAACTGAGTGATATCAGAGGTGGGTGAGGTGGTTGAGATAGCAAGTGATGTGAGACTAGGGATGTAGGTACAGTAGAATGTGAGTGAACAACTAAGTAATATCAGAGGTGAGTGAGGTGGTTGATGTAGCAAGTGATGTGGGAATAAGGATGTAGATACAGTAGGATTTGAGTGAGCAACTGAGTAATATCAGAGGTGAGTGAGGTGGTTGAGGTAGCAAGTGATGTGGGAACAAGTGATGTGGGAATAAGGATGTAGGTACAGTAGGAGTTGAGTGAACAACTGAGTAATATCAGAGGTGAGTGAGGTGGTTGAGGTAGCAAGTGATGTGGGACTAGGGATGTAGGTACAGTAAAATGTGAGTGAACAACTAAGTAATATCAGAGGTGAGTGAGGTGGTTGAGGTAGCAAGTGATGTGGGAACAAGTGATGAGGGAATAAGGATGTAGGTACAGTAGGAGTTGAGTGAACAACTGAGTAATATCAGAGGTGAGTGAGGTGGTTGAGGTAGCAAGTGATGTGGGAATAAAGATGTAGGTACAGTAGGATGTGAGTGAACAACTGAGTAATATCAGAGGTGAGTGAGGTGGTTGAGGTAGCAAGTGATGTGGGAACAAGTGATGAGGGAATAAGGATGTAGGTACAGTAGGAGTTGAGTGAACAACTGAGTAATATCAGAGGTGAGTGAGGTGGTTGAGGTAGCAAGTGATGTGGGAATAAAGATGTAGGTACAGTAGGATGTGAGTGAACAACTGAGTAATATCAGAGGTGAGTGAGCTGGATAAGGTAGCAAGTGATGTGGGAATAAGGATGTAGGTACAGTAGGAGTTGAGTGAACAACTGAGTAATATCAGAGGTGAGTGAGGTGGTTGAAGTAGCAAGTGATGTGGGAATAAGGATGTAGGTACAGTAGGATTTTAGTGAACAACTGAGTAATATCAGAGGTGAGTGAGGTGGTTGAGGTAGCAAGTGATGTGGGAATAAGGATGTAGGTACAGTAGGAGTTGAGTGAACAACTAAGTAATATCAGAGGTGAGTGAGGTGGTTGAGGTAGCAAGTGATGTGGGAATAAGCATGTATGTACAGTAGGATTTGAGTGAACAACTAAGTAATATCAGAGGTGAGTGAGGTGGTTGAGGTAGCAAGTGATGTGGGACTAGGGATGTAGGTACAGTAGGATTTTAGTGAACAACTGAGTAATATCAGAGGTGAGTGAGGTGGTTGAGGTAGCAAGTGATGTGGGAATAAGCATGTATGTACAGTAGGATTTGAGTGAACAACTAAGTAATATCAGAGGTCAGTGAGGTGGTTGAGGTAGCAAGTGATGTGGGACTAGGGATGTAGGTACAGTAGGATTTTAGTGAACAACTGAGTAATATCAGAGGTGAGTGAGGTGGTTGAGGTAGCAAGTGATGTGGGAATAAACATGTATGTACAGTAGGATTTGAGTGAACAACTAAGTATTATCAGAGGTGAGTGAGGTGGTTGAGGTAGCAAGTGATGTGGGACTAGGGATGTAGGTACAGTAGGATTTTAGTGAACAACTAAGTAATATCAGAGGTGAGTGAGGTGGTTGAAGTAGCAAGTGATGTGGGAATAAGGATGTAGGTACAATAGGATTTTAGTGAACAACTGAGTAATATCAGAGGTGAGTGAGGTGGTTGAGGTAGCAAGTGATGTGGGAATAAGCATGTATGTACAGTAGGATGTGAGTGAACAACTGAGTAATATCAGAGGTGAGTGAGGTGGTTGAGGTAGCAAGTGATGTGGGAATAAGGATGTAGGTACAGTAGGAGTTGAGTGAACAACTAAGTAATATCAGAGGTGAGTGAGGTGGTTGAGGTAGCAAGTGATGTGGGAATAAGGATGTAGGTACAGTAGGATTTTAGTGAACAACTGAGTAATATCAGAGGTGAGTGAGGTGGTTGAGGTAGCAAGTGATGTGGGAATAAGCATGTATGTACAGTAGGATTTGAGCGAACAACTAAGTAATATCAGAGGTGAGTGAGGTGGTTGAGGTAGCAAGTGATGTGGGACTAGGGATGTAGGTACAGTAGGATTTTAGTGAACAACTGAGTAATATCAGAGGTGAGTGAGGTGGTTGAGGTAGCAAGTGATGTGGGAATAAGCATGTATGTACAGTAGGATTTGAGTGAACAACTAAGTAATATCAGAGGTGAGTGAGGTGGTTGAGGTAGCAAGTGATGTGGGAATAAGCATGTATGTACAGTAGGATTTGAGTGAACAACTAAGTAATATCAGAGGTGAGTGAGGTGGTTGAGGTAGCAAGTGATGTGGGACTAGGGATGTAGGTACAGTAGGATTTTAGTGAACAACTAAGTAATATCAGAGGTGAGTGAGGTGGATAAGATAGCAAGTGATGTGGGAATAAGGATGTAGGTGCTGTAGGATGTGAGTGAAAAAAAGTGGTATCAGAGGTGAGTTTGTTACATGTAGCTATTGGGATGCAAGTGAAATGAGTGAATATGATGGTCTTTCACATGTCTGTTTCCATGCAAAATTATTTATCTGTTTATTCAATGTTGACAGTGCATTTGTGTATGAATGAACTGCAGGATGCACACACAAATTGCTTGTGACGCAACATTATTTTTGTTTAATATGTCGTATAAATTATATTTGCTTGTGTCCTACAATTGTTGTAAACTTCATTCATTCATTATTAGACTGAGGAAAATAAGCAATAAGCAAATCGGAAACGGTTACCAAATATACTTTTTTCAATTGCCATGTATATAGTGTCTGTAAATGAGCTGCAAGTATCAATGTTTGCCATCTTTCTGACTCTATCTGTGCATTGTAATATCGCTGCAAGCATGTACATGTAAAATATACTTTCTATGTTAGCAAATATCAGTACAAGTACATTGGTATCATAAGCCTGTGTAGACATGGGCATAAATCTGAAAGTAATTTATCATTTATTGCTTTACAAAATATTTCATATTTCTGCATGTATTGTTATTGTTGCTGAACGTGTTATCATTATTATTGCCATCTGACATAAACAGAGACCAATAGCCATGATGTTAACATCATACAGACTTGATAGTTACATGTACATGTAGATAAGAAATCCAACACAAACAACAGAAATCACTGTCAGGTTAGCTATTAAAATACAAATAGAGTGCATTAAACAACATTTAATCTATCGAGGATTTTACATAAACTCATGAAATTCACTTAATTACTAGCTTGTCAAAAAATAATATTTTGTTGTGAATCAAAGTTTAATCCTATATCGGTTCTGAGAACTTATTGCAAATTACAAATGCATTATATTTTAACAATGATTTAAAAGTGATTTTTCATCCTGATTTGAATTAATGTCAGATCGGCACAAGAATCAAATATCTCAAAATCCTCAAAGGCCCATGGCATTTTGTAGATTAAAAAACAAAGAAATAAACTAATAGGATTCAAAGTGCATTACATAATAAAAAAATAGTCCAATCAATATTACACACAATCAACACAAGAATCAAAATCTTCCTCGAAGCCTCATGGCATTTTGTAGATTAAAAATCAAAGAAATAGACTACCGTAGGATTTAAAGTGCATTACATATAATAACAAAATAGTCCAATCAATAATAACACACCAATTTTTTGGATACCACAAAAATTTGAATTTTACATCATGGACAGAAACTGACAAAATAAGAAAAATATTACATCTATTTGTGCATGTACAGTTAGAGGTTTTATCAGAAGGAATTGTTTTATCACATTAGGTGAAGCGAGTACCAGGTTCTAGTGGACGACTACACAGAACAGAAGATGGTGAGTGGGAATGGTCTGATGAGGAGTTAGATGAAAATAGTGCTGAAGGAAAAGCAGCAAGTTTAGGACGGTCTCCACGAGTCAAGGCAGATTTTTTTGGTCCTCAGCTTGCTGTTAAAGCTGCTCGGGATGCTACTGTAAGTACATGTACATGTATATAATTATGAAACTTTTACAGTGCTTGTGCTGCTGTTGGTGGTGTGTAATAACTATTTGTAATTAGATCATATTGCTGCTGTGCATTGGTTTCTTTTTTGCTCTTGTTTAAGTATTTAAATACCTTACTTGACTGTGTTTATACCACTGTTGTGCGTGAGTGTTTATTAGTCCCTGTTCGGACATTATTAAATGTAATTTGTTTCTGTTGATGTTATTTCAGTCATTTGCCATTCGAACGCAGTCCAAAAACAGGGACTTATGTTTTGACCTCCAGGCGTCCGTGGTTCCGGACCTGTGTCTTAGAAGTGCCTGGACCAATCACAATCAAACTTCACACATACATCATACATGATATTATACATATGAACATCAATTTGTTTCACGATCTGATTCAAGATGGCCGAATGGCGGTCATTTTTGTTTTAAAAATCATCAAAATCAAGCATTTCTCGGCTGTTTACAAATGGATTTTGTTCAAACTTGGTATATATGTTGGACCTTGATGCACATTTTGTTTTTCAGATAAGATTCAAATGGCTGACTGGCGGCCATTTTGTTTTAATGAATGTGGTTCTAGTGCCATATCTGACTTGCTGTGACTGATTATGTTCAAATTTGAAATATTCATTATACATCAAGTCATAGATATATTAGTTTGACAATCCTATTAAAAATGGCTGACTGGTGGCCATTTTTGTGCTAAAAAATCATCAAATATCAAGCATTTCTGGCATTTATGAATGAATTTCGTTCAAACTTGGTACATACATTAGACATTACAGGTTCCTGATGCACGTTATTTTATTTTTTAGATCGGATTCAGTATGGCTGACTAGTGGCCATTTTGTTTTAATGAATGGGCTTCTAGAGCCATATCTCTGACATGCTTTGACTGACTATGTATTCAAAATGGCTGATTTTGTTTTAATTAATGCTGTTCCAGAGCAATATCTGTCTATACTCGTTTGACGATCAGATACAAATGTCAATCATTTTAATGTTAAACAATCATCATAATCTTATTCCTGACATGTTTATATTCCAGCTATATTACTATAAACAAAACTATATATCTTAAATTCGATAACTAACGGGGACTGTGCCATGCATGGCTTGTTTTGACTGTGTTTATACCACTGTTGTGAGTGAGTTTTTATTTTGACTGTGTTCATAATACTGTTCTAAGTTTACATGTATATACTTTTTCTGGCATTAACAGCAAACTAGTCATGAAAATGAAGTTGGTGCACAACCTGTTCAAGGGCAGAATATGCAACCTTCTCTAGTGACAGCAGGTCAAATCACAATAAATGTTCCTGTGTCACCACTACACTTAGTTATAAGACTTAGGTAAGTGTACTGCAAAAAACTTATCTACACCACATCCTGTGTAACCCAAAAATCGGGCAAAACTTATCAGTGCCTACTCTGGAGATTTACTTATTTCTGTTTTTTGTTGGTTTATTTGTCATGTTTACATATCAGACTTGACTGACTATAAAACTAGTACATGTATTATATTCTCAAATATTACATTCTCATAACAGATCATAACTGACTGAGAACTGTTATCTTGCATTTTCTTGTCCCAAGGAATTCTAGAAAAGAACTGAATGATATACGTTTTGATTTCACACCTGGGAAAGATACGGCAGATGGCATATCACAAGAGCTTGTAGCTGCCGGACTGGTAGATGGTAAAGATGTGATAGTTGGTATGTGAATATGTTAAAACTATACAATAATCATTTGATGTTTGCACATCTACTAGTAAACAGTATTAACTACTGCTAGATGAGTGCTTTTTCTGCTATTAGAGAAGGGAGATTGTCAGTAGTATACGTGTAATAAAAGTTCAGTTTCTTGAGGAACATGAAATGAGAACATGATAACTATATTGTTGGTTCTATTCACAGTTGCTGCCAATCTACAAAAGATCTTAGATACACCCCCACCCTCAAAGTGTATCACATTTGCCCTGGTAAGTTATCCATACATGTACCTTATCAGTATTATTCTCATGGACAGTATTTTATCACATCATCAATAATAAATCAATGTATGTTTAGCTGCGCTGTTGACTTTTCAAGCAGAGCTTATCATACAAATGTATGAGTGATTGTCTGTTGTACAGTGTCCGTCGTTGTTCGTGTAAACTTTTTACTTTTTTGACTTCTTGTTGAAAACCACAAGTCCAATTGCTTTGATATTATATATATGGATACTACATAATTATGTACATGTACCTCAATCAAATTTTGGGATGACATCTTCAATTCTCTAATTTTGATATTGTTGATATTTTGGTCATTTTTGGTAAAAAGTGATATTTTTGAATTCTTTTTAAAAACAGCGTCTGATTGCTTTGATACTATACATATAGGTACCTCAGGTAGACCTCTCTCAGATTTGTTCATTTTCTAATAATATCTTCAGTTCTTTAATCGAAGTGTGCATTGCTAACAGCGAAGCTATCTCAGTCGATAGGCTGCTTGAATGTAAAGCCGGTGGTTGTGCAGTGCTAGTTTGAATTTCATGTAAACAAAACATGTATACAATGTTACTTGTCCCATATCACAGCGCGACGACCACTGCCCTATGAGTGTGCCATTATCTGACTGTCATTCCACATCTATTAGTAAGTTGTTTTAAAAATAAACTGACTTTTATTTTTGTTATTAACAGAACTCTGGCTGTGAACCTAACGAAGTACCCGATGACAAGGCATTAATAGGTTTTGCACAACTTACAATCAGCTAGTTTTGGTTTTTTAGTTATTTTTAATTTTTCAGTCACAAATATGGTAGTTTGCATATTTGCTTGTATTATCGTAATATTACATAGTATACCTTACTGGACCATGTTAGAGCCCAGGGTCCTCAACTCAGAAAATCATGATTTTTTTTTAGGGGTGGGCGCTTACTCGACCACGCTCCTCAGAAAAGAGTGAAAATGACAATTGAGGGGGATATTATGTGTTTGAGGGAAAATAAAATTACAAAATTAGTTGCGTTGTCATTGACTTTTACAATGAATGATCACAAAAAATAGGCACATTTTATTACAATATTAGTTACATACCACCCAAATTTACAAGATTAACAATAGTCAAAGTCAAAATCTTCATTATCCCCACTGACAAATATGTTGGATCAAACGCAAACTCTTGATGAAAATCACTTTCCACCATAATGTATTTGCATGATTTGACCTGCAAAATGCTGTGTTATACCAACGCAATTCTTCGGAAATTCTCGAAGACTTTCTGGTAACACAATGTATATGAGAATTGTTGCTGTCGAAGTACAATCTTTTGGAATTGATTTCATATAAATGACATGGTTTTTCAAAAAATTCGTAACCAGCAATTTTTGATAGGTAAACTGAATATGGCATGAAATATTTATCGCATTTACTTTTATTAACATGTCATTGTCAAAGCGTAGTTTATCAGGGTTACTGTGGTCTACGCTGTATCATATAAAAACGATTACCAGTATTCGTTTAGCCATGACTAAAGACCAAGTTTTCAATTAGTGGCATAAGTGGGGGAGCACTTTACCGCTGGGCGCTTACAAGGTCCAGTACGGTATTATCTCAATGCTGCTTATGCTATGTTATTTTTAAATAAAAAAAAATACATACGAGTTTTCAGCAAAAACAACGTGGTGCAGTATATACAAATGTTCATTATGAATTATAAAATTTCATGGAAAATAAGTTAACTGGTTTTCCAAAAAAGTGGGTGGTGGACATCATGCACATAAGATGTACTGTTAAGATCTACATCAATCAGCTACCACCACAACCCAACAACAAACTTATAAGCCAGACGTGGCTGTGAATGTAACAATTGGCATTTTAAACTACATTCGTGCATCCAGTTCTGTGACCTTTTGTAGCCCACTATTATTGTGGGAGATATACTGGCACTGCCTCAAGTGAAATAATAATTCTAAATAATCCTGTCATTTCAACATATGCTCTGTTACTTCACCACTTTATTCTTTAGAGTAATTCATGAGACTACACCTCAAATTGATTTATAGTACAATCACAAAGTTATGTGAAATTGTCTTGTATGTGACTTGTTTTTGTTCAATCTGTATTTTTTTATATATTTTTCTAAGCAGCTTACTTTTTGTGATAATATTTAAAGTACTTAAAAGTGGTCATGGTTTTTTTACTTATCTGAAATATGCTCTAACGTACCTGTTTAACAATATGTTTCTGGTATTAAAGGTTGATTGATTGAACATACATGTACATGTATATGTTTTAAAACAGCTTAATATTTAAGGTAACATGCACTGTATTTTTTCTCAGATCAACAATTGCATATCTCAGGGTAGATTAGGTACATTCTTCATGGAATGTGAACATTTTGCTACTTTCAAAAATATCCCCTTTATTGGTAACTGCTGTTTCAAGAGAGGTAGAGCTGGTATATAAAATGTTCAGGTACATTATAGGACCATTATGGCTCTATTGGTAGATGCAAATTATGCACCATTGCTCTATTGGTAGATGCGAATTATGCACCATGGCTCTATTGGTAGATGCAAATTATGCACCACGGCTCTATTGGTAGATGCAAATTATGCACCACGGCTCTATTGGTAGATGCAAATTATGCACCATGGCTCTATTGGTAGGTGCACATCATGCACCATGGCTCTATTGGTAGATGCAAATTATGCACCATGGCTCTATTGGTAGGTGCAAATTATGCACCATGGCTCTATTGGTAGATGCAAATTATGCACCATGGCTCTATTGGTACATGCAAATTATGCACCATGGCTCTATTGGTAGGTGCAAATTATGTACCATGGCTCTATTGGTAGATGCAAATCTCATGCACCATGGCTCTATTGGTAGGTGCAAATTATGTACCATGGCTCTATTGGTAGATGCAAATTATGCACCATGGCTCTATTGGTAGATGCAAATTATGCACCATGGCTCTATTGGTAGATGCAAATCATGCACCATGGCTCTATTGGTAGATGCATGTCTCATGCACCATGGCTCTATTGGTAGATGCAAATCATGCACCATGGCTCTATTGGTAGATGCATGTCTCATGTACCATGGCTCTATTGGTAGGTGCAAATTATGCACCATGGCTCTATTGGTAGGTGCAAATTATGCACCATGGCTCTATTGGTAGATGCATGTCTCATATACCATGGCTCTATTGGTAGATGCATGTCTCATGCACCATGGCTCTATTGGTAGATGCATGTCTCATGTACTATGGCTCTATTGGTAGATGCAAATCATGCACCATTGCTCTATTGGTAGATGCAAATCATGCACCATGGCTCTATTGGTAGATGCATGTCTCATGTACTATGGCTCTATTGGTAGGTGCAAATTATGCACCATGGCTCTATTGGTAGGTGCAAATTATGCACCATGGCTCTATTGGTAGGTGCACATCATGCACCATGGCTCTATTGGTAGATGCATGTCTCATGCACCATGGCTCTATTGGTAGATGCATGTCTCATGCACCATGGCTCTATTGGTAGATGCAAATCATGCACCATGGCTCTATTGGTAGATGCATGTCTCATGTACCATGGCTCTATTGGTAGATGCATGTCTCATGTACTATGGCTCTATTGGTAGATGCAAATCATGCACCATGGCTCTATTGGTAGATGCAAATCATGCACCATGGCTCTATTGGTAGATGCATGTCTCATGTACTATGGCTCTATTGGTAGATGCATGTCTCATGTACTATGGCTCTATTGGTAGGTGCAAATTATGCACCATGGCTCTATTGGTAGATGCAAATTATGCACCATGGCTCTATTGGTAGATGCAAATCATGCACCATGGCTCTATTGGTAGATGCATGTCTCATGTACCATGGCTCTATTGGTAGATGCATGTCTCATGTATCATGGCTCTATTGGTAGATGCATGTCTCATGTACTATGGCTCTATTGGTAGGTGCAAATTATGCACCATGGCTCTATTGGTAGATGCAAATTATGCACCATGGCTCTATTGGTAGATGCAAATCATGCACCATGGCTCTATTGGTAGATGCAAATTATGCACCATGGCTCTATTGGTAGGTGCAAATTATGCACCATGGCTCTATTGGTAGGTGCAAATTATGTACCATGGCTCTATTGGTAGATGCAAATTATGCACTATGGCTCTCTTGGTAGATGCAAATCATGCACCATGGCTCTATTGGTAGATGCATATCTCATGCACCATGGCTCTATTGGTAGGTGCAAATTATGCACCATGGCTCTATTGGTAGATGCAAATTATGCACCATGGCTCTATTGGTAGATGTAAATTATGCACCATGGCTCTATTGGTAGATGCAAATCATGCACCATGGCTCTATTGGTAGATGCATATCTCATGCACCATGGCTCTATTGGTAGATGCAAATCATGCACCATGGCTCTATTGGTAGATGCAAATCATGCACCATGGCTCTATTGGTAGATGCATGTCTCATGCACCATGGCTCTATTGGTAGATGCAAATCATGCACCATGGCTCTATTGGTAGATGCATGTCTCATGCACCATGGCTTTATTGGTAGATGCAAATCATGCACCATGGATCTATTGGTAGATGCAAGTCTCATGTACCATGGCTCTATTGGTAGATGCAAGTCTCATGTACCATGGCTCTATTGGTAGATGCAAGTCTCATGTACCATGGCTCTATTGGTAGATGCAAGTCTCATGTATCATGGCTCTATTGGTAGATGCAAATTATGCACCATGGCTCTATTGGTAGATGCAAATCATGCACCATGGCTCTATTGGTAGATGCAAATCATGCACCATGGCTCTATTGGTAGATGCATGTCTCATATACCATGGCTCTATTGGTAGGTGCAAATTATGCACCATGGCTCTATTGGTAGGTGCAAATTATGCACCATGGCTCTATTGGTAGATGCAAATTATGCACTATGGCTCTCTTGGTAGATGCAAATCATGCACCATGGCTCTATTGGTAGATGCATATCTCATGCACCATGGCTCTATTGGTAGGTGCAAATTATGCACCATGGCTCTATTGGTAGATGCAAATTATGCACCATGGCTCTATTGGTAGATGTAAATTATGCACCATGGCTCTATTGGTAGATGCAAATCATGCACCATGGCTCTATTGGTAGATGCATATCTCATGCACCATGGCTCTATTGGTAGATGCAAATCATGCACCATGGCTCTATTGGTAGATGCAAATCATGCACCATGGCTCTATTGGTAGATGCATGTCTCATGCACCATGGCTCTATTGGTAGATGCAAATCATGCACCATGGCTCTATTGGTAGATGCATGTCTCATGCACCATGGCTTTATTGGTAGATGCAAATCATGCACCATGGATCTATTGGTAGATGCAAGTCTCATGTACCATGGCTCTATTGGTAGATGCAAGTCTCATGTACCATGGCTCTATTGGTAGATGCAAGTCTCATGTACCATGGCTCTATTGGTAGATGCAAGTCTCATGTATCATGGCTCTATTGGTAGATGCAAATTATGCACCATGGCTCTATTGGTAGATGCAAATCATGCACCATGGCTCTATTGGTAGATGCAAATCATGCACCATGGCTCTATTGGTAGATGCATGTCTCATATACCATGGCTCTATTGGTAGGTGCAAATTATGCACCATGGCTCTATTGGTAGGTGCAAATTATGCACCATGGCTCTATTGGTAGATGCAAATTATGCACCATGGCTCTATTGGTAGATGCAAATTATGCACCATGGCTCTATTGGTAGATGCAAATTATGCACCATGGCTCTATTGGTAGGTGCAAATTATGCACCATGGCTCTATTGGTAAGTGCAAATTATGCACCATGGCTCTATTGGTAGATGCAAATTATGCACCATGGCTCTATTGGTAGATGCAAATTATGCACCATGGCTCTATTGGTAGATGCAAATTATGCACCATGGCTCTATTGGTAGATGCAAATTATGCACCATGGCTCTATTGGTAGGTGCAAATTATGCACCATGGCTCTATTGGTAGATGCAAATTATGCACCATGGCTCTATTGGTAGATGCAAATTATGCACCATGGCTCTATTGGTAGATGCGAATTATGCACCATGGCTCTTCTGGTAGATGCAAATTATGTACCATGGCTCTATTGGTAGATGCATGTCTCATGTACCATGGCTCTGCTGATAGATGCAAATTATGTACCATGGCTCTATTGGTAGATGCATGTCTCATGTACCATGGCTCTGATGATAGATGCAAATCATGCACCATGGCTCTTCTGGTAGATGCATGTCTCATGTACCATGGCTCTGCTGATAGATGCAAATCATGCACCATGGCTCTTCTGGTAGATGCAAATCATGCACCATGGCTCTTCTGGTAGATGCATGTCTCATGTACCATGTCGCTGCTTCATTTTCTGTATCTTAGTCATTTTGTAAATTTCCAAAGGTAACCTGGATGCCTAAATAACTGATTTAACTGGTGTAATAAATCATCTGCCTAAACATGCATATTTCTGCTGAATGAAAGTCTATCAACAATGATGAACCACCCTCCTGAGATCCCAGAATTATCTATGGAGTGTTAGATTGTGTCTAAATTGTGATGCAAATTTTCAAAATAGGTGTTCATAAGAACTTTTACGGATTGCATAGTTTTCACTATGAGATGTATCATAATACAATGTTGCCTACTTAATTCGTTATAGTTGTGTGTTATTTTGAATATGGATCATACTTGAACATTATGTTAATGAACTACTACGATATAATCTGTAATCTATTATGTCAGGGTTGGAATATAATGTTTTGATTCTGTGTAGATGGTAGTTTGCTGATGATCACACTCATTACATTTAATCTGTGACTAATTTATTATAAAACTTAATGTTTGTGTGATCATAGTATTCAACACACTAATCCTCAATGTAGATTAGCAATATTGTCAGTTGCCAACTTGATGTTTGGGGAATTTAGAATAGATATACCAGTGAATGTGAAACCAGTATTAGTAATCAAGCATAGTTACCGTAGTTGGTGGTCTGCAATGAGCCCAACTATGTGTATTGTATGTATATTTTGTGTTGAAATATAATTTTTCAGAATCATTAGCAAATTTATGCTAACATTGCATGATGTTTAATCATGACAATTACTTTCCATATCAGTAGTGGTATTGAATATAACTAAACATTACAACTGATAATAGGTTCCAATGATAATTTGTTTACCATACATCCAATATGTCCCAGTGTAAGCACCATGATCGATTTAGATAAGATCTGTTTGGCTATCTAGCATTTTTCATTTTTTTAGTTATATTTTTTTTTAATTGATTTCAAGCATTTTCTCTATTTTATTTATTTTTTTCCAATTAAACTGATTAAAAACATCAATTAAAAAAATAGCAATTTAAACGAATAATTTGTTATAATATAGAGAAAATGCTAGATAGCCAAGACAAAAATCTTATTTTTATCAGGTTTGCTTCATGGTTTAGATAATATTAAGTGTTATGTAGTTTCTGAAGATGTTTAAACATGATATAGATAATTTTTAGAAAAAAGTTCTAGACTATATCTTACAGCCAATTGATTTCGATTTTTGTTCCTTACTTTTCTTGACGACTGTCTGAAATAAAACTGTTTGTAAATCTTAGTATTTTACAAAGTGTCGTGTAATGCATTTAGACTTTAACACAAAAAGTGCTTGCCACTAAAAGAAAACCTATGTGACCCAATGAGTATCATATAATTGCATTTATTTACATTGTGAAGAAATTTGTATTATGGTAAAAGCTTTTGATCAACTGTATTCATTTGGCAGCATTTAGTCCCAATAGCACTATCCTTTTTTACTCCCGTGTGCGAAGCACAAAAAGGGAGTCTTTGCAGTTAGTGTGTCTGTATGTGTATGTGTGTGTGTGTGTGTGTGTCCGCCTGTTCCACTGATATCTCAAGAACCATACATCAGTTTTTGATGAAACTTGGTGCATATATGCCCTGGGCCAATGCGCAGATTTGATTAGGTTTTGGTAAAAATCCATGCATATTAGTTACCTAATTTGCATGATAATTAGCTGATTTTTAGCTCTTCCACTGATATCTAAAGAACCACTCATTGGATTTTGATGAAACTTGGCACACAGATGCTCCAAACTAATGTGCAGATTTGATTAGTTTTGGGTAAAAATCTGTCCAATATTAATTACCTAATTTGCATAATGATTAATCAATTTTTGGCTTTTCCACTGATATCTCAGGTACTAATCATCACATTTCAATAAAACTTGGTACATAGATGTCATAGGACACTGCACAAACCTCATAGTTTTTAGGGTAATATCAGTATAATTAATTAATTTTCAGCTTTTGATATTTCAAGTAGTAATTGTCACATTTCAATGAAACTTGATACATAGATGTCATAGGACACTGCACATACCTGATAGTTTTTATGGTATGAGTACATATTAATTACCTAATTTGCATAATTAATTAATTTTCAGCTTTTTATATTTCGAGTAGTAATCCTCACATTTCAATGAAATTTGGTACATAAATGTCATAGGACACTGCACAGACCTGATAGTTTTTAGGATAATATCAGTAAATATTAATTAGCTAATTTGCATAATTAATTAATTTTCAGCTTTTGATATTTCAAGTAGTAATCACATTTCAATGACACTTGGTACATAGATGTCATAGGACACTGCACAGACCTGGTAGTTTTTAGGGTAATATGAGTACATATTAATTAGCTAATTTGCATAATTAATTTTTAATTTTTGATATTTCAAGTAGTAATCATTACATTTCATTGACACTTGGTACATAGATCTTCTAGGATTATGCAGAGACCTGATTAGTTTTAATTGGATATTAATTACCTAATTTGCATAATGTTCCACTGATATATAAAGAACCATAAATTGGATTTTAATTAAACTTTTAAAGATTAAAAATTAGTTTTTGGTAAATATTTATGCTTATTAATCACCTAATTAATATAATTAACACTGATATCTCAATTACTGATCATCACATTTCAATAAAATTTGGTGCATAAATGCTCTAGGACAATAGACAGGCCTGATTAATTTTGGGTTAAAATTTGTTCATATTAATTTTCTAATTAGCATAATCATTCATAATTTTTTTGTTCTGTTCTGTTCATATTAGTTACCTGATTTACATAATTAGTTTTCAGCTTTTCCATCAATATCTCATGTACAAGTAATTTTGAATTAATTTTTAATGTGTCTTCAATACTCTCAGCACACGGGAGTTCTTTCTAAGCTTTCTTTGATTTCACATTGTCTTCATTATATAACACCTTGTTCATATCAGCAGGCTGTCACTGCATGGGATTGATATCACTGAGTGCTAAACTATGATTTTTGCATATGCAGAGCTGTACAAAGAGCACTCAGTGTATGATATACCCACTTTAAATTGGCCATTGTGACTTCTTTTATCTGATCTTTGGTTAACCAGTATTTCATTTCTTCCATCACTAATCCCCATATTGCACATAAGTCACAGTATACATATACATGTATGTGTATGTATATTCACAACTACCAGGGAAAGGTATTCATTGTCTTTAAAACTTGCCATACATTTTGTTGTGTGTTCCTAATATTCAAAAGTAATATTATTTTCAAAGTGTAAGGTCCAAACTGTAGCCCAGGATATGAATATTGAAGAAATCCAGCACAGGTTGGCATGTTTTTAATAGTTAATAGTACTATGTAGTTTCATTTGCATTAGTCGGTCAAACAAGTCTTAGGAGGTTTCTGAGGTTGGACAGTCATTTTCGTCCATATTAACTAAAGTGGAATAACACGCCATGGTGACCAAAGAGACGGTCAATAAAACGAAACTGATTACCAACATGCAGTTGTTGTACCACCTGGTATTTTTTCCAGCACAGGTTCTCTTTCCGAAGCAGAAACACTCGCCCAGTGTATTGTTATTGTCGTGTGGTCCGTACGACACGTCCATGTAACTCACTATAAACACGACACATGCCAGTACAAGCTCTAATAAGATGCAGACTATGATAAAACATGCAGTGGTATTTTTCAAGCCATTACAGGAATCAATCGTGATGTATATCAACTGCATAATGTAGACTAGAAAAAGACAGACAGCTAGAACTCCAACAGTTGTCGTCTTCAGGGACGCGTAGGCGCTCAAATCATCCGTCTGCAACGAATGACACATTAGTAATTACTAGTATGGGATAATGCAATCACGCGGGAGATGATCACGTGGTTCAAAGCGGGGGGGGGGGGTCGTCACCGGCGCATGCGGCAGACGGCCGTAGTGTGTCGTTGTTTACAAACAAACGTCTACCCATGAGTCTTCGTGTTTTAAGCGTGCGAGGCTATCGTCGTTTGGGACTCCCGCGTGTGGGCAGGTGACGCTTTAAAACGTTAAAGGCAATCTTGAAAAAACAAATTTCGATTTTTAGGAAGACGCTGTTTTAATGGTATGCATGAACTGTTTGTCTTATTGGGAGTTAGTGGATTTTAACACGTGAGTTGTACCAGCTATTGTGTACGTGCAATGACAGCTTCATCGCATGGCTGCTTTATTCTTAAAGGGCGGTGGTCGTCGCGCCAGGCATGTGCGAGATATGGGTCTCATGTGAACAAAGATGGTGACTTCGACTTGTGCAAACCAACGAGTACACAGCTGACAAACTGAGACGTTGCCAAGCTTTAACTGGGCAATATTTTTGGTGATTGGAAGGTATCTAAAGTATCGCCGTCGACAATTAGTGTACGTACCTAGATCAAAACTCGTGATTTCAATAGAAGAGCGCGTTGGATTGTTGAAAAAGCAATGTTTTCTCAACACAAATGTTGCACATGCGCGGCGCGACGACCACCTCCCTTTAAAATAATTCATAATTAAAACAATTAATGAATGTAATTTGATATGTTCAGTGTCTAAACACCTCTAGATATACAAACTAATTCACTAACAACACTTCCTCAATTAATGATGTGACTAGTCCGAGTCGTCATCACTTGGTGATTGCTGCAGCAATGTTTACTTTCGTCATGGAACGAGGAAGTAGTGTAATAGTGCATATTACCAATCAACTGTTAGTTTTCCAAAACCATTGGATTGAGTGAGGAAGTTAGACGTTTTTTTTAATTATTATTTTGGCGTGTATATATATATGCGTTGTTAAGTAAAATAATGACTAAATATGGTCATGAATTCGATTCCTCTTCAATCTGCTTTCCAAACAAACTGCCATTATCTCATGGTCGTATCTCTAGTATGACCATTTTGTAAAAATAAACATTTTTTTTATTGCAATGATCTAACATAATCATGAATCGCCGACAAGACGGCATAATACAATTTGAGGGATTACTAGTTTAACATAATAATAGTAATCGTTACTATAGTCGTACATGTATATTACATGTTAAATATTTTGATGCCTCCTTATTATAAAATAGTTGAATGTATATCAACACCGACGTTATTAGTTTTTGACTAGTCGTGATGACTAAAATTTGTAGATATTTATCATTGGGTTTCGGACATTGTTAATAATTCACATGCATGTGTACATTTAGGAATTGTTCAAAGTGATTGGATATTGAATAAGTAAAGAGCCTTATTGTAAATACTAAATCGTTCTGGCTATGGACATTTCATAACCAAGGCGACCTTGTCTCACTCAGTCATATCCTTTTTTCTGTACCAAAAAAAAAATCACAACTCACCGATTTACCTGGTTCTCCTTCACACTTCCATTCTTTTGTTGGATCCAGACGTCTGAGTGGAAATTTTCCACCAGGCAGTGGCCCAATGATCATGTTATCAGCGTAGCATTTAAGATACACAGTTCTAGGGTCCAGACCAAACAATTTCCCCAGAGTTTTTCGCGTCAACTGTTGTTCCTCGAGGGTGACTCTACCCTCGATACGATAAGGCCCTCCACCGCTCCACACACCTTGTATTTGTCGGAACGTGCCAAAATCAACCCTTTCTACAACTGGAGAGGAGACGACTTGATTAGTGTTGACAGAGTTCATCCCCGTTGCACCGATTCTATTTGTGATTGAATACTCTTCCATTTTTGTTTGCGGTCATACGCTATGCTGTAGATACCACTGAGGGGGTTTTATAGACTGCACGTTGATATTTATGTCATGGCAACCACAACATACACATTCCTGTGCCAGGGGTTATCTCTTCATTGATAGCTGATTAAGACTGTGGATGTGTAATTTGGTTGGCTTTGTTAAGTTATCTTGTCCAATATGTTGTTTATAAAAACTGTCCACCTCTTAATCACATAAACGAGGATCCCTCTCTTTGAGGAATGTTGTCGCTTGAAGCTCATGAAAATGGATACAAATTTTAGAAATTGAATTATCTCAACAACAAAAAAGCTCGTTATCTCAACTCCAAAAATACTGACAGAAAAATCATCCAAGTGAAATTAATTATTAACAAGTTACAGGCATTTGGTATATGATTGGGTGTCAATAATTGACCTGAAATACCCCATTATTCCGGATGTTCGCGATGGCGCAACGACCTTAGTATGAGCCGCAAAGTAAAATATCCATGTATCTAGCTTTCAATGATTGAGGCTTGATGATGTCATACTCTTTTATTTAGATTTTTTGTTTTGCTGAACGTTATTCCAAGCTCTGTTAGTTTACGAGTTACAATTAAGGCGTGGTTCATTTATGTAACTCGATGTTCGTATTAACTCGAGCAATTCAGCATCTCATTTTTTTACACAGTTCAACGTGATACCAATTATAGTACAACAGACATATTCCCACGCCATCGACTGGTCAACTGCCCTCGCTCGTTGGGAATCTAAAAATAGACAATCCCCAGGAAGTCAGTGATATATATCCTGAGCATGCGTCGAAGATTTATATGACATACGTCTTGTAGGGGTGTTTTGAGGTGGAAAAGTGTTTCGGCACTTCACTCGAAACGTATACATACCATGTACAATTATTCGTAATATATGTTTTCTGAATATCACACAAACAATAATTATTTAATTCGTAAAAACGTGTCGCGTCGCCGAACTTATCGAGAGTAGTTCCATGGGACTTGTCTTCAGTAATACGTTTGGGTGGAGCGAACTAGGACTCAAAATGGAAGACCATTGCACTTTAACCGGTCGATCTGTAATGATTGGCTGTCAAAACCGTTGTGGTAGGCATCTCTGATGTAAACAAGTCTAAAGTTTAGAATTTTAATGACGCCATTCTTGGAGGGGTTTTGGAGTTGGTATGATGTACATTTTTGTCATCTATATCATCGGACGGCGTTACAAATCACAATACTGATTTGATTGCGCCATTTTAGATCTAGTGTTTGATATCAGTAATGTATCTGCTACGTTTGATTATAATAGGTGATTTTCCGTACAATTGCGAGATCTCGCGAGATGCATGAAAAACGCGCGTCGAACGTCTGCCGCAAAAATCGAACGATTTGATTTTGAACTAGAATTTCTTTATTTCGTAACTCACATCGACCGGCCGATCTTCGACAGAGGAATATTGCTTCCGAATACCCTTACTTAATCGAAATTGCCTATCATCGAATGTGTACAGCACATTATTAAGCATGGAAATGTCCCCAAAATACTTTCGCGTTTGTCGAATCCCACGCGATGTTTGACGCGACTACGACGCTATGACCTTTGTTTGTCCTGTTTTTACGTTCGATTTCACGCATAACGCGTGATTCTCGCAGTGAACGGAAAATGGTCTATTGTGTATCGTATTGAAAGTAATTAAATGAATAGAGAATAACACATTTTCTTCAATATCACTGTCCCTCCCTTCAATATCACTGTCCCTCCCTTCAATATCACTGTCCCTCCCTTCAATATCACTGTCCCTCCCTTCAATATCACTGTCCCTCCCTTCAATATCACTGTCCCTCCCTTTAATATCACTGTCCCTCCCTTCAATATCACCGTCCCTCCCTTCAATATCACTGTCCCTCCCTTCAATATCACTGTCCCTCCCTTCAATATCACTGTCCCTCCCTTCAATATCACTGTCCCTCCCTTCAATATCATTGTCCCTCCCTTCAATATCACAGTCCCTCCCTTCAATATCACAGTCGTTTAGGGGACTGTTTCTCTCGCCACACGAATCTATGCTGTCATGTTACTGTTGCCCGGTTTAAGTGAGGTTGACTTCTTTCCCCATGAAGTCGACGCGAGACCGACAGAACAAGGGACACTGAATTATTCAAGTTTAGTGGAAAAGTTGACTGTACACTTGAGTTCTATCTTACAACGTTATGTCACATGGTTCGACATCGGTCACCCGCAGGCACGCGGACGAGGATAGCCTTGCTTACAGTTCCTTGTTTATTTATTCAATAAAATAATATCTTATGGAAGTGTAACTCGACTTTCGTCATTTATACACTCCCATAGCATATTATTTAACAAAAAATAAACAAGGAACTATAAGCTATTCTAGGACGAGGCCAAAAATGACAACTAACGGTTATCTGAGAGAAATCTAGTTTACACACAGACTCAAGTTAATGCGTTGCACGAAGTCGACCCTTTCACCATAACGGTTATTGTAGATTCAGATTTTACTACCGATAACACACGGGCGGATCGAAACGATCACTCGGCGTAGTCATCAATATCGGTTACATTGAATGTAAAGTAATATTATTATGATTGTTTTCCCGATAAGCACTGGGTGATATTCACAATAGTGCAACAGTTTTTTTCTCGGTGTTTATATAAAAAGCAATGGCGCCCAGAATACCTGCAGCTGACATAGTAATATTCACGCAGAATCAGTGCAAACTTAAGCTTGGGAGAGGATATCGTTCTGGCAAACCTTGTTAGTGCAAACCGTGGTTCTCTTCCCGTGACCAAGTTTCAGTAAAAATCACGGTCCGGGAGAACAAATTTCCCATAAACGCATCCTTGTAACATATTTTCAAAAAAAACTTATTTACATAGTATATTTTATTTGAATTGAAATAACGCAATGAATACATAATGTGTGGAAAACTGAAAATCACGATCAGATGAACCTAACATTTTTACGTTACACACATTATATCAACACAGCACAGTTACGACTCTTTTGATTCATTAAAATTTCAAAAAGTACCCCCTGGCCATTGAAATATGTCAAAAAGACCAACATCCACCACCCCCATCCCCCACCCCGGTATATTCTTTGAGGAGTGGTGCAACGCACCGCCGATAAATTACAAAATTATACCTTTTACCTCGAAAATGTTAAAATGGAATGCATTAAACAATACACGCAACGGCTAAGCAAGCTCATCAGGAATGAACTCGTCTAGGTAACGTTCACTCTGAAAAAATATATTTTGTGACTATAGCGGGAAAGATAATCGGAGTGTATGCATGTCTAATTTAGAAAGGTTTATGTGTAAACTCATATTGATTTTTCTTCGAAAAAAACTGTAAATGTATAACGAAAGTTGAACATTACATCTCGACATTCAAGATGATCGAACATAAGATCTAATAAGTAACCCCTCACCAAATGATGCAAATAAAAGACAGAAACATACGAAGTCTGTTATAAAAAGCGTTCTTCAATCTTCATTTGAAAAGTAAATAATAACAGGGTTCGAGAGTGTAGTTCTCTGTATATTGGCAAATACCGGTAATGTACCTGTGGACTGAATGGATATTTATTCCTGGAGTATTGTATTACTAAATAGGTCACCCATAGCCGCCTGTCATTACGTGTACTTGGTTGTCTTAGTCGAAATCGAGATGCCTTGCTCATCAGAATAAAGCCATGTTTGAATCTCATCATTCAGGGAGATTGCCATACAACATGATGGCTGGTAAAGCTAGCGTCAGCAATACAATACTAAGAACAAACATCAGATTGTTGTACCAACGTGAATTCTTTCCCCGCGCCAGTTTCACTCCACAACATTTACAAGCGCCAAGAAGACTGTCCTCATCATACGGGCCATACGTTACGTCCATGTATCCGACAACGAAGAGCACGAATCCAAAGACGACACTCACGACAATACACAAAGAGAGAAACACCATCGCGAAGTAGAATGTCGCTCCTTGGTTGCCATCATTTGCCAAAAGTATGTGAATCAAAAGTGTGATGAAAGTCAATAATAAAATAATGACCAGAATCCCAACAGTGGCGGTTTTTGCCGAAGTGTAGGCTTTCACCTCGTATTTCTGAAAACAAAAATACGACAAAACATATAACAATTTGTTCTTGAAAATGGTAAATGATTTTTACTTAGTCAAGAAACAGTGTACTGAAATAAAACATTGTGTACATTTAGCGTGACTTCTTAAGTTACTGTAGTTTATTCTGTGACGTCGAAGTCTCTTATAATTGAAAATTCTCCAATATATATTTCTACTAAATTGATATATTTAACTACCAATCCAGTAAGAAGTACCATGACACTGCTACGAGAAGCAATATTTCATAGGGATAGTTTCCGCACAATTTACAAATGTTGATGCCTGAAATGTTGGCGAAAATCACTGCTGTATATGTGTTTGCGTATTTGCGTAGTCATGCACAGCCTTCATTTGGTTAAAAATATCGACTGCCTTACGCTTAGGTGACTTACCGGTCTATCTGGCTCCCCTTCACATACCCACTCTTTTCTAGGATCTAGTCGTGATGTTGGAAATATACCACCTGCCACCGGCCCAACCAGTGTGTTGCAGGAATAACATTTTAGATACAAAGTTTTCGGATCAAGACCAAATAATTTACCCAAAGTTTTACGATTTAGTTGATTGCCATTTAACCTAACTCGCCCCTCCATTCGATATGGACCACCGGCATGCCACACTCCTTGAATCTCGCGGTATTCATCGTCACTGTTCGTTGGACGTGCATACTGCGTCGTTTCGTGCTCAATTGTATCTTGGTCCGTAGCGGGACGGACTGAGATTCTGCGACTATGTGGCACAAAAGATGGCTGTCTTGTTAATTCTGTTGTTCGTTGTGTTTCCACTGTTGCTTCAGCGTCCATTGCTGTTCAGGCCATTGGGCATATAGAGCTGACAACTAAGCCCGTTGAACTAAAGTTACAATTATGCCACTATTGTGCAACTATGCCACTTGAACCATGGCGACAGTACCAACAACAAAGCTGGAGTGAACTTTGCACAATCCGTGCAAATGATAAACTTTTAATGTTTCCGTATTGTGTGGATGCCGTACAAGCTTAACAGGCGTATTTATTTAGTCATTAGGTGGTAGATTGAATGTAACTTAATACACTACGGCGACTAGAACAAAGTTAGGCTATTACCCACATTTTCTCACCATAAGGTTATATGACACATTGTATTTCCCATGTAATTCTTGACAGTAATTCTAATAAAACTGATTTTTTTTATCAACAAACCATAATTGCTCATAATCTGGATCATGGTGTAATGGGTCTTCATACGAAATGTAATAAATACAAAACCTTTGAGTTAAGAATGCATTATACTCGTTTGGGCACAGGTTAATCAAACATTTTGTACTCTATAGAAATCATATATATATATTTAATTATTCTATGAACAACATACATATTCGAACGGATTATTTGTAGCGGCGAATGAGACAAAGTGGCGTGTCCAAGTGTCCTTGGTGTAATCTTTGTTCATCGTATAAGAGTGAAATGCCTTATTCTGCTATACTTCTATTGTTCGACAGCTAAAGAAACTACATAATCTGACAGATCCAAGGTACTTGCATATCATATATCGGAGCCATTGGAGTGGTACCCCTCCAACCAAGGGTACCATTTCAAGCACAGTGTGCAAGGGTGTGTGGCGCAATCATGCCCGACCCCACCCACTACAAGACTACTGTTTTTAGAAATTACATACACATATATATATATAGAACAGATCAGAGTTAAAAATACGCGCGGCCCTATCTGTTGGAAAACAACATAGAGCCAGAGATGGTTCTCGAATAACAGTTTTCAGACGTTTTTCTCAAGATTATTTGACCATTTCCCGTATCTTTCACATTTGAAAAAAAATCAAACCCACTTCAAATCTAGACCATAAACATGTCAGTATTGATAGCACTTATATACCAACTGATGTGAAAATATATCCAGTCTGGCGGCACATGCCCGTACAGTTATACTTTTTTTTTCATTGATATGTAACAAATATTCGTATTTCGTTAATGCATTTTTTTGGTCAAAAACAACCCACATATGAATCTTTAAATTACATTTGCTGTAGTAGCTCAATGATATAAATGTCGCTCATCGATTCATTTTTTTAAAGTTTCATATAATTTCCCATGTTAAACATGGAGCAAATAATAAGACCATGTTGATCGAGTCCAGTAGAATATCGATTGTATATGCTGATATATCTACGTTTTTACTCAACGATGTACTCCAAAATAATATCAGTGTTTCGACGTCGTGCGTTTTACACACACAGCATATTTAAAATAATACACACTGTATCCTATGGAACTGAGACATAAAACAACAAAAAACACGATAACAATATTTATGCTGAAAATATGTTTAATTACAATATCTATATATATTACTAATTTACAAGTTAGATCAAGTGTTGATAGTTTTATTGAACTTCATCTGGGATAACTGCTAGGTCTAACTCATCAGCAACTTGTGGCGAGAACGGATTGTACGAACACGCTTCGCATTCACATTTCTCGATAACAACGTATTCATATGATTGTTGAAATTCGGTTCCATCTCCATTTTGACACACAAGTTCCATCTCCGCTTTTCTCATTTCTATTGGCTTACAACATTTACAGTCGGCTTGTATGTAGTCTCCAGTAAACATAACAGTAGCATTGGATATACATCGTCCTGCACAATACGTCTTGGGTACCATCACTGGCTTAACAGTCACACAACCATCCACTTGAATTTCTACTTCTTCTGTACTGTGTCGACAGTTTTCAGAACTACTGGGCTCTGTCAGGTCAAAATATAAACAAACAAAATTAGATGTGCATCGTACGTACGGTCTCACGTTTGTACAGTGATTGCGCATGACAACACTCTTAAACATAACATTCGGAACGCCGTTTTGGCTTCATTGTCCCCCATGCGGCTTGTAGTCTGCGTTTCAATCTCAGTCCGAGTTCAATGTACAGGCACACGATGGTCAGGATAACCGACGCTCAGAACTTTATCGTGTTCTTGTAGAACTTCACTGATTTATATACAGAGAAATGTCGGTTATCAACGATTTCCGTCAAAGCTGCGGGACACTGCCGCTGATTACACCTTCTGGCCGTTACTGCAAGTTCTAATACCTTCTGAAGATATTCGTCATGTGACTTCGGACATAAATTTGCTAGTCAGTTTTTATAGCTTTTATAATTGCTTAAACAAGCTATTAGGCCTTTCTTAAGGTCCGATCGAGTAAGAAACGAGGGCTCGGAATTTGTATCACGCCATCGGTGGGGTGTGCTCGTGTGGTGCGTTCCTTTATGCAAATTTCGAATACGTCACTGATATAAATGCTCCGAGATTATTTTCTATGTTTCCATCGATCGGGTTGAGAGATCAATGAGGGTCGGCAAGGGGTGTTTTTGTAAGCTGTAATTAATTGATTTTATTTTCGTGATATTGTAATTTAAATAAATAAAAAACATAAATTCGTAGGCATGGGCAAGGCGTAAAATGTAATCAACTATTGTATTCGTCCGTAATTTGTACAAGGATATTATTTTTTGTAAGCGAATAAAGCATTTTCCAAATTAAATGTCGTAATTCGTACGCAATTTTCAATTGTGATTCTTTAACACAAATTATTAACAATATTATAAAAATGTAAAATGTAATTTGCTCTATCTGTAAAGTGTAAAAACCTATTTTTACTGTAAATGGAACTTTCATTTTATTCCCTATAAAAACGTTAAATCGTCAAATGCCGTTTTTAACAGCTATCCCCCTCCCCCACAATAACATAGGTTACAGGCTAGGCGTTGATAATTCAGTACATATTGATTGGTACTGGTACAGCTACATTTATACAACAACACTGCGGTTTGTTAGAAAACTCCCAACACTACATATCCTCGAATCAAACAATGTCTAAACGAACACTGCTTCTGAACACATACAGCCCATCTCACACACGAACATGAAGAATGTGTGGATTATTTGGACTTACCACATCGTGGACAGCATACCCCATCATCGTGCTTAAGATATTCGCCTTCCTGTCGATTAAAACAAAGAATATAATTCAATGTTTATATCATAACTATAATACAGTAAACCCGATTCAAGTCCCTTGCCGCCGCACCACTGTGACTCCGCCATAGCTTGCGGCGAAGTTATTACCACCACCAAGAGTAATTCGCTCTGGTCACCAGTGCGTTGTTGCATTATATTACGGAAGTGTATTATATACACGTTATGTACGTTTATTTACATTAAGTGCATTACGTGAGCTTGTGAGTCGCGATGTTAACCATTAGTTTAATAGATTCAGATTCAGCTAAGACTGGTCAATCTGTTGAATTGTATGTCAACATTAGTTCACGCATGCAGTCCCTCAACTGAATAAAAATGGCGCTTCTACTTCAGAAAAACCCCGTCATCAAATAAATATCTGTTTGAGTGTATAACAACTCATTGATCTGCGAGTTTCATTTTTCCCTGGAAGTTACCATTAATATATCTTAGCGTTATAGATTGTAAACAGTGTTGTTTAATATTTCTATGATGTGAATGATTGATTGATTGCCAGTTAACAAAAAAGATATAGACGGACCATTTCCGCCCTACTTCATAAGTATCTCCAGTCTGCCGTTGATGGCAGCATTTACAAAATTAAACCGGCGGGACGAAGCGGGATACAGACTGAAAGTCCATACTTTTGCACACTACTTACTGGGCATGTATAGGAGCAACTGTTTTTGATGCTATGGTATTCGACACCATGATGTGTACAGTTTATAGTAATACACGGGTCTTCGGACGTCAGAGGTAAAGTTTCACCGATATCATACATAACATTTTGGTAGAAACATCCTAAATGAAAAAAAAAATAATTAGCATTGTGAAAAAAAATAATAAGATTTAATATGATTGAATCTTATACATATATTCAGACATGTACGTGGACGCAGTAGACCGTGAAAAAATAAACACATCTACCAATGATGCAATAGAGTTTGATTACCACGTTAAGACACTGCATGTTGGTGTCACCATGGAGCTAGAAAGCTCCATACACGAACCAAGGAACGCCCAAGAATATACCAAAATCTTTAGTAATTTCAACTATGATTACAAAGTACAGTAACTAGGAAGATATACATGTCACTACTACGATTATAAAACAATACCAAAGCAAATTCAAGTTCAGATTGCAGAATAATAGGAAATAGACCAGAGTCTCATCGTTAGTTTATTTTTTTTTCTCAAGAACGTAGATGTGCTCGCGTTGACTGTCACATCGGAAATGGCTTGCCGAAATGAATATAATAGTAAATCGTCCAAATGAACGTTGAATACATTGGCGTTAATATTAATGCATTAAGATCACTGAATGACAATCAATAATTATTTAGGTTTTTACATTGCGAGTAACTATCAACAAATCTTACCTGTGGCAGTTGTACTTATTTGTGATGGGGTCTTTTGAGTTGGCGTGTACTGACTGTTTGAATCTTTCGGAACTGTTGTCACTGTATTCGTATTGAAAATATAAGTTAATATAAACTACACAACGAATAATAAGCTAGTATAGCGTCCACATTAATACTTTTAAAACAAAAACAATTCTATAAAGTGAGCAAAAGCAGAAACGCACGGCAGAACTGTTTACCTAAAGTCGACGGACTTGGTCGTGTAGTAGTGTACACAACAGTAGTATTGGTCTCTGGGGTAGTTGTTGTCTTCACGGTTGTTGTTTCACTTGTGGTTGGTCCAGAAGGTGTGCTAGTTGACTTGACAGTTGTTGACTCGCTCACGGTGGACCCAGTCATACTGCTTATAATAGTGTTGGTTGATGAAACAGTGGTTGTTACTTCTGGAAATGAAATATTAAGCATCATGGTATTTATTGACATAATTTATAGACACATAACATAACCATAAGACAATGCATTCCATCTAGCCGAACTGGTGTCTGTCATTTGTTATTTCAGTAAACGCACCAGGTGTTGGCGATATTTCTTCACTTGTAGTTTCCACAATTGTAGTTGTTATTGCCCCTTCAGTTGTTGTTTGGCTAGTTGTCTTCACTGTTGACGTAGGTTCCCAACTAGTAGTTGGTACAAAGGTGGTAGTGGACACTGTACTACTTGTAACTGTTGACTGAGGCGGAGCTGCAGCTACAAAACAAATGTACATCGAGTATGTTACCAACACAAATGTAATAAAACAGTTATTTGTTAAATTCAATTATGGAACATGCCTCTCACCTTGACATCCTTTAAAGACAACGTTCAATAATGTCGGCTTGTATTCAAATTCAACGGGTATTAATTTAATGAATTTCACTGGGAATCCTTGTAGGTCAGGTAGGTAGTTTGTAACTACATCTTGTCCATTTTGATTACCCTTAAATATCTAGAGAAAAGCGAATATATACATAGAATTATAGTTTACGATGGCTAGGGTTGATTGCTCGTCGACTATTTGTTACATGTCTAATAAAATGATTTAATCTTAATACCTCGTTATATCTGCACACAGCTATGATAATGTCTATTGACAGAACACGAATATCACAGATAGAATTAGAACACATGTTTTTGGCGATGTGTTGTATCATTGTAATGCATTTCATGTTGAATGTATTTATTATATTGTTACAAAAAAAATTGTTCATCTGCACGTGTCATGTTATGGGTAAAATCAAGCATATAATTATACGACTGTTCAAGGTACATACCTCGTCATCCACTATGCCCCAATTAGCCGGTATCAATGCATCAATCCCAGGTCTTATTTTCTTTGGGTTTCTAACTCTCATAAAATTAAAACCATCAGTTGATAGTTCAACTGCATAATATGTCACATACTCATCTCCTCCAACATCTGAAAGTCCCGAGGTTGTCACTTCTACCACATTACTGTTTTCTTTCAACTCGAATACAATCGACGGGGTTTCCTGATCGTCAAGTTCATCAGTAAAAGGCTGTGTTACGCCAAGTTCGACAATCTCTTCCATTCCAGCTTCATTTATGCAAAGATCTGATAATTAATAAGCTATTATTATAATTACATATAACATTACATATATGTTTTTTTTTACAAAATTGCTATAATTACTAAAGTATAATACTTCATATTCCATCCATGTAGCTAGACACTACATGATCATCATAACTAGTGTAGCATTAAAACATATTAGATATTTTTTTATAGAAAAACAAGTCATGGTATAAATCTTACGGCTGATGGGAATTTCAGATGAAGGTGAAGGAGCCATACTTCCAGTGGTAGAAACTATAGTGGTCGTTCCCTCTGGACTCGTAGACTCCGATAAAGTTGTCTCATTTGTTGTTATAACATATGGTGTGGATATCACTGTTGACGTTGTCTCAGCAATAGTTGTTGTTACTAATATACAGGTAAAAATATTATTATGGTAATCCCAATCAAAACACTAAAATAGTATATCGAGGTATTTATGAATGGTCAATGCTGTGCGTTATATATATGACGTGCCCACACCATTGAAATTACTTAAAAACGGTAAATACATTCAAAATTCGGGAAAATATCCTGCTATTAAAGAATACATTGTAATACAATACTTTGTATTTACATCAGTAGTTCTGACTTACCCGGCGATGAAGTAGTTGTTTTGGTAGCTAATAGAGAAATAAAATATCATTGTTAAAGAAGAGCGTCAAAGTTTTAAAAAATGGTATATCGTAGTTATTATAATATTATAGTTGGGCCCTCATTGGACTGCGTTAGACCAATCACTAACTATAACTCAATTTAAATGTCAGCAAAACAATTCTGAAATATGCTACTCTATATACAGACGGATAAATGTTATTATTATGACAGATTATTGGTAACATCAGATGCAAAATCCAGACTAAACACAATTAAACTCACTAGTGTATATTGTACTGGTCTCTCCGGTTTTTTTCTCAGTTGTGCTTGTTGATATAGTTGTGGTTGGGCCAGTTGGTGACACTGTAGTATTAACGGTTGTTGTCTCACTGGTCGTTGACTCTGGAGTTGTATATGTGGTGGTAGTTGATAGAATAGTAGTTGTTACCTCTGAAAACAAATGGTCATAATTACCGCGTGGAACAATGGGTTAATACATTCAATAATAATGGAAACATGTGTGATACTTATATATGGCTCATTGCGAAATCTCATCGAGGCGAGGCTATGATGTCATTACTCTTAGAATAAGTAGACAACAACGAACGTGAAATGGATAAATATATATTACAATTAGCAAGTTCATGTTCAATTAACAAGTTCCTATTAAATAGTTAAACAAATCTGTAATATGAAGATGAAAATAATTTACCTGGAGAGCATCCCTTTGTACTGATTACCATGGATATTGACCCTTCATAAAAACGTGGAGTAATTACAATGTACTGTATACTCCAAGACATTTCTTCTGGTAAGAAGATGTCATTCGTCTTTTCATTGATAGAGTCCTCATTACCTCGGAATATCTATACAAACAATTACATCATGAATTTACTTATATGTATGAATGCCATAATAATATTTCGTGATTAACAGAACACCATAATGTGCCGATCTTACCTGTTCTGGTAGTGGGTCTTTATTTAACAGTTTTTTGAAAGGAGATGATTCTGGTTCTGGTCCGCGTTCTTCCCCGTTATTCAATCTATAGTAATTTTTGTCATCCGTTGAAACATCAACAGTATACGATTCAATAAAATCGCCGTCGTAACCTGTTGTCGCGACTTGCATTACTTGACTAGGTCTCGGATATTTCAATTTAATCCACTGTTTATCTTTTTCTGGATCACTATCAGTCCATGTTATAACATTGTCTTCCACACTACGGTGACCAGAAGACGAATCGTGACTTTCTATCTCAAGCAAAGGAGCGTACTCAGCTGACATATCTGATTCACAAGCACCTACAAAATCATGACAAATATGTCAATATATTCTGAACATTCTATCATTTCTATGTCATAAATATCACTATAAAAATGAAATTTTAACAAAACTACAACAACAACAATCATCATTTTCAAATAACCAAGAACGAAGTGGAATTGTGAAAAAATAACATCCTGGGAAATTACATTCCGTAATAATACCCGAATGCTAGTCAAATCAGAAAGTTTTTTTACAAGTTCAGACAATTTTACGGACACCCAGAATTTCCCTCACGGGGAGGGCTGTGGCAAATGTAGAAATTTATAAACTTATGAAGTTATTATTTTGTTGAACCTGCCTGGTGTTGGCGACATTTCTTCACTTGTAGTTTCTACAATTGTAGTTGTCAATTCTCCCTCAGTTGTTGTTTGGCTAGTTGTCTTCACTATTGTGACGGGCTCCGTATTAGTGGTAGGTACAACGGTGGTAGTGGACACTGTAGAAACTGTCGACTGAGGACGAGTTACCTCTATAATAAAACAAAAACGCATGTTGTATTTAACTAATTAAATAAATGTGAAATTATAAAAGTTACTAATATTATTATTCTCTGGGTATTAATAAATATTTAATAATCGTTAGTTTATAAAATAAGCAAATAAATTGGAATCACTGTTACGAATAAAACAAAACATCACTGTTAACCGTTTGACATATTCCATATGTTTCAAACGTGTTATATTATTATATTATAATATTTTATTTTGATTTATTTACTTATGGCGAATGGTTCTACTATTTTCGCATTATTAAACAGGGAATTCCTTTTTGTCAAGTCATATTACCATATTGACCATGAATTGGAGCATCAACGGAAGAAGTGAATTCCTTCATGCAGCATTTAAAATAATGGACATTGCCAGAATAAGTATGCTATGGTTCCCCTCCTTGTATATTAAAGGTGACTCAACAGTTGACTAATTCACCGTGCATATAAATGATGAAAACATGCGCTTTTTTGCATGCCATCTTTGTAAATGTTTGAATGTTCTTCATATTCTATAGTGTTACATATGTTATGTAGCCGTTCATTAGTATGGGTGTTATCTTGTTTATCTACATTTTATATATAACATGTGATCTCTAAGTTAGATGTCATAATGCCCCATCATTTATCTAGAATGATTAGGCCTGATCTCTTTTGAGCGTGGCAGCAGCTCAACTAAAACGAAACATTACGCAGTTGGAGTCTACTAGTACATAGTGGCTGTATTTTTAATTCAATAGTATAATCATTAGACAAGTAAAAAAGCCATGAAAACAGCTAGTAAATTGTAACAGAAAACACATGACATTTCGTGACGGATGACTCGTGAACACAACCGTGGATAATGCAAGAATTAATACAAATATGATATTTTATTTGCAGAAACCAAACTCAAATACTTATTATCACATTATATCCTAATACGTTCATGTACGAAGGACAGTCGTATATATAGACGTTTCGTGTTTGACTCTCACTTATTTATCTACAGCTGAATAATATGCAATAATGTGTCAGCTTGTTTAAATCCTATGATAGTTACCTGTTGTTATGGTTGAATATTGAGTAGTTGTTGATTCCTCAGTGATCACAACAGTAGTTGATTCTTCAGTTGTAACACTGAATTCTGTAAAGATGTCAATTCAGCTCGTATCAATTAATCGTGATACAATTTACTAACATCAAGCTTGTAATTTAATATTTCACAATATAAACCATGCTATCAAACAGAAACTGAAAAATGAACTACCGATCTGTAAAAATATTTATTTGTACTGAAATGATTTGACAATTATTGGTCACTATAATTAAAATTAATGAGTATCTGCTGAAACCACTATATGTAAGATTCTGAAAGAAAAACAAAGTGCTTGTAATACCTTCACATCCTTCTAATTCAACATCCAACAACGTTGGTTTGCTATTGTATGCTATTGGTGAAATCCTCACAAACCGCACTGCCACGCCTGGGACTGGAGGCAATTCATTGGTAGCAATGACATTTGGTTCTTCATTACCCACAAATACCTAGTGTTCACGATACAAAACAAATCAAATCAAATCAGCTGGCTAACGTAATTTCACACTTTGCAATAGTTACATGTACACTTTTATCAAATATTATAGAGATTTAAGTCGAAATTATAATAAAATTGGGCATCTGAAAACGAAGTTTAAACTACTGTGCGGTGACCAATAATGTACATACTATAACAGGTATCTAAAAACATGACACATACACACTGAATGAAACACATTGACAATACATACCTCTGCAGGATTAACATCATCTGGGAAGATCGGGTTAGAAGATTGTTTTGGATTTTCAAGTCTGATAAAATCAGTCCCATCTTCTGATACATCTACAGTATAATATGTTACATACTCGTCTTCCTCGCCAATGTATCCCTTTGTGGAAATTTTGATCACGTCACTGGGATTTTCTAGTTCGTACTCTATCCAAGGATGTGCATAATCATATTCCAAGGGTGTCCATGAATTCTTTATCTCATCAGTCGAAGATGACGTTCTATATACGTGTTTCGGCAATGAAATCAACTCCATGGCTTCATCAAACCTACATGCTCCTACAAAGAGTAACAAAACAGAATTTACTTATCTTGATTATACACAGATTTTGTATTTACAATGTGCATATCTATCACAGTTGTTTAGTATACATACGTGTTGCAGTGGTGATTACACTGGTTGTAGAAACGGGTGTGGTTTTGGGTAGTGTTGCCGACACGTGTGGGGTAGAGCTCATCGATGACAACGTAGATGAAACGTATGGAATAGTTGATACATTCTGAGTTGTGGTTCCTGCAGGGCTAACTGAAAGGGATGGAGAACCACTTGGTGATGCATAAGTCGTGCTTTCTTCAGTCGAATATCCTTTTGTTGTCGTTACAGATGTAGCAAAGGCAGTTGTTGTGAGTGCAACGGTACTGTGCATGGAACTAGACGCTGCTGTCTTGCTCGATTCAGTTGTTGATGACTGTGAGGTGGTTGATGGGATTGATGATGTAACGTAAGTAGTTTTCATGGTTGGGCTTAAAGGTTGTGTAGTTGCTGGGGTAGTGACAGTAGTAACTGCAGATGTCTCGGTTGTTTCGACGGTGGTTGTTCCTTCGGGAGAGCTTGTAACCTCTGTTGTGATAACTGATGTAGTAACACTTGCTGTGCTTATGGCTCTGCATTCACAACAGACACCTTCACTGTTGTCCAAAACCAGGCCTTGCTGTAGATGAAAACTACAATTTTAATAACTATCCTTTATAATTAACTTTTCTTTTTTCAGAATCATTGAAAACCATCCTACACCCATTGAGAATGAATTCTTGCCCATTACTAAGTAAAAAAATGAATTATTGCTCATATTAAAGTTATTTCAGAAGTGTTGCGTAAATGTTATAATTATCCAAACCAATGATTAAACGAACCTTCGCACAATATGCTTCAGTCAAATTACACCCAACTCGACAGTTCATTCCATGATATGTGTTGCCATTGTTATCAACCATCAATTCACAAGTACATGATTGACAGCTGCCCTCCCATGCAGTTTCTCCCATCTGTTGATTGTGTATAAAAATGAAAGGAAATATAAATATTTATGATGCATAAACATGCTGAACTACTTAATATGAACATAAGTTAACGTCTTATGTGTGATGAATACATATGCTGACCTTATTCCTATCAACTGTGGCTGAGCTGAGTTTATGGATAACAACTAGAGCTTAGTCTTATGTGTGATGAATGAATGAATGAATTAGTTAGTTAGTGTATATCAACTTGGGCAAACACATTATGTATGAGTAATAGACAAACTTTTAACTAATATATATCAATTACAGCTGTACTATTCATGTAATTAATGTACAAATTGAACTAGTACAATTAATGAATATTAGTTGGTTGTATTCTCATTAGCGTTACAATTCATTCAATGTAAATAAACCATTGGGATCAAGAAATGTGTTTTACCTGGTACTCAATTTCATTGTAAATACAACCTGGGCATTTTGACGGTAGCTGCAAACATTGTGAAGAACCCCAAATATCATCTCTAATACTTCCTTCTGGACACATGCACGATTGACATTCTTCTTTACTTTCGCATGGAGAGACAACTCGTGCGCCTGCTAACTTATGATAACAATCAACTATACAGCTGCATTCTTCAATACAAGCTGGAATTAAAAAACAGTTTATAATTATTAATGTTCTATCATCAATGATACACAGTGAAAAAAGAACACATATTATTATGAATTGGTATACTTACAACTTGTGGTAGTTTGAATAGAGGTTGTAGTTGATACTGTAGTCGTTGTCACTAGGAATGAAAAAAATGCACTATTGTAATTAAGATTCGTTCATTTGAATACATGTATTAAGTAGTCTGTGTTGATAAAATACAAAGTTTCATGCTCAATAGACATAAAAAACACTTGTTTTGTTATCTGAGCTTAATCTTCACCACTGCTAATACTAATTCAGTCACAAACCAAGAATGCAGTACGGGGAAGTATTCATAATAAACTCATCCTCGGACGGCACAAATTATAGGTTAGATTTTCAACATTCTGGAAATTCATTCTGGTGGGAACATCAAATTATATTGTTGCTATGGTAATGTATTTGTGGGGTAGTTTTATTGAAGTGATTGTTTATTACAACGAGCATATTTCAACGCAGCAGAATGACTATTGGGATGTTTTTGTTGGTTGGTTTATACATTGTTGCATAACTGGCACTGTAAATAGAAAAGAGTCAGAAATTTACCAATCGACGGTAAGCAACTTTGTCATCTGCGATGCAGTGAAATGAAAATACACACAAGCCTAACTTGATGTTGAGAAAGCATACCTAATTCTGGACACCCGTGCAATTGTATTCGCATACTTATTCTGTTAACAAAACCATTGGGTGTTGGTTGAATCTTGTAGTAGGTTGCAGGGGGAAGGTCCATTGGTAACACGCGCTTCACTGGTATATTAGCATCACCTTTTAGCCCAGGGTAGATCTGGAAACAAGTGCGATTTGTATCAAACCCATTGCACAACATATCTTTCAAACTCACTTCTGTGAGTATATACCTGTCATCAATGCATATCATAGAAGGACACTGTATGCTATCGGTTTGTAGAACGTGGTCGAAATAGCATTAACGCATGTTTCTTCATAGTATGGTTTTCACGAGTATTGGAGTTGACATTTTAGTCGCATTACTCGTCGCAATAAAGTGCTAAAAATTGTGAAGCCCTTTATTGGTTATATTGAACATTTTCCGCGCTATGCAACAAAGAAGAGTGAGATAATATTGAGCATATTGAATTTGGGTCTGGAGATATATAACATGCTGAAACTTCATTATTTTCATCAATGATTGTGAATTTGTTTAATTTGATTAGGAGTACATTTCGGCAATTTCGCACTGACAATTTAGAGAAAAAAAACTTAAATGATACTGATCTTTTACAAAATAAATCTTTTTGTTCATGCCTAATGTAAACACAGGAATCATTTATAGTATAGTTAGGTTACTTAAAATTCAACAATTCTCTCAGATATATATCTTCCACTTTATGATTTTAGCCAGAGCGTAGCGCAGTATATAAATAAAAATCACACCCTAACAAATAAGCTAAAATATGTCAAATACATTGGGCAATATTACCTTGGCAATTGTTGGCAGAGCAGATGGTCCACTGGTAACTGGGTGCCAGTCATTGGGCTCTCCGGTATTACTGTAGTAAACTTGAAATGCTGTAACTTTTTCTTCGCCAAATCCTTGCAAGACTATACCAGTAAGATGTGTTGGTTGATAGAAGTGTACAAACAATGCTGGTGCATTATCAAGCGAATCAGGAGACCATGGAGCCTTGCTATCAATAAAAGCTGACTGTGCTGACCTGTCGGGTACCTCAGAGGACCCGTATAGAGTGTAACCGACATCCGACAACTGTCCCACTAACGGATCGTTGCAATCTATGATAAATGTGTGACAAATAACAAATACAATTGTTAATAGTTTGTTGACAGAGACGCAAGTAATCAACTGTCATCGAGGCGAAGAAAACTGTTACCTCATTGGTTTTACGGGAAGATATAAAGGAGAAAACAATAAAAAAGGTAAATATCATAAGATATATATATCGCAATAAAATGTCATGTCCTTTAATATTTAATATTCGTGATGAATTGCTTATTTCATAACAATTCATGGTGACCTCTACCGGCAATTTATGCCACCATTTAATTCCATTAGACACTGATCCTGGCGGTCAATGAGACTGGAATGTATATTTCGGCATATATTTTTCAACAACTACCTAATAAAATCATTGACTTGTGTATACTGTTAAAAAATACATGCGTGCATGACACTGACCTGGTTGGAATGTGATCGGCATGGTCGTAGTGACTGGTGATGTTGTAACAGTTGTGTGCTTCACTGTTGTAGCCGAGGTAGTACACATATCTTTATGTGGCTCAACAACACATTGTCCATTGTTCATTCTACCTGTAGCTCGATCGAAATCGCAATAGCAATCATCTGTAGCACAACCTTCAATTGGCTCTTCGCATTGACTGAAATCACCACCACAGTCAAGATAGCAGTAGCACAATTCTCCACATGGAAGGTCTAGACAAATAGGAACAGCACGATGTACATCAATGTATATATTGTATGTTACCGAATTGCCATTGTACAAATAAACAGTTTTTTTCTGTATCATGTTTGTGACAATCGAAACAATAATAATATCAGGGAAACTTACATTCTTGCGTTGTTGTAACTGAAGGAGTGGTAGCTGAAATGAAAAAAGGAATAATGAGTATCAATATAAATAGTCGTAAGGTAATATTTGTAGACGAATAATTTGATACATTCAAATGGTCCGTGCAGTTGATCACTATGGTTATAATGTCTATCGTTCTCACTCATGACATGAACATTCAAAACGTGGTTACAACTGAATGTTCATCTCATGTTAAATAAACAGTTTTGTCCTAGTTTATTCGTATTTATTTTGTAGACTCAAAACCAACAATCACAAATACGTGAATGAATACGAGATTATGTATGACACTTACGTATATTTTGGCAGTAGCAGCAAGTACCAGGTTGGATAAATTCCACTAACTCTTGATTCTATTATTAACATAAAACAAAAACAATGGTTATATTCTATAAGTAAATGCAGCTATAGCCTGGCATATGATTATAATCGTACGATGTGGATTTGTTAAAACATCAATAATGATGATTTCATTGTATGACACTATATATTTACATCTGCCAATGACATGCAATGACACGGCGATCATGCGATCACGTCATATATGTGTCTCCTTTGATGCACTTATTTACCAACGACATTTATATTGAATGTTTATTTTTCACTACTAAATGAATATATCTACGCATTGCCGAGTAATATCAGAAGAAGACATATAAAGAATTTAGTCAAATAAATAAGCAATAATATCGATAGCGTAAAAACAGTTTCATCTAAATTATTCATAATTATTTCACTATTTGGGCAGTACTTCAATCTATATATGAATATAGAAACATACGACACAACAGTAAAAGGCCCTCCCCTCCAAGAAACACCATAATTGCACCCAATTAATTAATTGCTACATCCATCCAACAACTAACTAACAACCAATATATAACATAAGTCAATCAACACGGAATGTATCGCAACAAATGATGAACTATGTCAACCTACCTCATTACATTGCATTATCGGACAATAAGCTTCACATTCAGTGTATTGGCCTGTGTTCACATCACAGAAGCATCGAGTACAGTCATCAGCATGGGTAATGAAATCGTCGTTCTGACAATGAACATATTTATGATAATTGATTACAATGTCATTTATATTTCACATGTATTAAGACGATTAAACACGTATATTTCCGAACATATCTCTGAATATGATGATTATACTAACCGAGCACACTGGCGTTGTACTGATCACAGAGGTGCTTGTAGTGAGGCCAGGTGTTGTAGAACATACATTATTACAAACCAATTCGTAGCTGTAATCACCGTTCACATAGTGTTCCACACAAATGCATTCATCACATTTGCTTGGATTTATTACGGAGTTCACCTGAATAAATGCAAATTAATGGCTAACTAATACGTGGTACGACAATAATACGCACATAAATATATCTTCTTTTAGCTGACATGAATAAACTAGTCATCCCAGTAATTTAACTAGCAATATTTCAGTTGCATGCCATAAAAGGTATCCTGTTGAATTATAACTGATTATCAAGTTGGGATGTTTTGCTTATTTTTTTCAAGCCAAGAATTAAACGCCATTATTAATTATACGCAAAAGAAGAATTACATAATAAATTTAACATATATGATATATAACTATCAAAATCTGCAGATCGAAAGACATGAATGTAAATATTACCTCGATAAATTACACAAGAATATTAATGTGAAAATTGGCAAGCTTACCTCAATTAGTTCATTTCCATAGACACAGCCAACTTGGCAATTGGTAGGGTGGACTATACACAATTGACTGTCCCATAGTACTACACCACCATCTGAGCTGTCAAGGTGTGTATTGGGTGGGCATGCGCACTCATCAGGTTCCCAGCATCCATTGTCGAACACCAACATTAATGCATCGTTTGGGATAGAAGATCCAAGTCTGTATTCTCCACATGATGGGGAATAGACACAGTCGTTCCTAAAACAGGAAACTGTGATACAATTCGTACTGGTTAATTTTTGGAAACAAATCAAGTGAAACTAATTTTATGCGTTCGGTTAAAAATATTAGTAAATACACATGTGGAAATGGTATCAGAAACATCTCACAATAAAACAATCTAGATAAATGTCTGAAGTATAGATTGAAATATACACAAATTCAATTAGACTATATTCGATTTCATCAGTTTACCTTCATTGCATTCTGGAGAATCGTCTTTTACGCAATTCCAGTCAAATTGGTAGTTTGCACTATCCATCAATGTACATGTACATGTTTGACAATCAACGTCCATAACATACCCCTCCTGAAAATTGAGATGAGTTGAGAGGTCGTGATACTAACGTTGTGTATATAATTACTATTAACTGTTACTAGTGATACAAGTTAAGACAGGTAAACGAGTCTGACATCAGGTTAGTTTAAATCAATATTCTTTAATGAAATGCATTGTTTTTTTATTGTTTGTGTATTGTTTTGATTGATTACTTGAGGTGGCTAAATCAGCAAACCTTTAGGGAAGAATAAATATCTTGTTTGGGAAATTATAATCTTGCAAATATATCTGTAGTTGGAAATGAAATGATAACTTACAGGATATAATGATCCATCAATATGTTGGCAGGCAGACACTGGACAATTAGTTTCAATAGTAACACACATATTTGTATTCCATTCCCAGCCAATCAGATCCCTCAGTCCTGTACCGAATCTGTCTTGAATGCCACTGTCACAGCCATCATGGAATAAGCAAGCACCAAGTGGTTCAAAGGGCGGGTTACTTGTTAAACCATTCTGTTGTTCACAAGATAGGAAGACATTGCAATCTGTTCAATGAAACAAAATATTGCCCAATTGGTCAGTTTATAGTTGCATGTGTAATGAATAATGCCGTAATTTCTGGTAATCTGTTTGAGGATATCTATATAAAGTGTTTAATTATAGCCTCTGGGGAAAATAATGATACTTTGGTTGTTGTTAAAAGGTTTAATTCCCAGTGACCCTAACACCCATGTATATTATGTTGGTAAACGACTAGTCACTAGTTTTAGAAAATAATAACACGTGTAAAAACACCAGGCATGATCACAACTTTCGATGTGTTATTATCATAATGATTCCTATGAAAACAAAAGTTTGAGAATAGACTAATATTTAATAGAATTCATTATTCTGATTACCTGGTGCAGTGCTGGACAGCATTGCCGAAGTCACTGGAGCAGTCGTTGCACACTCCTCTCGCACAAGACAGAATCCAAAGGCAGATTCTTTACCAAAACCACACTCGCAAAATGAACATGATGACACCGGGTAACACTGGCCACTCAACGATCCAATACAACTGATAAAACAGTCACACTCTAGACCACACACAGGCGCTATCGATACATTAAAATAATGAGTAGAATTACTAAATTACTACTAAACACAATACTATGATGCCTGTATTGTATGCTAGTATACTACATGAATAGAAATAAATGTATGTATCCATCAATTTTGACTATAGTAGTGTTATAGTTGGATATTTGCAAATTACTCACTTGTTGATGTGAATGGTGTCGCTGTGGGATGAGAAAATATTACACAATCTTAGTTATCCAACTACGACGTTTTGTTTTAAAATATATAAAATATATATGTGTTTCGATATTGAATTCTGTAGTATAATTATATGTACGGAAACTATATTAACTAGGTCATGTTAACTGTGGTACGTACTGCATTCCTCGTCGTGGCCATTTAGACAATTTCGTTGTCCATCACATTCATATTCTATTGGAATACACTGACCATCACCACAGTCAAACTCATTACAAGCCATCACAGTAGATGTGTGTATCGTTGTTTTCGGCAACTCAGTTGATACATGGGCTACAATAAGTACAATAATATATTCTTAATCACATAACTGCTTATTATAATTGATGCATAATAACTAATGATTAAAGCACAGCACACTTTGGTAGGTTTGTTTACTAGTCTAAGATGAAATATAACACCCGTTATATGCATTACGTATATATTTTCAATAAGTTATATTGTGCAATTATATATAACTTACAACAAAGAGGGCAGCACACGCCTTCCACCATATACGCTTCTTCGCCCTGTGAAAGTAAGTGTACGGAATGTAATATAATATCACAATCGTTAAATACACTGAACTTTTATATGCATGAGGTGCCTTATAGTCGTTTGCAAAGAATAGGCATCCAGGTTTATTTATGGAACGCCCACAAACAGAAGTTGTCGATGTCGCTCCAGGCCACGTCGAAGGCACATGTTCCTTGATCATCTTTTTCCCAACCCTCATTAACGCTTTGCTCTTGCACATTAATTTTATTTCGTTAGGAGATATCCCACCATGACTTTTGACTGAAATGCTGTTCGTAATGGCAGATAGAAAATGTACTTACATAAGCACATGGTGGGTCTGCACACTGTGTCACTGTACATTTCATATTTCCAGCTTCAAGGCATTCGCACCTTTCACATTCGTCAACAGTCCATATGTCTCCGACCTGTTATAGATTGTACATGTTGTTACTTCAATTCAGTGTTTGTATGCTCACAATGTATCACGTACTGACTGTGTTTGCTTGGCGACAGGGTTATTCTCGTGGAATGTTGTGTTGAGAATAGTATACTCAGCTATGGGATGTTGTTCTCAGTTCAGAATATGGTGTCCAGTTAGAGAACGATATTTTGTTTACAACAAAGGGTTATTACGTTTATATTATTACAGTACAGTATTATATAACTAATTATATACATTTAACAAAACAAAAAAATACTAACCGCAATATAGTCAAGTTGTGATTGTCCCTGTTTATGGCATCGATCTACGTGAATAAAAAACAATATAATTGAACGCATAGTTTAAACATGTGATCAATTAGTTGAGTGAAGAACTCGAAATTGGTTTTTGACAAGCTACCCTTATATGTTAAGTAAACATTGCCTGACCGTTCTGGAACCGCTTAGACTAGTATACCATACCTATGGGCACACATTCACAACATATACCATCGTCGGCCCCTTCGTTGATGAGTTCTTCGTCCTAAATAAAATAAATAATGAGTAGGGGTAATAAGATGAGTGATTTACTCCTACATGTTATTTAACTCGTGTACCCTGAGACACTACATCATAGTAGTAAAAAAACACAATGCACAATATAAAGTGAACTACCGATATTTGTATGACTGTTGTTTTGCATGAAATTGTTTGTTTGAATCTCGATAATGACATATATTTACCGGGCCACAGATTTTCTGGCAATGTTCACCACAATCTGTATAGCACTCTGCTGTGCTTGACCATCTTGCAGTGCAGATAGTACATTCGTCTGGAATCCACTGTTCGCCAATCTTTTGTTGAGAATAGATTGTTGAAAATAGATTATAGTACGAATATAGTGAGAAAATGTTAACGGAAGTATTTCATGTAACCCATGGACGAAATCAACATATCCTTCACCACAAACACAACTTATAATTATATAATAGACGGTAGATGATCAGGTTTTCTTCATGTCCAATAATTTTTGAGACGCGAAAGGACTTTTGAAATTCGCAAAGCTTAAATCTTACTTGCGTTGAAAAGAAAGTGTCATTAGTTAAATATAAACCGGTACCTCATAGCTTACGCCATTGTGTTCACATGTACATGTATCAACACATTCCATCCCGTCCCAGAACATGTCCTGTGGACAAGCACACCCGGGTTGGCACGTCGTGATCTGACACTCAATCGCTGGATCTGAACATGTCCTCAGACAAGCACACTGTTCCATAAATACCTGGCCATGTTGGCATTCTGTTGTCGAATAAAAATACTCATATTCAGAAATATATAATTATGTCTCCAACAATTATTATATGCAATGAAACATGAAAAACGTTACAATTCTTGCCTTGAATACAGTAACAACATTCTTCCTCCCCATATTCTACAAGCTGTTTGCCAGGTCCACAATCGAGGTTGCAATATGTGAAGGCTTCCTCTTCAATGCGTACAGTATGAATGGCGCACATACTACTATGACATTCATCAATCACAACCATGTCACCAAACTGCGAAGAAGAAATGTTACAGTAATGTACCAAGAAAGATTGATTCTAAAATATGTCCTAGTATTTTAGGACATTAATAATTAACAGCAATCATTCTTAAAATTGTCGTACATCGCTGTATGTGGCAGTTAGATTCACCGGTCACCAAAGTCATGTGCAATTTATATTAATGAGGATTGGTGGGAAGTATGTCATTGGAGTTACCTTATACAATTGAGAATCATAATAACAAGGACAATCGACTATTTCAATACACTGATTTCCTTCTAGAATCATGCCAGCAGGACAATAACATCCGGGTTGACATAATTCACATTGTTTATTCGGATCCAATGCCATATCTTGACAATGTAGGTCACATCCACAGTTCCTGTACTCAAATGGTGGTGCACAGACTGCAACGAAATATAAATTATGTTGCTAGACATGTATGATTAAAAAAAACTAAACGTAAATACTGTATTAGTGGTTTTCGACACTAATGTTTGATACTTACATTGTGTTGTTGTCTCTAAAAATGTAAACAAAATATTGAATAGAATATTAGAATGAGTATTTACATTTAATCAATGTTATCGAGTGCGTTAAAGGACGTTCACTACTAAATATTACTGAAGTAGGTTTCCTAAACTTGTCTTACCTGGTGTTATTGGTGGATTTGTTGTACTCTGTTGTGTCGTGGAAGCCCATGAAGACGAAACAGTAGTGTATGGTGATACTGGAAGAAATATAAAAAAAAACTAATCAATACACATTTAGACAACGATCACCATGACAACCGAATGTGTATTTAGTTTAAATCGTCGTCATATAATTCACACACGTTGACATACCCGATGACGTGAACAAAGTTGTAGACCAAGGTGGTGATGGTGATCCACTTGGTGTACCTGTTTACAAAACGAAAACAAGAGCACCACATATTTAGACTATGACATATAGTTTGTCTTTTTTATTTTGTTGTAATCAAACACACTTAATAAATGTAAAATTTAATTACTATTGATATGAAACTCACTGGTTATACCAATAATTATTCTGTGTCAACAATTTGGTGATTTGATAATATAGTTTTTGTGATCATTTGCAATATTTATATATCTAAATATTTAAATGAGTATCATATATCAGCATTTGTGTGTATTCGTTACGAAGAAGAAATATTCAATTAATAATACTTTTGCCTGTTGTTTTTAACATGACATAACTTAAGTGATTTCCGCATTACAAGCGGTGTGTATATGAAAACCTTTATCTCAGCGTTATTATATTCATTCACACACTACATTCACACACTACATTCACACACTAATTAATGCGGTGTATAATACGAGTGTGTTGATGCAACATTTCCATAATAACACCAATTTCAATTGCACATGATACAAGTACAATGCTTCACGCTGAAATGACCCGAAATGTATTTTACAAATAAAACAAACCATTAACGTTACTATACGTACATACATAACCAACATAAAGATAACTTGTGTTAAAAACGGATTCCTAACTAAGATTTCGGATCTGAGGCTATTAAGAACATGAATTACCTACACTAATTGTGAATAATATCGCAGCTAATTTTGAAGATTACATAATTTTTTAAAAAGCTTGTTTCAAGTGCATTTCAATAATTATTATAGATGAATAAATATAAAATATAAAGAGAGTAAGACGTATGTCTTACTTGTCATGACACGTGTGGTTGTGGTGCCTTCGGGCGTTGTTTTCTCAGTCGTTATTACAGTTGTATATGTAGTTGTCGAGACTGGTTTGCTTGTAGACAATGATGTGGTGGTTGGTATAATAGAAGTTACTTCGTGGGTGGTGGTTTCTGTCGTTGTCACTGAAAAAAAAATCAGTAATTCACCAAAAAGCGTTCTAAACAGAGAACACGTTGAGATCACCATTTTAATTGTTAAAATATCACAACGGATAATGGATCTTTTACCCTTGGCATGTTTGACATAACTATCATATATAATTTGTTTGAGGTCATATTTTCCGGTCAGCATTACACGTGGGGAGAAATGTTAGAAAATAGTGTATCATCGAATTATTATACACTCCTATGGACAATTGCACCACATCTGTTTTATTGGTAAGGGAAAAATGTCTTTACAATCGTGAGACGAACAAGAAATACTTTTCGACTGAAAGAGATGCATTTTACAAAATTATGCTATTTATATGAGCAAATTACCTTCCACACATGTATACAGTATAACAATCATTGTCGGTTTGTTGGTATAACTATCATCACTTCCTGTAAATGTTATCATCATTACATAAATTTCGCCAATGTTCTCGTCCAAAGCATTTCTTTTTTCAGTGGTAGCATCGGTGTTTCCAGGAAACATCTGTGGAATTAATTACATTAAATACGAACTATTACTTCATTCTGTTGATCAAAAATTCAGATATACTTTATGAGTGACTTAACAGTTAAACGTGTATTTTCGCAACAGGGAAATTACTGGTTCGACTCCAGTGATTGACTCCCCATTGCGACGGCATAGTACTACTTTCCCTTCAGCTTAGCCACTTGTACTATCTACTGTTGTGTGAAAAAACTGGGGATTAACATAAATACATATACGAAATCATATTCAGTCCAACGAAGTCATTGTTCTATCCAGCGTTTTGTGATATGCGTTATTATGTGAATAGTGCTCATGGCAATAAAATCATTCAACTTTGTATATTTACAAAATGTGCATGATATATTAATTATATGAAATCGACGGTAATCCTGTGCAAGAATGAGCAAGTTACGCTGACTGATTAAACTTCAATACAGAATACTATAAACCAAATGTCATACCTCCTCGATATTGAAACCCTCGTCAAGCAAACTGGGATAATCTTTAGGTTCGCAGTTAGTTGGTAGATAAGCAGGATCTCCTTGTCGAGGAGCATGTAGACGACAGTAGGAGTCACTTCCATCACTGGATACTTCAACTGTGTATCTATGAACAAATTCTTCGATGTCATCTTCTTCCATATATCCGAATGTTCCAATACTACTAATTCGTGTCGCTTCTAATAATGTGAGCTTTAACCATTGTACCGTGTCGTGTTTTGAAGGCGTCCATGGACCAGGTGGACTATTCAAAAGGTTTGATGGATGCCTTTCAAATTCCCAAGATGATGCTTCAGCGCTAATTAAAACTACTTCTGTTGCTTGCATATCTTCATCGCAATAATCTATGTATATAAGACATTTATAATAATGAACGTTATTTATTATCACAATGTTCGTTCTAATTGAATAGTTATTACGTAACAACATAAGTATGTTACTTGACGATTGGCAAATAGTCAAAATATATACTATTGATAAGTTTTATGTTGCAATTCCTATACTGACCTATTATGACGGTGACGCCAGTAGTTCTTTCCACAGTTGTAGTGATGAATGGTGTCATTGTAGTTTCAACTGATGATGTTGTAATAACAGATGACGAAGTACTTAACTCTTCAGTCGTAGTAGCACTGACTGATGTTGTATTGATTGGAACTGTGTATGACATATATGTAAAAAAAATTGTTTACATTTTATAAACACCAATGTAGAGTTTAGGTCTGTCATTTTGCACGAGAAAACGTCACAGTTACAGATATGCCAAAAATTAACACATGTATTTTAAATATATGTGGAAGAAATTAGCTAGCTTCAGTATATATACTGGAAGTGCAACACACGTTACCAAATCAGTCTCGCAAAAAGAAACAAGCATGAAATATTCATTACTGTATTCGAAAATATCACAATAACTGGTCATGAAACGAACTTACGTGATGTAGTTGATTCAGAAGTAGTTGATAAAGCAGTAGTCGGAACCATTGTTGTAGTACTTTCATACGTAGTAGTTTGTAGAGTAGTTTCACCCTCAGTTGTGGTTTCTACTGTAGTAATTTCAGTACTTGATCTTGTTGGTTGGCTACTAACAGTAGGTACAGATGAAGATACAACTTTCGTGGTCATTTTCGTTGACGATGGAGATGTCATCTCTGTAATAAAAAAAAACAATTTGCTATTCCACCTACAGTAACGTCGTATATTACTGTCATATAATCACACATTCAAGTTACAATGACAATACACTGAAAAATTGAAACCACCTGTATGGTAATTAAATTAAACAAATTTTCTGTTCTATATTCTTTGTTATAGATATATATGTCTTAAGAATTTCAATGTCAGCCGTATATGCCATCTATCATTGTTATTTATTTTAATTTTCGAATATATGGAATAAAATAATCACCGGTTGTTGAGGTCTCGCCAGTACTGGGCCACATTGTACTCTTTTCTGTTGTTTCTATAATAGTTGTGGTGAAGAATGGTGTCGATGTAGTTTCAATGGTGGACGTTGTAACCACAGACGATTCTGTACTAAACTCTTCGGACGTTGTAGCAGTCACTATTGTTGTTGTATTGCCTCCTGTTAATAGAAAGACGAAAAACGATTGTGAAGCATGATATAAAATGAATAGTAGGCGCAATTGCATTTGGTATATTTATGTGCTTTTAAATTTGTGTGGAATGTTGTCTTATTTAAATTTCATATGGTAATATTCACGTTACAAGTAACAATTTGTTTTACGGATTGTTGATGTGACCAAAAATAGTTTCTTGTTGGCAAAGACAGATTGTGACAGTGGTGTTATTAACAACATTGGATTTAACAAGACATCAAAATGCAATAGAATTTGCGATATAATTCCCGATAAAATTAAAATACAACCAGTTTTCTCAAAACAATTACATACAATGATCGGTGAACAAGGTGTTGTTGACATGTTATTCGCACGATTGATCAAATTCATATTCACAATTTAAATATTGATGTAATATATGGGACTAGATACAGAGAAGTATAGCCTTAAAATTCTATCACTAAAGTGTGACATCCAGATGTCATATAAAAACCTACCTAATGAGGTTGACGATTCCGTCGTGTCAATATCTGCAACGAACGCAAAGAAATTTGATATTAGTCATTATACATATGCAACCATTGATTTGACTGTTTCTGACAAGTGTATACTATGTAACGAGCAATTTGTTGCTTTTAAGGTTTACAAAACATATAAAGTAACACTGAATACCCAATACGAAGGATTGTATTATTCTCTTCTTCCCTTTTTCTGTGACACTAACACACATAATCTACAAAGTCACAAATATCTAACGTGTTTCAAAACATGACGACTCAACTCACATATATTGACGGGACATCCTCTTATCTGTATTCTTAAACTTATACCACCATTCCATTCTAGTGGTTTGATTCTCAACCCAGTAGCAATCACAATAACAGGAAAGTAGATTGGTCTAATTGTCTCCGAGTCACTCGGACCAACGAACGCCTGTAAAGATAAACACAAGTACAAAATAAGGTTTAGTGGTGTGCTATTATATATCTCGTTTTAGCGAAGCGGTCTGACAAGGTGGGATGCAATATACAGGAATTATGTATAGTCAGTGATATGACTTTGACTGTGTATGATGGTATTTATTTTTTTCACTAAAAACTCAACTGGATGTTATGCATTTGCTCCCAGTGAACATTTTTTAGATTCTACATTATACAATGTCCGTTTCATTTATAATAGCTTTTCCCAGCCCCTACTTTTACTAGTGTTTTCCGGATCGGATTCACTGAATGAGGAACGCGCATTATTGGCGCCCCCTCTAGATAATGTACATATACCATCTTGACTGGCACTTGCACCCACAACGTACACGTCGGGAGTAAATACAGATTAATCTTCAGTGTTGAGATATATTCAGTGTTGTGTCAAATTTATACAGTAATTAGTTGTAAAATTGCCAAACGACTTGCATGGCCTGAACGTTGTTGGACATTTTTGAATATAGTTTATTCAAAGGCAAAGCTCTTGAAGTGTGTCCCACCCTTAATGAGGAGCAGTATTCCGATAAGAGTGTGAAATCTGCAGTTCAGTCGGCATATGTATTGCTGCCCGAAAATTATATACAGAGATTTAAGCTTTGCTAGATTATATACACACATTTCGGGGACGACTTTCTAAAGCAGCCGGGGTGGCCCCTGAGACATCTTAAGGTGTCCCAGATTGTTATGAACAAGAAGTTTGATATGAAGGTAAAGGCCCACCAATTCAGTCGAGGTGACAAAGTCTTAGTAGTAATGCCTTTTGTGAACCCCCTAAGATGATAGGTGTATTGGTGTTGGTGATCAGAAAATAACCCTTGGGCGTTTGATTTGTCACAATTATATCCACAAACTGCTGTATTCTGAAACCTTATCCAACTAGTCATCTGTGTTGAGCTATTTATGCAACCTTACTCTTTGAAAATAATGCATATGGCCATGCGTTGCAGCCAACACATGTTTCGAGATAATTCCTTTCCAATACGTGATGTGGGACTGATAGAAGCAAAACAGTCTGCAGTGTTTTTTGGTTCTTTGGTTCCCGTCTCTACGCGAACATTGTTGAAGTAGCGTGAAATTGTGGTTAGCTTCTCTGAATTCCTTGAGGCCTCGTAGTTTGAAGTTAGGACTCTGATCTCGCTGTCGAAATTACTGTGTGTGACTGAAATCTCACTGAATTTACAGGTTGCAAAATTCGGACCTATGTAGAGTAGGTTATTCTGAGCTGGCTATTATCAATATTATTATTGTAATGTATTTTGCAGACCGGTGTGTAATTTATATTACTCCTGCTAATGGTCTACGATTATTGCCTTCACTGTTCCTTCCCGGAATGCGGCATATTTGTGGCCATGTTCGTATTTCCGTTTATAACACCTTGACAATTAAACTGTAAATTTAATACACAAATTTTATATATGATATTCTTACCACTGGATTTCCATTATGTAATATAGGGAACCATATGTTGCCATCCTGTGTAAACTCCACGTTGAATGATGTTACATACTGTCCATCTTTTCCACCACCTTGTATCCTAATTTCGGATACCTTAAACGGTACGTGATTGAATAAGTCTATATATTCCGCACGCGAGTCTTGTTCTGGTGACCATGATAAATTACCATCCAGTTGGGCTAGTGGTTCATCAGAGCTGATACTGTCAACTGACGATGACGATGGTACAGCGTTGTAATTGATTACAGTTGGTTCCATATTATCTTGACACGGTACTAAAAAATAAAATACATAAAAGGATTTCGTTCACTTGTGGTTCCGAACAAATACTTACATTGCGTATTACAAGCATGAAATGTACGCTTCTCTGTGTATGTTACATTATGTGATATTAAATATAAATATTTCATATTGATAATGGTTAATCATCATTTATTATGGTAATTTTAATGAACAGATAGTCACATCTAAACATACCAAGCTGTAAACAAGATCGTTCAACATCAGCCACGCATCTACCGTTAAGCCATTTGGTGTACCCTTCATTACACTGGCATGAAATACACTCATCGATCTTTCCACAGGATTCAGATAAATTTGGAGGGTCGGGAGGGCATGTTACGTCACAGTTACACATCTTATTGCAGTCTGTTGATAAAATATATGTATTGAATTGTTGTAAAATAATAGGTGTATATCAAATAAATACGTTAATTAATCAACTCACAACATTCCACTACGTACGTATATATCACAGAATAATTTATTTCTTAAGTTCAAAACACAATTCATATTACTAACTCGGTATATATTCAGTTGTTGAAATCTGAGTTGTAATTATCTGAGTCGTCGTTATTTCTGTGGTTGAAGTAGATTCTCCGGTTGTTGACTGCGTTGTACTTGACAGTAATGTGGTTCGATTGGTTGTTGGTTGTGATGCAGTTGAAGGAACAGAAATGGTAGTTTCAGTTGTTTGCGCCTCTGTAACTCGATAAAACAATAAATGTAATAAAAAACTGTGCGCGCAATCACGTGGAGATATTTATTTACATAAAACAAACGACTAATTAAGTTAAATCGAGTTTTAGCTGGGCAACATCGTATCAATCTCTTAATTGAGTTGTCAATTATTATTCACAGATGTCGTAATGACATTGCACTTACCACTGAATGTAGACATTCCTTCTGTAGTGGATTTTTCAATTGTTGTCGCTTCTACGGTGCTTGTCCCGGTAGATGTACTCGTAAGACCATAAGTAGTAGTAGCAGTTTCCGTAGTTGTGCCTTCAGGAGTACTCACTACAGTTGATGTACTTTCTACTACTGTTGGAACTAAATAAACGTATGGTTAAATTGAATTACCTTTACTACATACAATTAGTTTAACCAAATTTAAGACAAGTCGAGGTTTGCGTTGTTTTCTGGAACAAAAACTTAGTACATTAACGTAATAACTATTGCTAAACATTTCATTGCCTATGCAGATATTATTTACACATCTGACAAAATTTAACAGTTCCAATACAGTTATACCAAATACATAAAGAATATATAAAGAAACTCACCTGATTCAGATGTCATAGATCCAGTTGCTATTGAAAACAGAATGACGGACTTCAATCATATGACATATATTTATATCAATAAACAATGTTGTGTTGATTTCAACGAATTGAGTGTAAACATAACATTCATTTATACTACACAACATACTTACTTACTTACTTACTTACTTACTTACTTACTTACTTACTTACTTACTTACTTACTTACTTGGTAGGTAAGTGTATTGTGAAGAGTGAAAAGTTTTGTGTCTTACTTGTCATAACACGTGTGGTTGTGATGCCCTCTGGTGTTGTCTTCTCAGTAGTTATTACAGTTGAAGATGTAGTACTTGGAACTGGTTTGCTTGTAGATAACGATGTAGTTGTTGGTAGAGTAGAAGTTACCTCGTGGGTGGTGGTTTCTGTCGTTGTGACTGTAAATTACAAAACATATTCAGTCATGTATCAGGCTGTACTCAAAGCATATGACACGTTGACATGTTTCTGTTGAAATCAGAGTATAAATGAGGGGACGCATAATGTAACACGCTGAAAAGTAGTGTATATCATTGTGTCATCAAACTATCGTAGCCACACACGGAGTCATTGCAGCGTATACATTTTAAGGGTAAGGATTTTTAAAATCGTGTGATGCATGAGAAAACTACTCCACACAACGATATGCGATCGAAACATTTTATAAAATTATACTTTCATACAAGTAAATTACCTTCTACACATGTATACAGTATAACAATCATTGTTGGTTTGTTAGTATAACTATCATCGCTCCCTGTAAGTGTTATCATCATTACATAAATTTCGCCAATGTCCTCGTCCAAAGCATTTCTTTTTTCAGTGGTAGCATCGGTGTTTCCAGGAAACATCTATGGAATTAATTATAATAAATACGAAATATTATCCAATTATGTTCAACAAAAATTTCAACATTCTGTGTGCCATAATTGTTAAGCGTGCATGCCTGCAGTCAGGGACTTCAGTAGTTGACTCCCCATTGCTAGGCATAGTACAACATTCACTCAAACTGGATACCTGGTACTAGTAACTCTTATACCAAACAACTGTAGACAAATATAAGTACATATACAGTAAAATTCAAGCCAAAGCGAACGTTATTCTACGGATTGTTTTGTATCCTTGGTGATGTGAATGGTGATGGCAGCAACAGCTGGACACTAACTTCAAAAGGTTTTCATGGTAAAAACAGCGTTCACGTTTGTATATTTACAATAATATTCATGTAACATATATTATATGAAACCGACTGGAGAAGACAATGGCATTCAAGGATGAGCAAGTTACGCTGACAGATTAAACATCGATATAGAATACATGTACTATAAACCCAATGTCATACCTCCTCGATATTGAAACCCTCGTCAAGCAAACTGGGATAATCTTTAGGTTCGCAGTTAGTTGGTAGATATGCAGGATCTCCTTGTCGAGGAGCATGTAGACGACAGTAGTCACTTCCATCACTGGATACGTCAACTGTGTATCTATGAACAAATTCTTCGATGCCATCTTCTTCCACAAATCCGAATGTTCCAATACTACTAACTCGTGTCGCTTCTAATAATGTGAGCTTTAACCATTGTACCGTGTCGTATTTTGAAGGCGTCCATGGACCAGGTGGACTATTCAAAAGGTTTGATGGATGCCTTTCAAATTCCCAAGATGATGCTTCAGCGCTAATTAAAACTACTTCTGTTGCTTGCATATCTTCATCGCAATAATCTATGCATATAAGACATTTACAATAATGAACAATGAATTTATTATCACAATGTTCGTTCTAATTGAATAATTATTACGTAACAACATAAGTATGTTACTTGACGATTGGCAAATAGTCAAAATATATACTATTGATAAGTGTACACAATACACACATTTTGTTTTTATTTTGCAATTCCTATACTGACCTATTATGACGGTGACGCCAGTAGTTCTTTCCACAGTTGTAGTGATGAATGGTGTCCTGGTAGTTTCAACTGATGATGTTGTAATAACAGATGATGAAATACTTAACACTTCAGTCGTAGTAGCACTGACTGATGTTGTATTGATCGGAACTGTGTATGACATATATGTAAAAAAATTGTTTACATTTTATAAACACCAATGTAGAGTTTAGGTCTGTCATTTTGCACGAGAAAACGTCACAGTTACAGATATGCCAAAAATTAAAACATGTATTTTAAATATATGTGAAAGAAATTAGCTAGCTTCAGTATATATACTGGAAGTGCAACACACGTTACCAAATCAGTCTCGCAAAAAGAAACAAGCATGAAATATTGATTTCTGTATTCGATAATATCAGAATAACTGGTTATGAAACGAACTTACGTGATGTAGTTGATTCAGAAGTAGTTGACAAAGCAGTAGTCGGAACCATTGTTGTAGTACTTTCATATCTAGTAGTTTGCAGAGTAGTTTCACCCTCAGTTGTGGTTTCTACTGTAGTAATTTCAGTACTTGATGTTGTTGGTTGGCTACTAACAGTAGGTACAGATGATGATTCAACTTTCGTGGTCATTTTCGTTGACGATGGAGATGTCATCTCTGTAATCAAAATAACAACAATTTTTTGCTATTTCACCTACAGTAACGTCGTATATTACTGTCATATAATCACACATTCAAATCAAACACGTGTTTGACAATACACTGAACAATTGAAACCACCTGTAATTAAATTAAACAAATTTTCTGTTCTATATTCTTTGTTATAGATATATATGTCTTAAGAATTTCAATGTCAGCCGTATATGCCATCTATCATTGTTATTTATTTTAATTTTCATTTTCGAATATATGAAATAAAATTACCGGTTGTTGAGGTCTCTCCAGTACTGGGCCACATTGTACTCTTTTCTGTTGTTTCTATAATAGTTGTGGTGAAGAATGGTGTCGATGTAGTTTCAATGGTGGACGTTGTAACCACAGACGATTCTGTACTAAACTCTTCGGACGTTGTAGCAGTCACTATTGTTGTTGTATTGCCTCCTGTTAATAGAAAGATGATAAACGATTGTGAAGCATGATATAAAATGAATAGTAGGCGCAATTGCATTTAGTATATTTATGTGTCTGGCTTTTAAATTTGTGTGGAATGTTGTTTTATTGAAATGTCATAATATATGGTAATATTCACGTTACAAGTAACAATTTGTTTTACGGATTGTTGATGTGACCAAAAATAGTTTCTTGTTGGCAAAGACAGATTGCGACAGTGGTGTTATTAACAACATTGGATTTAACAAGACATCAAAATGCAATAGAATTTGCGATATAATTCCCGATAAAATTAAAATACAACCAGTTTTCTCAAAACAATTACATACAATGATCGGTGAACAAGGTGTTGTTGACATATTATTCGCACGATTGATCAAATTCATATTCACAATTTTAATATTGCTGTAACATATGGGACTAGATACAGAGAAGTATAGCCTTAAAATTCTATCACTAAAGTGTGACATCCAGATGTCATATAAAAACCTACCTAATGAGGTTGACGATTCCGTCGTGCCAATATCTGCAACGAACGCAAAGAAATTTGATATTAGTCATTAAACATACGCAACCAGTGATTTGACTGTTTCGGACACGTGCATACTATGTAACGAGCAATTTGTTGCCTTTAAGGTTTACAAAACATATAAAGTAACACTGAATACCCAATACGAAAGTTTGTTTTATTCTCTTCTTCCCTTTTTCTATGACACTAACATACATAATCTACAAAGTCACAAATATCTAACGAGTTTCAAAACATGACGACTCAACTCACATATAATGACGGGACATCCTCTTATCTGTATTCTTAAACTTATACCACCATTCCATTCTAGTGGTTTGATTCTCAACCCAGTAGCAATCACAATAACAGGAAAGTAGATTGGTCTAATTGTCTCCGAGTCACTCGGACCAACGAACGCCTGTAAAGTTAAACACAAGTACAAAATAAGGTTTAGTGGTGTGCTATTATATATCTCGTTTTAGCGAAGCGGTCTGACAAGGTGGGATGCAATATACAGGAATTATGTATAGTCAGTGATATGACTTTGACTGTGTATGATGGTATTTATTTTTTTCACTAAAAACTCAACTGGATGTTATGCATTTGCTCCCAGTGAACATTTTTTAGATTCTACATTATACAATGTCCGTTTCATTTATAATAGCTTTTCCCAGCCCCTACTTTTACTAGTGTTTTCCGGATCGGATTCACTGAATGAGGAACGCGCATTATTGGCGCCCCCTCTAGATAATGTACATATACCATCTTTACTTGCACTTGCACCCACAACGTACACGTCGGGAGTAAATACAGATTAATCTTCAGTGTTGAGATATATTCAGTGTTGTGTCAAATTTATACAGTAATTAGTTGTAAAATTGCCAAACGACTTGCATGGCCTGAACGTTGTTGGACATTTTTGAATATAGTTTATTCAAAGGCAAAGCTCTTGAAGTGTGTCCCACCCTTAATGAGGAGCAGTATTCCGATAAGAGTGTGAAATCTGCAGTTCAGTCGGCATATGTATTGCTGCCCGAAAATTATATACAGAGATTTAAGCTTTGCTAGATTATATACACACATTTCGGGGACGACTTTCTAAAGCAGCCGGGGTGGCCCCTGAGACATCTTAAGGTGTCCCAGATTGTTATGAACAAGAAGTTTGATATGAAGGTAAAGGCCCACCAATTCAGTCGAGGTGACAAAGTCTTAGTAGTAATGCCTTTTGTGAACCCCCTAAGATGATAGGTGTATTGGTGTTGGTGATCAGAAAATAACCCTTGGGCGTTTGATTTGTCACAATTATATCCACAAACTGCTGTATTCTGAAACCTTATCCAACTAGTCATCTGTGTTGAGCTATTTATGCAACCTTACTCTTTGAAAATAATGCATATGGCCATGCGTTGCAGCCAACACATGTTTCGAGATAATTCCTTTCCAATACGTGATGTGGGACTGATAGAAGCAAAACAGTCTGCAGTGTTTTTTGGTTCTTTGGTTCCCGTCTCTACGCGAACATTGTTGAAGTAGCGTGAAATTATGGTTAGCTTCTCTGAATTCCTTGAGGCCTCGTAGTTTGAAGTTAGGACTCTGATCTCGCTGTCGAAATTACTGTGTGTGACTGAAATCTCACTGAATTTACAGGTTGCAAAATTCGGACCTATGTAGAGTAGGTTATTCTGAGCTGGCTATTATCAATATTATTATTGTAATGTATTTTGCAGACCGGTGTGTAATTTATATTACTCCTGCTAATGGTCTACGATTATTGCCTTCACTGTTCCTTCCCGGAATGCGGCATATTTGTGGCCATGTTCGTATTTCCGTTTATAACACATTGACAATTAAACTGTAAATTTAATACACAAATTTTATATATGATATTCTTACCACTGGATTTCCATTATGTAATATAGGGAACCATATGTTGCCATCCTGTGTAAACTCCACGTTGAATGATGTTACATACTGTCCATCTTTTCCACCACCTTGTATCCTAATTTCGGATACCTTAAACGGTACGTGATTGAATAAGTCTATATATTCCGCACGCGAGTCTTGTTCTGGTGACCATGATAAATTACCATCCAGTTGGGCTAGTGGTTCATCAGAGCTGATACTGTCAACTGACGATGACGATGGTACAGCGTTGTAATTGATTACAGTTGGTTCCATATTATCTTGACACGGTACTAAAAAATAAAATACATAAAAGGATTTCGTTCACTTGTGGTTCCGAACAAATACTTACATTGCGTATTACAAGCATGAAATGTACGCTTCTCTGTGTATGTTACATTATGTGATATTAAATATAAATATTTCATATTGATAATGGTTAATCATCATTTATTATGGTAATTTTAATGAACAGATAGTCACATCTAAACATACCAAGCTGTAAACAAGATCGTTCAACATCAGCCACGCATCTACCGTTAAGCCATTTGGTGTACCCTTCATTACACTGGCATGAAATACACTCATCGATCTTTCCACAGGATTCAGATAAATTTGGAGGGTCGGGAGGGCATGTTACGTCACAGTTACACATCTTATTGCAGTCTGTTGATAAAATATATGTATTGAATTGTTGTAAAATAATAGGTGTATATCAAATAAATACGTTAATTAATCAACTCACAACATTCCACTACGTACGTATATATCACAGAATAATTTATTTCTTAAGTTCAAAACACAATTCATATTACTAACTCGGTATATATTCAGTTGTTGAAATCTGAGTTGTAATTATCTGAGTCGTCGTTATTTCTGTGGTTGAAGTAGATTCTCCGGTTGTTGACTGCGTTGTACTTGACAGTAATGTGGTTCGATTGGTTGTTGGTTGTGATGCAGTTGAAGGAACAGAAATGGTAGTTTCAGTTGTTTGCGCCTCTGTAACTCGATAAAACAATAAATGTAATAAAAAACTGTGCGCGCAATCACGTGGAGATATTTATTTACATAAAACAAACGACTAATTAAGTTAAATCGAGTTTCAGCTGGGCAACATCGTATCAATCTCTTAATTGAGTTGTCAATTATTATTCACAGATGTCGTAATGACATTGCACTTACCACTGAATGTAGACATTCCTTCTGTAGTGGATTTTTCAATTGTTGTCGCTTCTACGGTGCTTGTCCCGGTAGATGTACTCGTAAGACCATAAGTAGTAGTAGCAGTTTCCGTAGTTGTGCCTTCAGGAGTACTCACTACAGTTGATGTACTTTCTACTACTGTTGGAACTAAATAAACGTATGGTTAAATTGAATTACCTTTACTACATACAATTAGTTTAACCAAATTTAAGACAAGTCGAGGTTTGCATTGTTTTCTGGAACAAAAACTTAGTACATTAACGTAATAACTATTGCTAAACATTTCATTGCCTATGCAGATATTATTTACACATCTGACAAAATTTAACAGTTCCAATACAGTTATACCAAATACATAAAGAATATATAAAGAAACTCACCTGATTCAGATGTCATAAATCCAGTTGCTATTGAAAACAGAATGACGGACTTCAATCATATGACATATATTGATATCAATAAACAATGTTGTGTTGATTTCAACGAATTGAGTGTAAACATAACATTCATTTATACTACACAACATACTTACTTACTTACTTACTTACTTACTTACTTACTTACTTACTTACTTACTTACTTACTTACTTACTTACTTACTTACTACTTACTTACTTACTTACTTACTTACTTACTTACTTGGTAGGTAAGTGTATTGTGAAGAGTGAAAAGTTTTGTGTCTTACTTGTCATAACACGTGTGGTTGTGATGCCCTCTGGTGTTGTCTTCTCAGTAGTTATTACAGTTGAAGATGTAGTACTTGGAACTGGTTTGCTTGTAGATAACGATGTAGTTGTTGGTAGAGTAGAAGTTACCTCGTGGGTGGTGGTTTCTGTCGTTGTGACTGTAAATTACAAAACATATTCAGTCATGTATCAGGCTGTACTCAAAGCATATGACACGTTGACATGTTTCTGTTGAAATCAGAGTATAAATGAGGGGACGCATAATGTAACACGCTGAAAAGTAGTGTATATCATTGTGTCATCAAACTATCGTAGCCACACACGGAGTCATTGCAGCGTATACATTTTAAGGGTAAGGATCTTTAAAATCGTGTGATGCATGAGAAAACTACTCCACACAACGATATGCGATCGAAACATTTTATAAAATTATACTTTCATACAAGTAAATTACCTTCTACACATGTATACAGTATAACAATCATTGTTGGTTTGTTAGTATAACTATCATCGCTCCCTGTAAGTGTTATCATCATTACATAAATTTCGCCAATGTCCTCGTCCAAAGCATTTCTTTTTTCAGTGGTAGCATCGGTGTTTCCAGGAAACATCTATGGAATTAATTATAATAAATACGAAATATTATACAAGTATGTTCAACAAAAATTTCAACATTCTGTGTGCCATAATTGTTAAGCGTGCATGCCTGTAGTCAGGGACTTCAGTAGATGACTCCCCATTGCTAGGCATAGTACAACATTCACTCAAACTGGATACCTGGTACTAGTAACTCTTATACCAAACAACTGTAGACAAATATAAGTACATATACAGTAAAATTCAAGCCAAAGCGAACGTTATTCTACGGATTGTTTTGTATCCTTGGTGATGTGAATGGTGATGGCAGCAACAGCTGGACACTAACTTCAAAAGGTTTTCATGGTAAAAACAGCGTTCACGTTTGTATATTTACAATAATATTCATGTAACATATATTATATGAAACCGACTGGAGAAGACAATGGCATTCAAGGATAAGCAAGTTACGCTGACAAATTAAACATCGATATAGAATACATGTACTATAAACCCAATGTCATACCTCCTCGATATTGAAACCCTCGTCAAGCAAACTGGGATAATCTTTAGGTTCACAGTTAATTGGTAAATATGCAGGATCCTCTTGTCGAGGAGCATGAAGACGACAATAGGAGTCACTTCCATCACTGGATACTTCAACTGTGTATCTATGAACAAATTCTTCAACGCCATCTTCTTCCACAAATCCGAATGTTCCAATACTACTAACTAGTGTCGCTTCTATTAGTATGAGCTTTAACCATTGTACCGTGTCGTGTTTTGAAGGCGTCCATGGACCAGGCGGACTATTCAAAAGGTTTGATGGATGCCTTTCAAATTCCCAAGACGATGCTTCTGCGCTATTCAAAACAACTTCTGTCGTTTGCATATCCTCATCACAATAGTCTGGCCATATAAAACATGTAAAATAGAAAAAAAACATATATTATTATTATCACATTGTTCGTTCTAATTGGAAAATTATTATGTAACAACATATATATGTTACGTGTCGATTGGAAAGTAGTCAAAATGTATGCTGTTGATAGGTGTACAATACACACATTTTGTTTTAATGTTGCAATTCCTATACTGACCTATTATGACGGTGACGCCAGTAGTTCTTTCCACAGTTGTAGTAAAGAATGGTGTCATTGTAGTTTCAACTGATGATGTTGTAATAACAGATGATGAAGTACTTATCTCTTGGGTAGTAGTAGCACTGACTGTTGTTGTATTGAATGGCACTGTGTAAATAGAAGTCAATAGAATTTAGAAATATGGCAAATTTGTTCTGGGGATGATTGTAAAGTACACCAATTTGCTTTGATACTCGATTTAATACAATATATTCACGGTTTTTTTTTTCTCTTGTATTCTGTTAACAAAGTAACGTTATTGTAGAATAGGGGTGAGTATTCAAATCTTGAAAATACATTCTCGACGATAAATTGTCCTTAAATAGGTTTAAATAAGACACAACACGATATCGACTATTTATCAATTATATAATATTACCAGACACAATTTTTCCAATCACTCTCGATTGTGTTTAATGTGTTTTATATTGTTTCATTGTGTTGAACTGAAGAAGTTGGATACTGTTCATGATATGTGTATGATATGTGTACTTCAGTTTTTCTTGCGAATCATTGCATTTCGAATTATGAAGGTTGTCATTCATCAAACAGAATCATTTGGTATGTATAGGTTGTATAAAAGTAATTACTACGCACAGTTTCCTCAAATAAACGATTCGCAATAAAATAACGAGACCACCCTGAAAGAACAGCTCATCTGTCGTTTCGTCGCCTTTGACTTCCACTTACATTAAGCATGAAGCTGTTTGGTTATTGTGGATTAAAAACATGTATATACCACAGTTTTATTACGGAAATCAGCAGCAGCTCATAAACCCTGCGACGTGCGTCAAAATTTAATAAATCATTCAATGTGCGTTTGATTAAATGGTAAACAAGGCAAAAACACGTACGTGAAGTTGATGATTCAGAAGTGGTCGATAAAGCAGTAGTCGGAGCTTGTGTTGAAGTGCTTTCGAACTTGGTAGTTTGTAGAGTAGTTTCGCCTTCAATTGTTGTTGCAACTTGAGTAATTTCAGTACTTGATGTTGTTGGTTGGCTGCTAACAGTAGGTACAGATGAAGATTCAACTACAGTGGTTATCATCGTTGATGATGGAGTTGTCATCTCTGTAATATAAAGACAAATATATATCACTGAAACACATTCTAGGTTTTCATAATTTTCTGCAAAAAATTCGCTATAGCTACAAATGCCGATATGTTCATTGTTGATAACATGATATAGACATCATGACAATAGAGTGGAAGGCCAACTCTCGTCAGTGGAGAACGCCTCATGATATTGCCACATTGTTCGTTGTCTATTAGACAAGGTCACGTGACAACAGTCTTAGGTGAAAGGGCAAATTACAGTGTATTGAACTTAAAATAAGTATAAAAATGGCAATTTGAATTCAATTACGAATACAATTTAAACTATGAAGTACAATATAAATTTATTTTCAAAGAAACGTGGAATTTCTATTAATATATATATATATATATATATATATATATATATATATATATATATATATATATATATATATATATATATATATATACAGTGGCAATACTAAAATATATGTGGCCCTCCTCCGTTGTTGTATATATTTTTCCGGAACAGATATAGAGAAGTATTAGTTACAATTTCAACAGGACAGGTTATTACTTGTTTAAAAAAGGAATTCTATCTTTGTTGTAGATATTTAGCCACGTATTGTTATTTAAAAACATCTTATTTCTTAGTCTTATCTTATCTTAGTTATCATTCATGTATCACATATAACTCACCTGTGCTTAACTGTGAAGTTGTAGATGTCTCTCCAGTAGTGGGCCACATTGTATTTTCTTCTGTTGTTTTCTTAACGGTAGTGGTGTAAAATGGTGTTGACGTAGTTTCAATAGTGGACGATGTAACTACAGACGATGCCGTGCTTACTTGTTCTGTCGTTGTTGACGTCAATATTGTTGTTGTATTACCTTCTGTGAACAATAGCGTAATATCTCATTATAATAAAAATGAATTACGTATTCGTAAAACGTACAATAATTGTTGAATGACACTTTATAATATATGGCCAGCATTTGTTCACACAATTATATGTCCCCGTTTCTGAAAGTTAGCTCATATTATCCCTTAACATGTCATCTTTGAAAAAGTATCACAGAATTCACATTATGCATTACCATTTAAATTTAAGATATAAACATCATATACTGATAATCTGAAGGAATAACATTTGCATAATATTGACATTAAATAAACTGACTTTTTCTAATTACCTATACATATAATATTCATATGATAACCTACCTAATGTCGTCGTTGTTCCCACTTCATTGGCTGAAAAAGGGACAGCAATATTGTAAGTTAATTTTAACAAAAATGTGATTGTTAAACTATGGTAATTATCATTAATCCTCAAGTATTCGGTCGATTATATTGTGTTAATTTTCTACTTCGATCAAGTCTTATTGACAACAGTGCCTCTCTTAATGTATTTTTATTTTGGGGAGATAAAGGAAAGCAAAAATATAGTGCAATTAAAACTTGTTTATGTTCAGATAAGGAACATACTGCATCAATGTACCATTACTAATAATAATATTACCATTATTAGGCAATATATTATACTCCAAGTTATATGACACGTGGCAGGCTATACAGTTACTGTAGTTGGTCATTCAACCAAATCGGGCTCGTCTCGTATGCCATACAATCAAGCTTGTTTCCACTTTGAATTTGGAAGCCAAATCCAAGCACAACACTAAATTCAAATGATCTACCACAATATCGGTGGTATGTTGCAAGAACAGTTGCTACCTCATACAATACAAGGAAAGTTGTAGCATTGAAAACTTTGTTGATCGTTATAACATAATTTAACGATTTTACTCACAAACTGGACATCCTTTTATTTGTATTCGCAAACTTATACCGCTTTGCCAATCCAGTGGTTTGATTCTCAGTCCAGTAGCAATCACAGTAACAGGAAACGGAATATCCTTAATTGTCTTCGAGTCACTTGGACCATCAAATACCTACAGAGAAGATAATTAGAGAATGTGAAAAATGAAGATGATAATATTATAAGGTTATTACGAGGATACTTCAAAGTATGCACAAAGATAGTATAGCTGGAGTATCGAGAGGTCAATGCGCGGCGTACTGTCTGAGTGCATACTTTGACGTATTCTTTGAAGTATACATCTTTTCCGTCCAAGGATACACCATGGAAATGCCGAAACTCAAAATGTTTAGAACAGAATCAGCGAACTTCTTTGTGTGGAGTCCGGTCAATTCTTGTGGCAGCAATGTTTGTTTTTATTATCAGAGGACGCATACGCCCTTAATCATTTCATATTTGGAATTTGCATTTACTAATATGGTAGGATGAAAATACCCCGTAAAATACCGCAAAATTGCGGCACGCTGTAACTTATGGCGTTACGGTAACAGATGTATAATAACATATAATTATTAACAATTTGTTCATTGGTACGAAGCATAGTTATGAAATATGAATTCCTCCAAACTATAATCACAGAATCATAGGTCCATGTTCATTTCAACACACACATACTTACCACGGGATTTCCATTATGTATTATAGGAAACCATATATTGCCATCCTGTGTAAACTCCACGTTGAATGATGTTACATACTGTCCATTTTTTCCACCACCTTGTATCCTAATGTCAGATACCTTGAACGGTACGTGATTGAATAAGTCTATATATTCCGCACGCGAGTCTTGTTCTGGTGACCATGATAAATTACCATCTAGTTGGGCTAGTGGTTCATCAGAGCTGATACTGTCAACTGACGATGACGATGGTACAGCGTTGTAATTGATTACAGTAGGCTCCATATTATCTTGACACGGCACTAAAGAACAACACACAAAACATGGATTGAGTTGAAGTCATGAACAATGTATGTGTGTATGAAGAAGACTACAATACACTGAGAACTTCGGGTGAGATGATCAGAATGTACGAAAAATCATTTCAGGAATGATTTATGTAAAATTAAAATTAATACAAACAGCAACGTGCGTATAGCGTCAACATTAGGTAACAGGTTGACTAATAAAGTTATTTATAATGACGTTATATTATTCATAGCTGTTTAGCGCGACGTGCATGAGTTTCGATTTTAGGTATGATCTCCAATAAGGTTATATAGTCGACGAAAGACATGCTCTAAACATACCAAGCTGTAGACAAGATCGTTGAACATCAGCTACGCATCTACCGTTAAGCCATTTGGTGTACCCTTCATTACATTTGCATGAAATACACTCATCAATCTCTCCACAAGATTCGGAAATATTTGGAGGGTCGGGAGGGCATGTTACGTCACAGTTACACATTTTATGGCAATCTGTTGAAAAATTATGGAATGAATCATGACCGTGAACACACTGATATATTATAGCTACCCAATTCGCTGGTATGTAAATATATAATTCGATAATATTTGATGATGTAAGATGATTTATTTTCACGACCATTTAATTTCACTGAGTTCTATTGTTGTTCTACATGTTCAGGTCGATTTAATTTTACTCATCGTATACATATCTACAAAAATAGCTATTAAAATCTAGCGAATATTGTGTTTACAGTACATTGCCTTGATATGTATATCCACCATATTATGTTGTTATGTTGTTACTTACCGGGTATATATTCAGTTGTCGAAATACGAGTTGTAGTTCTCTGAGTCGTTGTTGTTTCTGTTGTATTAGTAGTTTCCCCCACTGTGGACTGGCTTGTACTTGACAGAGTTGTGACCTGAGTAGATGACGGTGGCAGTGATGTTTTTGCTGGTTCAGAGGCTGATAATTTGAAAAGAAAAAATAATACAGCATACGCAATTAGTGATTGTTGGTAAAACAAAATCACAGGTAAAATAAATCAGTTATATGTTTTGGCAATTGACACCGGCACCGAAATTGACATTCTTCGCCGTTATACTCACTTGTTTCATGTGTCACTGTGGATGTTCCACCAGACGTTATTTTTTCTGTTGTAGTTATGGTCGTGTGTCTGGTTGTCGGTGGTACTATCTCAGTAGTAATTGATGTGGTCGTTGCTGGTGAGGTAGTTGTTATCTCGTTCGTGGTGGTTTCAATAGTTGTAACTAATAATAGACAGGAACAAATGTAGTTTATATTAAAATATTTTCATTTGCGTGGACACGCACCGGAAAACTTTGCATTATATTCTTATTATATGTACTCACCCACTTCACATGTATACAGTTTGACAACTATTGTTGGTTTGTTTTTATAACTGTTATCTTCTCCAGTAAGTGTGATCACCAAAACATCAATCTTGTCAATCTTTAAATCATTCATTTTCTCGTTGGTAGAATCAGTGTTGCCAAAAAACATCTATTTAAACGGTGATAAACATATAATTGGTTATCAGTGCAGAATTATTAGTCAAACAATGCATAACATAAATGAATACTATGGCGTAATTGTAAAAAAATCCACGTGGACGTTGAGGCAGTACAAGTAATATTACGTGATATCAGATCAACCAAAGATAATATATTAATTAGTAGTTTGATAATTGAAATCTACTGATTTGATGTTTGTTTTAAAATGACTGACAAAAAGAGATTTTACCTGTTCGACATTGAAACCTTCGTCAAGGAGACTATCAAGGGGCTGCGGTTCACAGTTCCTTGGTATATATGCAGGATCTCCTTGCCGAGGAGCATGTAGACGACAGTAAGAGTCACCTCCATCACTAGATACTTCAACTGTGTAAGCACGAACAAATTCTTCAACGCCATCTTCTTCCACAAATCCTAATGTTCCAATACTACTAACTCGTGTTGCGTCTAATAGTGTGAGCTTTAACCATTGTACCGTGTCGTGTTTTGAAGGCATCCATGGACCAGGCGGACTATTCAAAAGGTTTGATGGATGTCTTTCAATTTCCCAGGACGATGCTTCTGCGCTACTTAAAACTACTTCTTCGGTTGCCATACCGTATTCCCTGGAACAATGGTCTGTGTGTATAAATGAAGTATGATAGGCTTACCGAGATGAAATGAAGTGTGGATTTTACAAAGCAGATACAGAAAATTGACAATTATGATTCTAAATGGTATCATTCTCAAATCCTCTCAAAAAAAGTCCTCAATAAAAAAACAATAAATATAACAATAAATATAACGATATATATACTGAAAATATGGATATGTACTGTTAATGCTCAAAATTTATTCAGTACCACAATAATAACGTCAATAACGTATTACGTCAAGGGGCACGTTATATAGAATATAACATAATGGTATATATGTATTTGCTAGTGTAGAATTAATATGTTATACCTGCTAGAACCGAGAATAGCTCATCATTACTAAATATAACTAAGTTTATTTAGTTTACAGATTCGTAACTGACACCTCTCCATCGACCCCCTAATATTATAATAAATCTAACCTGTTGATGTGGTGACACGTGTACTTGTTTCCGTAGTTGTACTAACAAACGGGGTTACGGTTGTTTCAATGGATGATACTGTGCTAAATGACGTTGATATACTAGATTTCTTAGCCGTTGTAGAACTTAATGATGTCGTACTAATTGGCACTGCATGAGAAAAAAAAATTATACATCAATTTGTTTTAACAGAACATGAAAGTTTTTTTTTAAATTTAGTAATAAAGACAATCTCTGAAAATATGAACATACATGAAGTTGACGACTCGCTTGTAGTGTTTAGCATCAAAGCAGAAGTGCTTTCGTAGGTGATTGTTTCGAAAGTAGATTCGCCCGTAGTGACGAGTTCACTTGTAATAGTAGCTGTACTTGACGACATTGATTGGCTAGCAGTCACAGGAACGGATGTTGTTTCAATTTCTGTGTGAGTCTTTGTTGTAGATGGTGTTGTCACTTCTGAAATATAATGCAAGTAAACCAGAATGAGTAATTGAAATTGCAGGCAGATATACAACATACGGCTCATCACTGTGTTAAGTAGAAGCGACGTTTTGATATAGCTTGTAGCGTTTTAAAACTAAATTATCATTATATATGATATATGTCATCTGATTGTTTTATTTAATTTAAACAGAGTAAATTACTAACCAGTTGAAGTAGACTTTTGGGTGGTGGTACCCTCTTCAGTGCTACTCACATTAGTTGTTGCTTCGTAGGTAGTAGTGTGTTCTACGTGAACGGATAATTTATTTATTTAATTATTTGGATCGTTCGTTTGTTTATTTTTCAGCTCTATTAGTTGTCATTAGTTTTAACAATTAACTTTGTTACTAGTAGACAAAGACACATTTGTATAATAACAAACCTTCAGTTTCGGTAACTTCACTTGTTGTTTCAATAACTGTTGTATAAGTTGGTGAAAACGTGTCCCAGTAAAATTCTGTAGTGCTGATGGGTCCTAACAATGATAAAAGTGTCATTGAATATTGACAGTAGAGGTCAGGTGACTCAATAATTGAGTTTGTAAGTAAAATATAGTGTCGTTTGTTTATAATAAGGTATTTATTTTATACATCTTTGAGAAGCAGACGTGTCTAATTGTACCATTAACATACCGATATATTGTATTCATGTATAGTGCATTGTGTGTATCTGATAAACAGGTACTAGCACATATTGATAAATCGTTCACCCTAGCGACAAAGCGCTAAATATGTGACGTAAGGGCAGTGCAAAGCGTCGATTTTGTTTTGATCTCTAACTGTCTACCATTAAAGATTATGTATTCGATCAAGATCACTATGTTCTAGATGACGAACTACTAAACTACGATCATTGAATGACTTTGTCTACATCCATATATACCATTTTGACGTTACAGAAGCTACCCATCACAATAGGGCGAAATTCATAGAAATGATGTAGTGCTAGGTCATTGAAGTCATACTTACTTGTCGTCGTCTCTGATTTTGTGCTTGTGCTTTTTGTTGTTGAAATCGGTGATTGTCTCGTAGTTTCCACTGTGGTTGTCTCAGTACTTGTGCTAGGAAAGGCAGTTGTCAAAGGGGTACTTGTCTTCACTGTAGTGGTTGTTGTTTTAACTAATATTGAGAGTGAATTAAAAGTAAGCATGAACAATGCAATTTATATCTCAGATATATATCTTAGGATATATATCAGGAATGTGCCTTGCAATTTCCTGACATCATAAGGAACTTATTGCATGTGAAAAAGCACTTCAATATATTTACGAATTTCAGAACCTAAATGAACGATTTAAGGTCCGAAATGCGACGAAATGGATACGCTGTCGTACGCTCTTATCAGTCAAGATAAACGTTTGTTCAAAGAATAACGGCAAGAAAAAAAATCAGGCCAACCATGCATTTAACATTGAGTATAAAGTGAAACAATGACACCTTAAGATGAAATGTACAGACATAAACGTTATTGGGACTCCTTTTCGTATTATAAATTTATTGTCTCACCCATTTCTATGCAACTCCAGAATGAAGCTGTCATTATCGGTACTCTGTCCCATTCCACTGGTATAATTCGAATTCGTGTAATTAGAGGCAGATTGGAACCCAGCACAGTAGATGTTGCATGCACCACTTTGACTCGGCTGAACATCTATAATGCAAATATAAAATAATTAATTCCACATACATACGCATACAATTACTGGTTTTACTTTCTGTATTTAAATAAAGCAGTGTAGTACAATGAAAGAAGAATGCAATCTTTGCGCAAATGTATGTTATGTTAGGCACGTCATATTTGCCAATATATGCTTTTTATGATAATTACTCTTTTCCGTTGTGAAAGATGTACAAATGGCAGCGACTGAATGGTTTACGCCATCAATCATGTACAGATATGTATATGTATATTACTCCATATAAGGTATTGTTGTTACAATATATTTTAGTTGTACAGCGCTGTTACATCTACACGTTTGAAAAGTTCATCTCATCATACCCACTACAATATCTTCCTATTAATATAATATTTAGGTTTATTTATTTATTTATTTATTTATTTATTTATTTATTTATTTATTTATTTATTTATTTATTTATTTATTTATTTATTTATTTATTTATTTATTTATTTATTTATTTATTTATTTATTTATTTATTTATTTATTAACTTATTATATAATCAAGTATAAATAGTATAGATTATTAAGATAACGCTCGGCCGGGGTAGGCACGAGTCATCTGCGGTTTAGAAATGTGTTTGTGTGAGTGATACCATTGTGTTTTTCATATTTGATATGTCTTGCAACTGCGATAATGGACTGCCAATTAAAAACTCAATGCGTACAGATAGTTATCAAGATCATACCCAGGAAAGTAAAACTTATCTCAATGAATCAGTTTTACATCTAGTACTTACCTCATCAACTTGGTATTCCAGAAAATCATCAAAGGAAGCTATAACTCTTGGAGTTGTGTTCGACTCCGGCTTTTTGGCAACGTATGTAACATCATTTTCAGTTGTGTATAGAACATGAAACAATGTAACCATATCTGGAATGTTGTCAACTGGAGATTTGACACCCGATATTTTAATACTAAACACGTTTACCGGCTCACTAAAACTAAACTCTATAAACGGGCTGTCATCACCGGCCATTGGACGCCACGCTCTTTCAACTTCATCCATAAGTCCTGTAGCCGGATATTCAGGGTCGGAAGACGATGCAGTCACTTCCACTGGAATATGTCTCTCATTCGCCATGCCTTCAGAGCAAACGACTACATAGACACAATGTTAGATAAATAATAAGTAACTTTTGTGAATGTATACCGACAGTAATCTGCGCATGGAGCAATTTCATCATATTATATAAGTAGAAACACAATACAATATATTAACTTCCATAGTATATGTTTGTTTAGAGCATATCACAAAGTATGTAACACATAGAAAGTATGAACAAAATAAGTTTTTACCTGGTGTTGTGTATACGGTACTCAGAGTTGAGCTTATCGGCGAGGAGAACATTGTAGTCGTCGTCGTTCCACCAGCTGTTGTGGTGGTAGGCGTTGTGCTAACCATGCTGGTTGTCGAAGTGGATGCTTAAAAACGAATGTAATGTTTAAACAACATTTAGTAATGGTTATATGTATGATGTTTTTTAATTGTGTAACTGTTGTGAATTCATTTTACTGTTCTTTGTTGCTTTATACTTAATAATGATAAGAATATTACCTTTGCATCCATAATACTGAATATTAAGACTTGGTTGTGTACTGTACATATTCCTCATTGGTGATATTCGAATTGCGAACACCGGCTCAAGGTTGTTTGGAAGAGTATTCTCTACCACAGATTTCGCATCTTCGTTGCCGAAAAATACCTGTGTACAAAAGAATTAGGCAAGGTTATCTTACTGCGAGGAATATATGACGCAGATTTCTATAACTTAATTGCGCAAATCCTTTCACTATGATATACATGTATACAAAGATATTTAGTGTACATATAACGTATATATACCTCTTCAACTTGTGGAATGCCAAGATCTTCATAAGGTACTGGTTCATGGAATATAGTAATTTCAGGTCGGTTTGGCAGTCGAATCCAGTTGCGTTCTGGCTGGTCGTCTTTACTAACTTCTATAGTGTATTTCTCCACATACTCTTCATCACCATCGAGATTGACATAACCTGTAGTTGCAACACTAGTAATACGTGTTTGTTCTTCGAAGCTGTATTCCAACCATGCGCCATTGTATATTTTTGAAGTCCAAGGCTCTTCCTCTCTGGGTGATGACTTTTCTTTCTCTCTACCATCAGCTTCGCTAGACGCTTCAACAGCATCCGGGAATATCTTCTCGGCAATGATTTGCATGTCTTCATATTCATAACAAATTTCTGTAAATATATAAGGTTAATATCCCGTTCTTAATCTTGGTGTGCGAACCACACTATAATATATATATATATATAAATATAGTACAAAGTATGGATGATAATATAATATGAGATAGTATGTGGTAGTGAATATACGTATTATATATTCAAACAAAATTATCAAATGTCTTTTGGAATTACAAAGCTAACAATTTTTGCTTAATCATACATACATTAATATTTCTTATTTAATATGCAGATATATGCAAATATCACAATCAATGTATACATGTTATATATTTGAAATTTTTCCTTGTCCGCATTGATATATTGTCAGTGTATATATGTTTCTGCATAAATATATTGCAACATTCGAACGCATACATGGCGTACCATAACTTGTCTTGCGTCGTTTTTTTGTGTTGTGCGCTAAAATACTCTTCTGACATTAGTAGATTGAAGCGCAATTTAAAATATACGTCAGATGTAATGTAGGTACTACTTACTGGTTGCCGGGGTACTAGGTAGTACTGTGCTGGAGGGAGATGACATGGTTGTGTGCAGTCCTGTAATGGTTGATTGACTTAATGATATGGGAGACACTGGTCTTGAAGTGGTTGATGGTATTGACGGAATAGTTGTGCTATGTCTTGGAATGGTTGATGAAATCGGTAAATGAGTTGTGAAAGGTATTGTAGTTTTTGATGGTATTGATGAGGCAATTGTACTAGGTCTAGTAGGTCTAGACGAGACAGTCGTACTAGGTCTAGTGGCAGATGATGACATCAGTGGTGTTGTAGTTAACGGCCTCGAAGTAGTTGTTAACATTGATGAAACGGTTGTATGAGGTCTAGCGACGGTTGATGACATTGGTAAAGAAGTATTTAACAGTATTGATGGGGTGGATGTGAAAGATTGGCTAGGTGTAATAACAGTTGATGATATTGGTGCTGTGGTTGTTAATGGTCTTGTAAAAGTTGGAGGTTTTGACGAAATTGTATAAGGTTTAGTTATGGTCGATGACACTGGAAACGAAGTAGTTAATCGTTTTGTAGTGGTTGATGGTATCGATGGGGTTACTGTAGGAGATACTGTTCTGGTTGTTGGTAAAATAGTAGATGCAGTAGAAGAAATGGTAGCATTTGACGGGAAGGTAGTTGAATGTTGTGGTGTTGCACTCGCCGTTGGGCGCGAAGATGATACTGGCATCGTTTTAGTACTTTCAATTTTCGTAGAGTAAGTTGTCTCAATTCCAGTTGTACTAACTTCTGTGGTAGTTTTAGTTTCTGATGATGTTGGCACTGTATAAATAGAAAAATTGTAATATTCTGAGATTCAGAAGTTAATATATGATGTATCAGAAGCAGTGAGTTACATAACAAATTAAAAACCAGTGAAGTTATTGTCAACACGTTATTTTACATTTTGTTTCTGGTAACCGTATTTCTTACTTGGTAACAATGAGCTTACTCGGCAGAACATTACATTGGTTATCTTTTTTTCTATCCATGACGGTTACTTGTGTACAAGGCTACGCATTCTACATTGTGATAATTCAATAGGCCGATATATATTCTTTCGTGCGAAATATGCTTTTGTCAGTAAAAATTTTCACAACTGCTTTTTTCTTCGAGTCGGTAAGATTGCGTATTGACTCATTTTGTGGCAAAAACAACACATATTCATACACTCACTTGTAACTTTTTCCGTTGATATGGTCGTAGTTGTGATAGGTACGCACTGACAACATCCATTCTGCGGGGCGAGTAGCATATATCCCACCTTCAACAAAAACAAATTGTCTTCTTTAATCAAAAACACTGAAACAACCTCAACGCCGAATAGCGAAAATATCAAATTGTATTACATCTTATAAAACAACTGTTATTGCGTTATTTATTACAATGATACGTAAAAACAAGTAGTTGGAAAATACTCAATTTGGTTGTTTTTTCTTAATTGTATAAACGACAATCCCGCGTTTGAATATTGAATGAGCCGAAATAAGCAAATGCTCTTATATACGTAACAAAGATGGCGACACGAAATTGTGTATGGACGGGATAGATCTGCTCACCATCCCTTACCAGGGGAGCCTGGGGCATGCTCCCTCTTAAACATGTTGAAGATCCAGACCCTCTGAAACGCTATTACCTGCATTTTTAGGGGCAAATTTTGCTGACACAAAGGATTTCAGCTTGATTTTAGAGATGACTCCCCACCCAACATGTTTTGCGCCCCCCTGTGCCACCGCCACTGATTAAAATTCACAAAGTCCAGGTAATCTAATATAACAATCATGAAACTTCGACTGTCTACTTTTGTATAATGTCTTCATGTTTATGTTTCAATAAGCAAGATCATATTAATGAACACTCTCGGATAATATTTCACTCACTTCACAGTCACTTTCTTGTAAGCGACATCCGGATTCACACTCGACGTAGTATTCTTTCAGTCCTTCATTGTATTTACAGTTGCATAATTGGCAGTCTCCAATCCAATAGTAATCACCTTCTACTGCTTGCTACACATACAAGGTGTGAATAATATAATACATGTTACACATAGCTACATACTAGTTTACACATACATACATACATACATATGAAGCATATTTATGTATTCTTGCATCTCTTCAACCATATACAATTAATAACATATCTATATCACATCAGCGCAATTGGTCAGTTCATGTATACACATAAGCTGAACTAAATAACTTACATCAATGGCATTGCCTTCCATGTCGATAGCCCCATCCAGTAATGTACAGACACATTGTTCACTGGGTGATGAGTAGCATAAACCGTTGAATTCAACAGTGTTTTCAGGACATATACATTCCTTAGATGCACAATGAGAAGCTACTTTATCATCGACTGGTGGTGGTTTGGCACCAAATCTTATATCATCACAAGTTAGTGAGATGATACAGTCGGTCTTATCACACACTGAAAAATATAAATATTTAATGTTTAATATAAGGATTAAATAATGTGGGTGAAAAGAGTATTAAAAGACAGTGTTTGTCGCACCAACCATGTGCGAAATTCGCGTTCAAATACATTGGTTTTCCCACAATCCAATGCGTTATTCCAGTGTCAAGCACCGACCCTAACTGATTAGAATATTCGCAAATGTGTTCATATCATCCCAGGAATGGCCTAATCAATCATTGGTGACGTCATGTTTTGAACTAGTTGATCTTCGCAACATTCAAAGCCGCCAGATTTGTTCGTATCTTGCTGCAGGCGTGGCGCGACGATTACTGTCCTTTAATGTATAGTTACGTAAACAGTTTTGTTAACTGGTGTTTTGAGAAAACCAGATAGTTAAGTTTGTACAAAATTCCACTACACTATATTATAAAAAATATCATTATATTTTCATAACATGGACTGCTAAACCAAGCTAAATGTGGTACGACTATCATGTGATCCAATAGAACCCCTGCATTTAAAATGGATTGAGCGATATAGTACTCAGTCGTCGTCAGTCTTCTAGTGCATGTTGTCTAGACGTACAGCCGACATACCATATCCTATATGTATCATTTCACAACCGTTGATGCATGCGACACATGGAATTCAATATCTTCTTTGGATCAGTTAATAATGTTCTACTTTGCTGAGTTGCATAACAGGTTAATACATACATCCTTGGAACTTTGATGATTAAAATTGAACCTGGTAAATCCGACCTCCACGCGTATATTCAACATCACTGACTGTGCACATTTTGTGATGCAGTTTACACTATTTCTGTCGCTATAACTGCGTATAAATATTATTTTACTTCATCTTGTCTTATTATTATGCGGATAACTATATACAACTGGTATAATGTGTTTTGAAGGCTCTATAAAATCTATTCGAATTAGTTGCATTTACATTATCGAGTATATGGATATTTAATTCGCGAAGATTTCGGATTGATATTGAATAAAATATACCTGTTGATATGGAAGGCGTTATCGTGGTTGTCACTTTAGTAGTTGTTGTCGGAGCACATGGCACAGGGTAAGATATCACGTGATTGTCAACACATTGGTATTCTATGCATATATCGAGTGGATCCGACCAGGTTTCTCCAGGCTAAAAATGTAAGTTCGTATTTCGAATAATTGCGTCAATACATGACAATAATAGTATTACATGTGTACTGCAGAATACACAGTCATACGTCGAGGAGTAATATTGGTATTGTATATAACTGATATGCAAATGAGCTAAAAATACTTCCTTCTAGATTTTTCTTGTTGTTTTCTTGCATTTGTTGCATTACTTCAACTTGCCCCCCCCCCCAACCATAATTCTTGTTAAATGGTTTAAATGGTATGATTGAGTAATTTGAATTTTCTCGAATGTTCTTTCTTGGTATTTATTTTTTCACCCATCCTTTTTTATTGCATACAATAGAAATTAAGTTACAGCACAATGTCAAGATACAACAAATGTCACAGCTAATATAACCAATACAAAATAAACACTGCATACCCGATACCAGGTGTGGGAACCGATTAACAATTAAAGTCTCCCCACTTGTCCAGGAAAATGGACATTGTATGTCTTCTATTTGAAATTTCTAACTCTATCCTTTGCGTGTAACGTATATCAGATTTTATGAGATTAAAGCACATATTTTAAAACTAATGAAAATGTTTGAAAATCGCCGTAGCAATGACACTATCAGATATACATCATTGGTGATTGTTAACAATCATGCACTAGTCTTATACTGTAATTCTGAACGCTTATGGGATTATATGTTTTAGCTCACCGTTCTAATGTTTCCTTGTTCGTCCGCACAATTACACAAGTACGCATGTATACAACGTACACCGTCGAACCGGAGCCCAGCACCACATGTGCAACAAGGGACCTCGTTATTTGGTATACACTCTGTCATGCTGTTGCATACGTCGGATCGACAATCTTCGCAAATTGACGATTGTTCGTACAATCCGCAGTCTGAAAAAACGCAATTTGTCTTAATTACTGTATTATCGCATGCCAATACCAAGCGGATAATATGCGTGACTTTGATCTATAATATCTACAGAGTACTGCATAAATCGATATTTGCATATTGTTATTCATTCGGTAAAATAACTGACTGAATGCTTATTGACATTTTTTTAAAAGCTATCACTTGTACTTACCTGGTGGTGGTAGTGTAGATCCTTTCACAGTTGTTGTCCCTGTTATGGCAAATAATATATTGTAATGAGTACCTTCTAGGGCAATAAGAGATGGATCTCAATATGTTGTTCATAATTGCCCGTTCATTCGTCGTCAGCAGTGATCAAGGAACGTAAAGACATCAAACGCATATATATGTCCCAAGTTTCAATACAATTGATGATTAAAATGTTATTTCAGTTAAGAAAGTAGTGAAGCTTTCAGCCCCAACCTTATATATATATTCTGTTAAAGTGTCAGTTACGCCAAAATATCAATTAGGCATATATATCAAGTGCCAAAAAACATAAACATAGTTGAAATCTAGTAGTATTGTCATATTGTCGTGATAAGTAGTTTTGAAAAACTTAGCATACACTACAATATGATGGCGAATATAATATAATTGTAAGGCAGTACAAGAAGTTAATTGATAGTAGCAATACAAACACTGTCGTGTAGTGGATGACTCACATTGTTCGCATATTTCAGGGTCTTCGTCGGCGCCATTACTGCAATCTATCGTGCCGTCACATACCCATTTACTGGGCATACATTCTTTTACAGGATGAACTGAGCACGTAAACTCGTTAGGACAAGGATCGGGAACACATTCGAAACAACAACCGTCAACCGTTTTTACTTTATCGTATCCCTGGAATCAAGAAAGCTCTTACTGAAGATAGTGTAGTTCTAGAAGTTTTCTGACATTTGACTTTATTCAAACAATCCTTTTTCAAAATTTATCTGCTAAAGCATAACGCTATATAAGGCAAATTAATAAAAAGAACATTCCATGACAATTTGTCTGGCTACCCAGTCTTTCCCCGGATCGGAAAGCTATTTGGCATGTTTAATACTATTATACTATTATCATGGGTTCTACACAACGATTTAGCACAACAGATTTGAATCAATAATGATTTCTAAACATTGTTATTGACTATTTTTTATTTTATTTTTATCTTATTCAAATACATACTCCACGATAGACCTAGAGGCAAATTGTCAACGGCAATAAAAATTCATATAGAAAACAACAGTACTCTTACCTTGGGGCACACGTCTGGATGACTGCATTCGATTTCAATACAACGTTCTTTACCTGGTTGCACACATTCACAAGTCTCGCAATGATGCAGTCCTTTCCAGGTTTCATTAACCTTTAATAATAATAAACAAATTTACCTTGAACATGTTGAATAAATATCACAACAGATTTTAGATATTATCATTGAAGATGGCATATAGTGTAATCACAATAAGCACATGCTTTTATATATGCTAACATATGTGTCTTAGCAGTAACATGTGCAGTTGTCAACAAAAATGGTCACAAAAGTAAATGTTGACAGTGATATTCGCTAATGATTAACTTGATTTATCGTGGAGAACTCGATTTAGTTATATGTAAATAACAAAAAGATCGATACTGTATTTCAAATGTCAACATTAGTTTTCTGAACAGTATTACATATTTTGTATACAAACCTGGAAACATATTTGGAGATCTACATCAAAGCAACCGTTATAGCACAGGCTAATCGTGGTACTTATCGGCGTGGATGCAAGAGGCGCAGTTGTTGAGATAATTGGAGTTGTTGTTGGTTCTGAAATACATAAAAAACGTGTAAAATAATAAATATACAAATTATGATTGAGCAGACTATTCCATATCGAATACATATACTATGAGGTTATTACGAGAATACTTCGTATGCACGAAGACAGCACAGCTGGAGTATCGAGTGCATACTTTGAGGTATTCTCGTAATAACCTTATTATTATTATACATCGTTCCCTTCCAAGAATACATCATCAAACTCTGGTGGAAGCCATGTTTGTTTTTGTTATTAGAGGATGCATTCGCGCGTAATCATTCCATATTTGGAATTTGCATTCCCTTATATGGTAGGATGAAATATCCCATAAAATACCGCAAAATTATGGCACGCTGTAACTTATGGCGTTACTGTGACTGATGTATAATAATACTAAATATACATTACAAAATAGCGGAAATACTTACTTGGTTCGCAATAACAACATTGCAATCCACCAGGACGAATCAAAACTTCGTTTTCCTAAGAATATATTGAGAAACACGAAAGTTTACACTGCTTTTATACGTCTGATGTTTACAACTGATAATGTAATGGAATCAGATCTGTTTAATCCATCTATTAACGCTTTCATTGACATACATTTTCATTATTTTGTATTTCGGTTTTACGTGAAATCTAGAATTTCAATCACCAAACACATGTGAACATAAATGTAATTAAACTAGCTAGTTGTCATATTAGTGTGTCTGACAAATGTGTTCTCCGCACAAGCTGTGTTTAAACAACTTTTTTTTTATTATTGCAACTGTGTGTAACTATGTATTCATGACAAAGTTTCCGTAATGCACACCATAAATATTGCAATGACACATGCGTCAATAAGGATGGTGAGTATTCTGGCATACAGAAGTGCAATATGATATAAATTGGCTCTATCACACAGCTTACCTCACAAGTTATTTCACAGAGATGATCGCAAAAAACTTCGCTGTTTTCTTGACATGTACACTCCCAACAGGGATAGTTTTGAATATTCCATCTTTCGCCATACTGTACGGTGATGAAAACAAAAAGCGAGCAAAACAGTTGAATAAATAAATAAAAGTTTCGCCACTGAATCGAACTCGAACCAACAAATAGTATTGACAGATATACGTACCAAATATGTTATACCTTCGTACACGCAATTGCAGTGACTGTCCTGAATGCATCTATTGCCTTCCATGAACAAACCTTCAGGGCAGAAGCATCCTGCCTCGCAGCTTTCACACTCTGTTCCATCACAGGTCTTGTTACAAGAACATTCCTCATAGACCAAAGGGTATTGACAAGCTATAATTGTTAAATAATTGTTTTGATATTGTTATAGGCTTTCTCGCATAACGCGTTTATATTAGTAAGTAATTAATAAAGTCATTTGTCTGATTTTTAATTTGTTACCGGTTTAAATTAAACTCGGTTGAACAGTATTCCGATTGGAAACTTACCCGGTAATGTTGTTGGGTACTGTGTTGTCGTAGGGATAGCTAGACAGTAGCAACATCCACCAACTGGTTCTACCAATTCGTATCCCTGAAAAAAACACAATTACACACTGTAGTGAATACAAATGCCAGCATTACTAAGTGTTTTGATTTTCCAATATCTGGTAAAACTACATTTCACTCACCGGTTCGCAAAGAATATTGCAAGGACCAGGTACACATAGAATTCCTGAAATCAGACATTGGCACAGGTCGCAGTCACCACTGTGTATGCTTTGGTGAAGCTGTAGAGACGTTTTTTCATAAAATGAAATATATACAAATCTGTTGTTGTATTTACTACAACACATATCAATGATAATCAAACAAATACTCAAAATCATTCCAGTAGAAGAATAAATAGACATTACACTAATTTATTTACAAAACTATTCTAATCATAAAAATGAGTAAAACAGTTGTATTTTGTATGCATCTAGTAACAAAACGACGTTACTTACTTCCATCCAAATAGAAACGCTTTCGCCGTTAACATCATTGTATTCAAAATAACATGGACACTCGGATGGAGAGATGCATTCACCATTGTGTTCAACCATATCTACTGGGCAATCACAACCAGTAGCCACTTCACAGCTACCATCACATGTGAAAGAACTGTCCGCTAAGTCAGTACAGGTTGCATGGCATGGACACTCAACGAATTCCTTGCCACCAGAACCTATCACGAAGATTAAAATAATTCCCATATCACGTTTTGATTTGTTTTGTTCACACAATTACTATCTTACATAAAATGCTGCACATCATTTCTCCAAACGAACTCGTATTTGTGTATATTCTTTTCAGGTGTAATATTCTACCCATTTCGTATATTTGACTCATCCGCCTCACCATAACGTGCCAAAACGGAAACATCAATAAATTTATAGAAAACATTTCACACGTGACCATATCAAATATATAGAAGAAATGTATACTCTCGAACCAGATTCGTGATTTGCGAATATGTAATTGTGTGTACCTCTGTGACACTCGTCTAGTCAAGCATTGCCGTCCCACGCAACTGACAATGTCTTGACATGTTAATATCTACACTTATATTGTTTTAAGGTTTTAGTTTACTATATCGGCGAGATTTATTGATAATGGAAAGGCACATATTCCTACGGAACCATTACGTTATATGTGAAAATAATTAATGTTATCAACTTACAAATTGGCAAGGTTGTTCCTGACGTAGTTGTAGCTACCGATGGAGTACCTAGGGCTATAACAAATAATGGCAACTTAATTTAATTATATTTATAATATTTTCTTGATATATAAATATTTGAATTAATATTTCTACATGAACCTACCACAGCAGTTGCATAAGTGAAAATACACATTTGAATCGGTGTTCATAGACGCTCACCTTCGTAAGGGCATCCAAAGAACTCGACCCTTAGCGCAATCTTAGTTTTCCATATGACAGGCACAATTCTGACTGACACCATACTTGGTACGTAATCTGGTATATCCTGCTCCACGGGTATATCACCATCGAAGTTGCCATCAAACTCCTGTGTTTATATATTACATTACATTTATAAATATTGTGTATATACGGGGCGTTGTTTAGAAAATATGCATACAATTATTTAAATTGAAATGGACAATAATCAGAAAATCCCAATAGCATTGATATTCGACTCAATGTTGATTGATAATGCATATACAAATTATTTGGCAATAGCGTAACCAATTGTCAATAATGTAATACTTTGCATTTTCACTATTTATATGCGATGTTATGTTCATACAGATTTCACCAGCTATGTACCATAGCTTGTTGCATGATTAGTTTTGAAAATAACAATAAAACGACATTGCTAAAATCACATGGCAACGGCATCACATGACTATAGTACACAATGTTATACTGTATTCTTGTCAGGGTATGCGGACTACGCCAGATTCAAAATATACCTATATAATAAGTTTATATGTCTAATAAAAATAAAAGGACGCTGTTGAGTGCGTCGAAATTGTATAGAGATATGGTCATCCGTTAATAGAGATTAGCTATATTCTAAAAGATGGCCGACGACAAAACCAAACAGAGTTGTCTGTTTGAACAACATTGCATATGTCATCTACGTCATTTTGGCGTTATTTGCGTTACATTATCGCTATTGGTCGCGAAAGGTGTATTCACCTTATTACTCCACTCATCGATAGGAGGTAACTCTTCGCCAAACACTGGTTGCGGTATTTGCTTTACAGTTTCCCAGACATCGCCACCGATACTGTACATCATTTCGTACTTATCTACAACCTGACTTCTGTCGTTGCCGCTACCTTGGGTTACAACTTTCGTCAGTTTCATTGGTGATTCAAAATCAATTTGCAACCACTGCCCAGCTTGACTCTCCTTAGGTGACCATGACTGTTGGTTGAACAGCCTGCCATTTGCTGGTTCACTACCTTCTTCATATGATGAGGCGGAAATCTGAGCGTCTAGTATTCCGCGAGAGGCCATCCCCAACGCTTGATTACAAACTGAAACAAAACCACAGTATATTAATAAGCTAATAAACATCTCGGTGTATCTATAACTATTTATGAATTGAATATGCAGACTTACTTCCTGGAAGGGTTGTTGGCATCGTGGATTGAGACGGTGTGGTAGGTACTTCTATGAATAAATAGAGAATATTTGTCAACTAAAACACATATTTAGTTTTGTAGAAATCGCTGAAATGAGCATTATGCTATTCAATTTAGTTTAATAATGCCACCTAGTAAATATATTTAATCTGTGTTAATATTAATGGAAATATATTCGTACCTGGACACACTGCACAACATTCACCAAACGGTATGTACCTTTCTTCCTACAAAAGAAAACCAAAAACAACGCATTGAAAAACCTCCTTAGGTAGTCAATAAGTGCGCTACCTACAATCCTTGTTCAGCTATAAGGCCATACAATAATATCTATTCCGCGTTTTATAAATCATAACCAAGTACATTATTATAAACGCGTATCCATAGCTGTACTAGTTCCCCTGAACTGGACTGGAAGGGCGTATTTTTTAGATCGTATGCATCAACAACTGGAATAATTGGAGCTTAGTATATCGCTCTTCTGTCCTACCACTTCTTGACAAGCAAAGCTCACAGCCCAGCTGCAGCATATATGTATATATATATATATCTTATACCAGTTTCACCTACCTCCGGGCAATCAGGAACGTGACTACATGGTCGTTTCTCACATATGGGTTCGTTATTGAAACATACACAATCCTCACATGGATCTGCTGGTGATGTCCATGTCGCTGTAGGCTGCAGTAAAAGTAATTAAAACATAAGAAAAAACTGCTACAAGTTGACACAGAATAAGTACGACCATTCAGGTTATTACAGCCTGACAGCCAATGACATTATCATTATCCAAGTTCATTTTACATACACAAAGATACCTACCAAATAGTAGCTTCCCATATGCAGGCACAAGCATTCTGTTGGTGAAATACAATGGGTTCCATTGAAAACACTAAGTCCTGGACACGCACATGCAGTATGTCCAGAGAAATGAGCATCCATTGCACATTCCGCCATGAAATTGCAGCATCTTGCTTCACCGACTTCAAATGGTGGAATACACACTGAAAAGAGCAGATATAATTAACTCGATACAAACTGAATTGTCCCAAAAATGTGGGCTCCACTACGAGATCCAGCGTAATACATGAAAGCCGAGGACAAACAAGTGCCGAAAATATCGAAGGATTTGTTTTGAAACTTCATTTTATATGTTATATAGTTCACTGTCAAGATGCCGGTCTTTCAGAAGCGAATATGCAGTTGAGATAGCCTTGCTTCATCACAATTTACCCCCATTAATTGTGTATAGCACATTATTAAGCGTGGAAATTACCCCCAAAAATTACATTTGTCGAATTCCGCGCAATGTTTTGTCGTCACCACGACGCAGAGACCTTTGTGTGACGCGGGATCTCGCAGCAGACGGAAAGTGGTAAATAGGTTTTTAGTACCGGCTCTTTTGTTATGAGACTACGATGCCGTAACAATATACTCAACAACAGACCAATACATATATATATTTAAATACGAACATTAAGAAAGCCTTAAAAATGAACCAAAATATCTTACTTGTTGTAGTAACTGGAGTTGTGTAGGTTGTACTACCTGAAACGAAAAGGCAAATTTGTTAGATTCGCTTCTGATGATGTCATGCCCATACTATCATTGATTAGTTCAATATATTGTACACGACAATCACAAGATATTATGTCAGCGTTACTTACTTATTGGTAAACATTCACAACAAGCACCGTCATGTTCTACCAATGCTTCGCCCTGTTAATGAAACCACATATTAGGTTGATTTTCTTGTATTTCAATGTTTAAACAATGTTGATCAGCAGTTTTTTAAAAGCCTAAACACGGAATGAATGCATTATCTCAGTATTCCCAATACAATTTACGAAAAAACATCCATAAACAACGTAATTGTCATTCGTGAAGAAATGCATTTCTGAATAAAAAAAAAACACATTCAAAATGTAATACGAATGTATAATTTGCAATATTGATACTGTATATTTATGATTACTAAAACAAAATTTACATGTAGTACACACCTATTCGTATTCATTTGTTGGAACAATGACATTTTCTATTAAGCATATGCACTTATTGTTTAGATACGTACAAAAAACATTATTATAATAGATGTGATTTTAGTGTGATTTTACTATTGTGTGTGCTGTAAAGCCAACACATTTGATGTGTAATCTAATTTGGTTATCAACAAACAGCATCAAACAACACAATGTGTTTGCTACACTACTACGAAAATCTAAAATCAGATTGTATTCGAATAACATGTTAATGTTGATTAGTACGCCTCTAGTTGCTTGCATAACTAAATCTCTCATTTGTTAGATTGATTTCACGATAGAAAAGTATTTCTACCTCCTGACAGGTGATGTGACAATCTGGGAAGCAATCTATCTTTCCATTTACACAACTGCAAGTCATACAAGGTCCATGTGTCCATTGGCCATCCTCCTGTAATTTACAATCATGCGCAGTAATTTATCAGTATATTCACAAGAAACAATAATTAATGCACATCAAGGCAGAGTGGCACTATCAGAATCACACACCAATTCTGAGCATATATCACTTATGATGCTATAGTCATTACTATTATGTTAGTTCTTACCAGATATACAATAAATAACAAATCAACCTACCGTGCATTCTGGGGTTGATGTCGATACTGTTTGGAAGATAAGAAAAGTAAATCAAATTTATAATAAACATATAAATATACCCAATTCTTTATTTTTACATTTTTCATTTATGCATATCAAATCCCTCCACTTCTTTATTGTGAGGCTAACTATTTTGTAATCTGAACAACGTCAAACAGACAAACGCTTCTACGGTGTTTAGTACATGTCTGCAACAGTGTAGAAGTGAATTGTAAACATACCCCAAGGTGTGGTTGATTTCAGTGTAGTTGATGGTAGAGGGGGAAGAGCTGTAAGAAAATCATATACACAGAAATATAAAATATGATGTTTATTTTCTATAGGAAAAGAAGATATGCAATCGGGATTTTGTCTGGAATCAAATGACACTTACCGCACCCTAACGCAGCCACTCTCATACCGATGGCTCCAACCCATTCCAATGGTCTTATTCTAAGTTTTGAGGCTTCGAAACCAATATGCCCTGGTCCCATTCCAGGAAGATCAATAGTGACTTGTGCGTTTCCATCACTAGGCCCATCAAATTCCTGCAGATTGTGAGGATAATAATTAAATCGTCATGGTAACTGTGCTGTACACAACTAATAATGTTGAGGGTAGTTTATTCGAAAATATTTTCATTTCAATTTCAAACTAATGGCAAAGCTCTATCATAGCCGTCAATGTTGTGACAAAGATGGTTGTAATGTCAAAATGAAATGGTCTATGTAGTCGTGAACCTATATAGTATATATAGTATTGCCGAGTTTATATAGGTGTAGTGCGTATACTTACAACAGGTGAAGATGAAACAGACAGATCAATAACTGGTGTCCACTCCGATTGAACATATTTATCCACGGAAAATTTAGTGACATAATTCCCATTATCATCACCTTGTACAACCAACTGAGTAACGAATGCAAAGTCTGGCAAATCCACGAGATCAATGAACTCGCCTACGTTATTTACGAATGGTCTCCACGCGACTCCATCTAACTGTCCAACACTACTATCCTGAGGTAAATTATCATCAACAGAGCTGTAGTCGTAGGATGTCGGAAGTGGCGAAGGCGGTTGACCGGTTATCGTACACCTCACTACACAATAGAGTAGAATGTGTGTTATACATTAAACAATACATCACCAAAGATGGTAAATGGTAACATAAAAAAATATGTCCACTGTTTCATCCTTCCCTTTATGACACTTGAGCTGCATTTTAGTACACCTGACATCGAACACATGGAAAGCTTGTAGTATAGGTGGGTTCATTATTGTGTACAAGTATGCAAATGAGGAAAAGGATTTCAACAATCAAGTATAGCTAAATTCCTTCGACACATACCTATGTTGTCAGCACATATTACTGTCTGGTTATAACACATTCCATTTCCATATGGTAATAAGCCAAGGGGACATTGACAGCCGTCGGCGCAACCTTCTAAAGGATCGGCGCATGTACCTGGCAAGATTTCACCCGCTGTAGCCCCACATTCTTTATGACAGAGACAATAATCAGGACACTCTGTGTAGTAAAGAGAGGACGTGTTGGTAAGAAGATAAATGGGGTGTCTGCAGATGGTCTAGTATACCAGAATATTTCTTCATCCTCGTCACCAACTACCTCATATTATACTATATGTTTATGAAGTCACAATAATACATGGCAAAATATAATAACTAATATATATATATAATAAAATAAGACTTCCTGCGTATAACTCAAAATTTCAAGTAAATTGAGCCGACTATTTTTTCTAACCTATGATTAACTATTCAGTACCCTTGGGCATTACACAGTTATGCAACAAGTGTTTAGTCACTGGTAGCATATTGGTTGTTGCATCAGACTCGTGATCGGTTGACTCAAGTTCAAATCCTACCTTAGGCTGAACATCAAAGGGTCGACCCCTAACCTGGGTGAGTATGCCACAGACACAATGGGCAGGCCAATTCCACTGGCCGAGATTCATTCACTAACGAATGCGACTTTGTGGGAACCTTGGTTAAGGTCCGCAGGTGCTTGTGTTTGACTGGGCCTGGTAGCGCATTACAAATTGCCATTTGACAGAGAGCCACACAGCCCTGTCATGTAGTCCTAAACATGAATATGACTTCTGTGGCAAAAATGCACTATGTATCAGCACTAGCACTTGCAATTTGCACATACAGAAAACAAAAGTCAGGAAAGACAACAGTAACACTCAATGTCTTGAAATGTCGCCTGGCACAACAAAATCAGTTGTAATAGTATGCTATAATCAGGCAGGTATGCGGGAAAAGTAACCTTATGGTCTGATAAATTATGCCCACCAGATAAACAGCGCAAATAATGCTTCATTGGAATCTATCGCTGTTCCGTTTTGGGGTCTGTCAATGATTAGTTATTTTACAAAACCAAAAAGATGTGACAATATACCTGAGATACATTCTGCTTCGTCAGGGTGGTATCCACAGCGAGAGGCTGGGAATCTGTCAGCTCGTGGGTCACAAACGCAGCTTGAATCACAACCTTCCAACGACACTCCACATTCACCGACGGCATCGCAGTCGTATTGACAGTCACACTCAGATCGACAATCTGTGTATTGGGGTTAAAACATCTAATTTAACTTTGCGAAAACTAGACACTTAGATATAGTGTACTGTGAAGTTTGATAAATTCAGGAAAAGCTCGATGATTTTTTTAATATATATTGAATAATATTTATGTACAACTTCGAGTGCAATGTTTTGAACCAATAGTAGATTAGATATCAGAGAGAAATTTATTATTTTCCGACACACCGGATATGACATCATGGTATACATATCTATGGAAATACTTACGGCGAACAGTTGTAGTTGGTGGCAGTGTCGTTGTTTCCGGTGGTGCATTGAAGACACACTTTCCATCATCGGACATGACGTAGTTAGGTGGCTGGCATACGCAGTCTTGTGGACAGTTCTGCGCTTCAGAACAACTTATCATAACACCGGACATTATCTCTACCTCAGTTAACTCGTCATCCCTAAAACAAGCACATTCCATTGGACACCCTGTATGATAAAAAACATATGATATGACATTGCAGCTACACTCGTCAATAGGATTGCAATTGTATAATTACTATGAAAATATAACTTACAACTTGGACATCCGATCACTTCCATTCTAATAGCAACGGCACCAACGAATAGTCTAGGTTTTATACGGATGAACTTAGCTTCAAACCAATCTGTTTTTTCCAGTCTGAATTCATTTGGTTCATAAGGGTTTTCACTTCCCTCAAACTCCTGTATAACACGCACAAACAGAAGCCTGATTAGTTCATGTGGGTGTATGCAAAACTGTGAAAACATGCAGTTACGCACTCCGTTGTCTGATCTGTTCTGATTTGTTCGTCTCAATCGCGTTATAAAATACGTCATATAAAATTGATCTTAAACCTAATATTGTGGTATATGTAATATTTGTCATTCTTCACTCGGCTATGGTTAATCAAATATTTCACGATCTGGTCAGATAATCTTATTACGAACAGAAATCAAGCGCCCAAAAAAACTTACCATTGCAACACCAAATACATTGGTTACTGGTTCGTAGGTCATTCCATCAAAACTGAAATCAACAACAAATTTTGGTACGTAGCTGCTGACACCATCACCTTGCATGGCAATACTTGTAATTGTGCTCCGAGTTAATAGCTCTATTTGAAGGTAATTTAAAGACGATGATGAATCTTCGGGCATCCAGTAATTGTCTCCATTCAGTCGGGCCGCATATGCAGGGTGGCCTGGTGCAGATGATGATGCTTGGATATCACTATCTGGAATCTGTACGCGTAATATAGACCTTCCAGGCTCCATGCCAAGTCTCCAGTTGCAAACGTCTGCAGACAAAATGAGATGTAAGACGATAGGAGGCAAAGTGTCAAACACCTTGCACATAAGAATGATCACAGTCATTGGTTTTCATTCAAATAAACAAATGTCCGAGAAAAGAGCTTTACTTAGAACATATTCTACTATACCTACCATATATAGAAGTTATGGATGACATTATTGTGGGCGATGTGGTGGTACCCATGCATTGTTCCTCCGTGGGAACATGGGCGCATCGACCATTATATTTGGCTGCATCGACTGGGCATATGCAATTAGATGGACAGTCATCGTTGAATGGACACTGCGTGAGATCTCCGTTACATCCAGGGTAGCACTCACAGAATGATGGACATACTTTCAGAGACAAAATACAGACGTATTATTAGTAGGAATATAAATTGCGAACATGTTTAAACCATGTGATAAAGTCGTAGAAATATTGATGCCTATGTGATATTTATATATTGAACTATGGTTTGTTATGTTATTTCCACTTTCAAATTGGAAATTACAATAATATATATTTACTCACGTGGTAGGGTAGAAGTTGAGAATGTAGTGGCTGTGGGAGAAAATCAAAAACAAAATGTGTCAAATTATAAATGCAACATTTGTATTAATTTAATTCTTTGAGTTTAATTCTTTAGTTTATAATCAAACTCAAACAGAATTTATACTCACTTTGTGGAACGCATTCACAGCACTGCGTGTCGTCATTGTCATGCAATTTCTTGTAATAACCCTGTAATATAGATTCAAGACAATTGTATATTCTACCATATGGTAATGGGTTTTTGCTATGGAGGCGATCTTAATATATTTAATATATTGATAAAGACTATATATATATTGGATACCGATTCATGGCCGTATTTGTATAGTATTATACTGGGTTTCAATGAGATACTTCATATGTAAATGTGTAGTATAAGTTCTACAACGACACACTAAATATAGAATATAGAATCGGGTTACGATGATTAGTAGTTAGCCTAATAATATATATGGACATACTCACGGGCTCACATACGAGGTTGCATTGTTTTTCACACATTGTCCTGCCATCAGTACAAGTACAGTGGATACACGGCAGTTCGGCTACAAAATTCTCTCCATTCTGGGAATAAGAAGCAAACATGGTCAAACAATAGTAAGGGAATACATGGTGTATAAAATGTAGAAAAACAGTGAAGCACTGCAAAAGCTCTATATTCACATATTTTATTGACAATGTAATGTAATAGAAGTTATATCCTCAGCTAAGACCATAGTGCTGTGTCCACCATGCGTTAGCAAAAAGTAAGGACTAATATTTAACGTATAGCCTAATCTTTCTAATTTGTGTCCTAAAAGAAAACAATTAACCTCATAATATAATAAATTGAGTATTTAACTACTTTATTCACTTTTGATTGTGGCTTTTTAAAATAGCTGCCTAGAAAATGGTGCTACACATGTGTCAATGTTTCGTTTACCTTTGAATCTCGTTATTTCGTGTAATCAGGGATAGTTTGATTTTTTATTTGATAAATACGTTCAGGTTACAAAAATGTATTCTTAGGTAGAAGGCATGTCAGTTATGTACTGACTTTTTTCGGAATACCAATTAGTTGTGAGATAATTGTAATGTGTGTGTGTGTTGTCTATCTTTGAGGTACATTTATCTGAATTTGCTCATTAGGTTAGTTTAGTTCTGATGTGCAAAAATCAACTTCATTAACTTTGCCCCAATAAAGGGCACATTCACTACCGGCACGTGATATTGAAAACAAACTAAGGAACGCTAAAATGTATGTCCATCATAAAAGTTATCGATGTTGTGTTGGATCGACATAAATATTTTAGAGATAGCTTACTTCATAAGTGTTACCGTCATATTCACATGGACAATTTCTTTCGTCACTGCCATCATCACAATCATTTCTGTCGTCGCACCATAGGTCATCGATGTAACAAGCACTACAGTCATCGCATGGGGTGCTGTCTGGTGGACAACTGCACATAAATTCGGTAGTTGGTAGGGCTGTGGTAGTTACTGTAGGATAGAATTTATGAAAATAATGATAATGTGATTTGGTTTACTCCACTTTCAGATCGATTGTTGATTATATTGATATATTGATGTAAAAGTTGTTTTTGCCTCTATGTGTAAAGCACATTAAAGTTTGCGAATTTTGTCACGTGACTATGCCGGCATAATGGATTTGTTCTAAAGAGGAAGTAGTTTTTATTTATGTCTCTTTTACCCTATTTTGCATCTCTCAACTGAGTAAAAACAATAATTTACGTTAGCGGCGTGATTTCGTCTCCATCTCCATCCAAATGTGACAAAACGTTTGGATATCTGTTTCTCGTGAATGCGTCAATCTATCAATTTGATATTTTGTATATATATTTTGGCCGTCATCTTAGATTTGCCACAATTTGTTTCTCATGCGCACGATTAACTAGACATGCATGTAACATGTATGGTGAAAAGATATTAAGAGAAGAAAATGTCCAGTCACATAGCTTGGCTACCATCTTTGGGTTTTGAAAAAAATAGGCACAATTCGGGGCATTTGTTTTTCAAGAATGCTTCAACCGATCAACTGGATATTTTGCATGTAGCGTGTATGACCAATGCATCTTCTGAGGAAAATAACACACATATTAAGGCATATTCAGCCTTCTAACTTGGACACAACTCTCTGCAGCTTCATAATTATTGGTTTAGTGTCTTATATGGTGACGTTATATTATGTTCCAATGCTTTGCTGCACAACTCGCTAATCGTTAACTAATGGTCAAATTTAAAGGGCTATGCCCTTGTGATGATTTAACATTGTTTACACCAGTTCTTTATCATACTTGTACAGGTTTAAAACTACACTTAATACTTAATAATACACTATTCCTTGCTATAGATAGAGCCCTCTAGTGATGGATGGGGCGATTCTGTGACGTCCAAATGACGTAAATGGGTGAAGGCATTGTCATTCAACTCGACAAGCATGTTTGGCTGTGTAGTCGTTCGCCATAAAAAAAATAGTGAAACTAAAACTTAAATTTGATGTACGCCTGCAAAACAAAATTGACACTTTGTATCACGTCATAGAAGCGCTTCGTCAATACAGGGCACCATTTATAGTCAAAGGTATATATTACTATTACCACTATCTGTACTCACGTGATTCACAATAGCAGCATCCATCATCTGGTTGTACCAGTTCCATACCCTACATTATATAAACAAATTTGCTTGAGCTGCGTTGTTAATCAACAGAAATTATGAATAATGAAGAAACGCAAACAAATGATGTCATGTCTAGTACTGAATAAATAATTACGTAATGCACATCATTTGAATGAATAAATGCGTAAAGCGTTTTCTAAATGCTTCAGATAAATATTAAAAAGTACTCACGAATGCACAATCAATTTCACATATATTGTTAAGCGTCACTTGTCCATCGAAGCAGTAGCATTGGTAACACTCATCGACAACGATAGGGGAACCGGGCTGCAGAGCATGTAATAAATAATATTAATGAGATACAATACATCCTAGTACAGCAACACTGATTGGTGAATAGCAAATGCAATAATTTTAATATGTAACGCAGTAAAACACGTGTACGGTATGGGGTCAACAATTAGTGTGCTATTACTTAAATTGAACTCCGGGGCATGGATACGGCTTTATTGGAGTCTTGCGACAAATATTTGAAATAATTGATGGTTAGCGTTTACGCAGTTGTTCATAGTTTAATATTCCATTACCATGACTGTCATTCCTTGGTATTCACATTCACATTCGCTTCTTAGTACACAATTGCCGCTTTCCGCGTCGAGAACTTGGTCCTCGGCACACCTACAGCACATATCTCCCTCGCCATCAGTTCGTACAGGAATGTTCTCACACGTAGTGATACCTTCCCGGAGATGTTGGCATGTCAGCTGGCAAACAGCGCACGCCTGCCATTCCATTCCCCCGTACTGACACACGTGTGACGTGGGAGTAACTTCGGGTGTAGTGGTTGATACGTGTACACATTCCATGCAGCATTTGCTACCGACTTGAGCCTCAACAAAGCCCTGTTGGTTACAAGAACAAATAGTAGCAAACCAACTAATCTATTACACTGACTGGTGCATTATAACATATTTTGAATGCTGAATTTACAAAGAGTAAACTTACTGATGGACAATTTAGAGGTTCGCAAATGATTGGGTCACACTGTACACTGTTATCATAGCATCTACACTCTTCGCAATTCCCATTCATCCATGAAGAACCAGGCTACAGAGGTAATGTACAGAATACAGTAGTAGTATCATTTATACCACAAAACTCGTGCAACATTGTGAGTTTCAAAGAATAGAGAAATAACAGCATTCAAGTCAAAATAATTCATACCTTTTTAAGTTCACCCTCATAGGTACAGTTGCAATTGAGTGGGCTAATACAGTTACCATTTATATCCATAGCTCTACCTTCCAGACACTGACACCCAGGTTCGCAAAGACCTGTGTACTCGCAAGTTTCAAAATTGGCGTGACACAGCAGCGGACAGGCATCGACACACTGGCGGTAAACCATTCCCACGGGGCATCCTAGCAATAATGAAATAACTAATCTGAGAATACGCACGAGCATACACGTATGGGGGAGATATGTGTGAGATTTAATTATCAGAACATGGTAATGGTCGTTAGTATTTTACGTACAATAATACAAAGAGATACCACTTACTTGGTGTCGTTGGTATTGGCTGTGCTGTAAAATGCAAGAAAATATATATATATGTCATTACGTGCATAGGGTTCCATAGCCAGAGCATAAGAGAAATATCTGTAATCACTCTAAGAACAAAATACCTTAAGCCATATTACCTAACATGAGTCTTATTAAATTGTTAATAGCAGCATCTTACTTGTGGTTGCCGGAGTCGTGCACATATTTAAAAGTTCATCCGCTTTATCGACACAATCGACAACTCCGCCATCGCATGGAATTGCGCAACTACCATCTTCACACTGGTATTCGTGGGGTTCACATTCAATCACTGAAACAGTATAGAAATAAAAACTGTATTACATGTCCTCACGAGTGTATAGTTACAGTAAATTACGACACTATATGTATGTTCTTATTACCGTTCATTATGTGTGTATGTGCTTAACCTAGAGACTTGACCAGCTCTAAAGTAATGACATGAGTGGGGATACATTTATAACGAACTTTACCTGGAGGTGTAGAGCAGCTGGTACCAGAACATGTTATTTCGTTGTTGCCAATACATACGCTGAAATTATAAAAAAATGTGGGCATGATATATCACAATAGATTACAGTATTTAGTATGTATCTATATAATTATGATATAAAATTACACGTTAATGATTTAATAATAGTTATGTGAATATTAATTTGCGCCAATCACTGGAATTATTCTGTCTGTCTATACAACTGTCTTTTTACTACATTCTAACAAATGCATTTAAATATTATTTATTTCCTCGGCATACTTACCACTTCATACAATCCTTGACAAACAGTTGGTTGGGCATATATTCAACACCATCCTCCGTGCATGGGCATAAATCTCGTGCAATACAATTACCCTTGTACAAGACAAATCCATCTGGACAATGGCAACCTTCAACGCACTCTTCAGTGCAGCCTTGGTATGTATTGGTTCTATCTTGGTAGCAATTGCTTGGACACGTGACACCGCATGCTTGATACTCCATGCCATTCTCGCATTGCAGCCCTATTGATATATACAGCTATATTATAGCAGCTGGTGGATATATCCTCCACGAACAAATACTAAAATTATATTATGAATTCCAGATTTAACTACGCAACATATTCATTATTGTGTCATATAAGTAAATTATTACATAACTCCAACACTCTATTGACATCCACAAAAAGTATATATAGTATCATATCGAGTTAACACTGGCATTCTGTGGTAATGTCACGGCGATAACTCCTGAATACAAGTCTTGTCCATCCTATTCTTTGCCCCCAGCCTTTGTTGTCAATATTTCTGCATACACATATATGCAGCTATTCTACACACACAAATCAAATGAAACCCAAGAACGTTAGATAATACTTACCACACACACCGGTAGCTCTCCACCTAATATGCACACCAGCAGCGTTACACGCTCTCGCATAGGCAGCAACGGCAGTACATAAACACTCGCAATCACCGCCTCTGTCACATCCACATGCATCATATACACAATCCGTGTAATATTTATTTGGCTCCACCTGTTAAACATATACACATGTTGTGAAACAAACTTTCATTCGATTGGTGGATAAACACACTTAGGCCGATATACGGTGTATGGGTTGATTATCTAAGGAGATCTCTGATTACGGTTTTTAGAAAGTCTGTCAAGACGCAATTATTGCTTTTAGAACCCAGAATGATGCAAGGCAAGCGAGTTAAACACTGTAGCTATTGTTCAGTTCTTTACAAATGCCCCTATAAATTAAGGTTGTTTACTATAGGTATGCAATCGTGAATGCTTTGATTGAAATATTGAGAACTCCGTGTGTAAATTGGAATCAGGAAATTTTGAAAGATGCAAATTCATGCAATGATTAACATATCATCGTTATCAAATGAAAAATGCAATAAATCGAGACTTACATAATCATTGCAGGGTTGAAATATTGGTTGCAGGAGGATACCACACGCAGACTGGGCCCACCGATGTCTTTCAGGACGACTTTCACAGGGACTTATCGTGTCAGATATGGCCCCTGGACAGGAATCCTTCACTTTCCAGCTATCAGCGAACAGGTGGGATAGTTCTTCTTTACGACCTGTTCTAGTCACAAAGTCGTCATTTGGATTGCCGTTGAAATCACCACAGAGACCACAGACTGTGCCTTGATGGGATACGCCTAAGTCGACATAAACTCTGGTACCGACGTCCCATCTGATTGTTATGTCTGGAACGAAACACGTTGAGATACAGTGGCGGATCCAGAGGGGGGCAAGGGGCATGCCCCCCCCCCCAACGCATGACGATTCATATCAACTTGATTACACATAGTTTCTCTGCGATTTACGCTCCGTTTATTTTAAGCGAAGCTTGGACCCCCCCCCAATACATTTTGCTGGATCCGCCACTGTTGAGATAGTTGACAAATCTAATCACGTCCATCTGGCACTTTTGCTTATACCTTATCACGTGACCTACGAATATTATACGTTTCGTATGTTTCATATGAAACAACAACGATCGCCAGGGACATTTGTTACCTTTCCATTCATACATGATCCAAAATTACCACGTGTTTGGTGGTCTGACCAGGGTGTATGCTACTAGTATTTAAAGCGGGGGAGTCGTCACCTGCGCATGCGTCAGATGGCCATAGCGTGTCATTGTTTACAAACAAGCGTCTTTTTAGCGTGCGTTGTTATCGTCGCTTGGAACTCAATTCCCGCGTGCGCAGGTGACGACCCTCTCGCTATAAACTACTGAGTGAACAGCCATTCGTGGTGGCCAATTCAATAACCTGCTCGATGCACTTTAAACCTATCAGAAAAATAAACATATAATTTATACGCAAGTTAAATTCTGAAACTATTCACTACTTACCATATGGAGTACTTATCTGAAGGAACACGCCGTTCTTGTAAATGTTGTACTGTGCTTGGACGCTGCTTTCAGTGTTATTTGTGATTACTGGATCAGATCCCTTGACAAGATGAATGTTGGTATTGTACAGAGTAATCCTTATAGATTTGGTGCAGGTGGCGCCCTCAACGCCACAGGCTACGTTCTCGACAGTAACCCTGAAGAACCCAGGAGTAGATCCTTCACAGAAGTTTTCCGTTAACACGTATCCACATGCACCTGCATAACACCAGAGGGCGTGAACGTGCATTGCCATATACATACATACATACAAACTTGCATACATATTGCATTCTCAGACTGATAGTCGAAGAAGTATGACGTAAAAATTAATTAACACACAGTCCCTTGTGGAGGGACTGTGATTAACAGTTAGTAAGCAGTTATTTAGCATCAAATTAATCTAGCCGCGGGGGGATTCACATATACGTAGGTTCTGCGGTAAACCGCCGTTGTTTTTAATCAAGATGTTGTAAGATTGGGATGCCTCGTTTTGTGTATTTAACACTGTGTTATCGGCTGAAATCCAATAAAATGATATCAAACCATAGAGTATCTGGCTGTTTATTTTGGAAAATTTATATGCTTTAAAAAAAACATTCACTTTAAAATGTTTAACATTTCTGTTTTTATAGTCGTGTAATCAACATCAAGTTCTATGCGTGTAATTCTTGTTCGTAATATCTCCTGTTTTTACAACACTCACTAAATTGTTTTCACACCGTGGGTAAGAATGGCAGTATAATACAATTACAAATACAATGTGATGACAGCGATGTTCGCCTTTTTGTTAATGTCAGATATTTGGTTGTCCCTACCACTAGTCGTAGATGTAAGGTTGTCACCTAGCATCCAACATATGTTAATGTATTGTACTGTATCTACCGATTGAGACCTTCACAATAAATGGCGAACTGCACTCTCCCAAACGTACTTAATACACTAGTAATTTGTTACAACCGTGTACAAGCTCCCTCATTTCAGAGCCATGTACAACTTTGACGTTTCTTGCTATGAAAATGTTGAGTTTTACCCTACATTGTCATCAAAGTATAAAACTTTAACCAATGTCTGTCAAAATATAGAATCCCCCTCCCCGCCTCCACATTCACACACATTTTAGTCGGAACGTCAAATTACGACACCCAGTTTCCGCCAAAATGTAGAATTCAGAACTCTCATTAAAACAGGGGGCCTACCCGCACTATTTTACACTTCATTTACTTTTATTTGTCTCACTTTGCAATTTGTGTTTTGTCAAATATACGCACCTTGGAATTCATATTGCTTGTGATCATATGTCTCGTAATGGGGGTCTCCAAAAGCAGAGCAGGTTCCTGTGCACCAAAATAAAATATACGTTATATTGCACGTGTTGACGAAAAACGAATATACGTGTAGATTAACACAGTATATTTGCGAGGAATTTAGTGTGTCAAATGTTGACATTGGCTTAACGCTACAGGGAACTTACTTACCTGGACATGGGTACTTTGTACATCTCCACTCTTTGGTTCCACCGAGACATTTGCTAATTGTAGAAAGATACAATATAATTAAAAAATAAATAAAATAAAGAGTATATCGTGACATACACCTATCATATTGTGCGATACGTCTAACGTATCGTGAGATACATCTACCATATCGTGAGATACAACTAACATATCGTGAGATACAAACAGCTTATTATGAGGTTCGTCTAATATATGGTGAGATACATCCAAGATATCGTGAGATACATATAGCATATCGTGAGATACATATAGCATATCGTGAGATACATATAGCATATCGCGAGATACATATAGCATATCGTGAGATACATATAGCATATCGTGAGATACATATAGCATATCGTAAAATACATCTAACATATCGTGAGATACATATAGCATATCGTGAGATACATCTAACACATCGCGAGATACATCTAACATATCGTGATATACAAACAGCATATTATGAAGTTCGTCTTGTACATGGTGAGATACCTCCAACATATCGTGAGATACATATAGCATATCGTGAGATACATATAGCATATCGTGAGATACATCCAACATATCGTGAGATACATCTAACATATCGTGAGATGCATCTAAAAACGTGAGATACATATAACATATCACGAGATAAAAACAGCATATTGTGAGATACAAAGAGCATATCTTGAGATACATCTAACATATCGTGAAGTACATATCCATATTGCGAGACACATATTGAACCCTGCTTTTTTAACATATTCTAACATCTAACATATTAAAATCACTTGGAAATACTGCAATAGCAATTCACTTATTGAACCCCGTATTCAATAAATGTTCATAGAATAATTACCAATAGTTGCAATCCACTTTTATGATTTTGTTTTTCGGATAAGCGTTGCCTTGGTGATAGCATGGACATTTATTAATGTCTACACATTCATCTCCTTCGAGTGCCGTTCCTTCTGGGCAGACACACCCCTCAACACAGTCAAGCTGCACGCATGGCACACTCAAGGTTGCGCACGTTCTTTCACAATTTATGCAAGCACTCCATACTTTGCCTTTGGTGCACAACGCCGTTTCTGTAATCAAGAAAAGCATGTGAGTATTTAGATGTATAGGAAATAAGAATGACTAAATCGCAGTGTGTATATACAATCATTACATGGTTAAGACTTCTAATATACACTAGTTTAGCTAACTGAAATCAGTGCGACGGATATCAATTGATTATGTTTTTAGAAAACGTTGACTTATCTTAATGATTGTTTTTGAGGATAACACTGGTGGGTGTGATTGTGTTTATAAGATGAAATTGTATCGTAAGATAATATTGTGTTATATATTGAAAAAAATGGCCTCTCACCATCGCATATATTTGTTTCACAATCCCACTGGCCATTTTGGCAAACACTAAAATAGAAAAATATTAGTATTAATAATATTATTTTTATTATGAGAAAACATATAACATATGTGTGAGTCATTATTTATAAAAACAATATTTTGCATAAACTAAGTCAACTGAGTTATACTCATGAATACACTAATCGTGTATTTTTATTCATGTTAATTAGTGTACGCATACCAGTGGTTGCACTTATCCATTCGAGTTGTTCCCGGTGCATACATTAATGACGTCATACTGGACGCACTCTTGTAATAACATGGACAATCAGATATAGCCACACACTGGCTGGTTTCTTCGTCCCATGCCGTACCAACTGGACAGTTGCATCCTTCCACACATTCTTCGACGCACTCTCGGTTATTACTGATATCTCGGCACGTCTGTCGGCAATTCGGACCGCATTCATACCAAATCTTCCCACTGCTACAGCTCACGGCTGGTAAAATAAAAATTAGTGGTATTGTCTGGGCACAGAATAAGACTGCAATTTGATTGTAAAGTCAAATCTGGTTGTCATTACATCGACGTGATCTCTACATGTTTAGTTATATTATTCAAATTACAACTATTAATAAATTCGTGTTAAATTAGAGAATTCAATACATTTATTTTACTTACTGCACGAGTCAACTCTCCAGTCCAGTGGATAACCGCTGAGGGCGCACTCCCTCGCGTAAGATGCGAACGCGGTACATTCGCAGTTACCGGGGTAGACTTCATATCTCAGTGCACACTGGCAAATATCGTGTTCACATTGGGCAATGTACTCTCGTGGATCGAGATGAGTGTTGCACTTTGTGAAGGCACCTTTCCAGAGTTTACTACATATTGCCTGAGCATATAATTCAAAGTCGATAGCATACTGACAGGCGTTGCTACGGGTTTGTGCCTCGTCAACGTCGGCGCATTCTCCGTCGGTCTTCCAACGGTTCGCGAATCGAGTACTTGAAATCTCTATATCACCCGAAGAAGTCAGGAAGTCGTCTTCCGGGTTATTGTTGAAGTTACCGTACAGACCAATCACCTGTTATGAAGACAATAGATCATATATTCATATAAAGTCGAATAAGTTGCGCTTGGTAGCGACGAAGTGAATATGTGACGTAATGGTCGTATGTATCCTCTTCATAGGGGCTGTTCGTCAATAAAACAAACACCGGTTTGCAGAGATTTCCTATATTCTAAATGACGAATTATTGCAAAACCGAACGGGGTTGTCAATTTGAACGCACATTTGAGGACATGCATGCGCTTCCCCACTAGAGGGCGCAATTTATCAAAAAGGTAAATCATATTGCTTCATAATAAAACACACTGTATACATACATTCCCATGCCATGACGGGTCCAATCTAACATAGGCGCGTGAAATGCCATCCCATAATATATCAACTCCAATACGAGTCTCTACTCTTATAAATACAGAGGAGACTTGGCGAATGGTGAGGCCATCTACTAGGGATGTATACGGAACGTGGATATCCACTTCGTCAACAGACACTCGCTGCCCTGCCTTCAATCTACAAGAAATAAATAACTTTTAACAGGTATCAAATGTCAACATGTTTCAGGAGTATTTTTAGTACCCAAAAAATCATGGACATGACATATCTACGTCGTTCGGTTGGTCATAATGTTTCAAACTTAAATACACCTTAGAATGTTGGTCATTTTTCTTTGAACTTGTGACACTATATAGATGGTGTTCACAGCTACAGGGAGCATTCAGCTGAACAATGTGCTTGTTTTCACACAATAACGCCACAAGTTACATTTCTTGAACACTTGGTTGAACGCTTGGCAAACATCCTGACTACAACAGTGACCGCCTGTGACGTGATGATTTCACGGAAACACGCCAACAAAGAATAATTTCGATAATCATTAACCGAGTTATAACGGGTTAAATTAACATGGCTATAACACTCACCTAAACAAACCAATTATTATTTGTAAAAGTTGTGTATTTTTGTAAATGTAATTTTTCGGAACGACCGAATTCCTACAGCTAAGATATAACTACATGTGTTTTATGATTGGCGTTGCATTGCATTGCCTTGCCTTGTGTTGTGTTGCGCTGTGTAGCGTAGTGTTGTGTTGTGCTGCGTAGTGTTGCGTTGTGCTATGTCAGAGATATTTACCTGTACATAGGCCCATCTACCGACACTTGGAATGAAACCGATCTGGTGCACTCAGCCAAAGAGCTCATACCACACTCCGAATTCTCTACCCAGATAGTAAAAGGTAATTCTTCGTTCGTACTACGACTCAGAACATATCGACATGAACCGGGAAATATGTAATGTTTGTCATCGAATGTTTTGTAGTGTGGATCACCAGAGATGGCAGAGTATCCTGGACAGGCGTTAGTGGTACAAACCCATCTACCATTATTACAGGTGCTGAAATAATTGAATGGCCATACAATTAAATAGGCTAAATTACCAATATAATAACATAGCCGCACGTGTATGACTGTATTTTAGTTCTTCATCCAACGAATACTATAGGAGTGCCACTGGAGCATCACTTTTTAGTTCATGAAAAATCACAAAGCAAATTGCTCATCGACTGACAATTTAAAAACTTCGTTCACATTTCATCTTTTAAACGAAAGCAATCAACTTTTGCTGGACCACGCAGTCCAAATCATCATTTTTTGCATGTCAACGTTCATTAATGGGGATATGTACTGGATGGTAGAGACCATTAGTGCATAAAATATGCTAAAAGCCGTAATAAAGGACGAGGTAACTCACCATGTGTTACAGGCATCTGGGATTATTGCTCCGACAGGGTACTTTTGACCTCTTCGATCACACGGACAGTCTTCACGAAGGACGCATCTTTCACCATCCCACAGTGTTCCTGAAAAAAAAAAACATTCAGTCATTGGTTGTTATTTCCATTAATGGTGATCAGCTGCCAATCGTAAAATATATTTCACGACACACTGCATGTCACGTGCACGTACAAACTGTGCATGTGTGACAGGGTTGTGACAAACATCTGCGGACCTTGAGATTATAAGAAAGTCACATCTATTTCTGAATGAGTTCCGTCAAGTAACACTGGCCTTTTATTATGTGGCGCCCTTTTCAGTGTTCATCCTCAAGCGTTTGAACTTAAGATTTCGTGGGTCCGGAGCAAGGGACAGTCACGGCCGATGATATAGGTTATAGAACACGGGGGTTATATTTCATAGGTAAGTTTTAATTCATTCGTGGGGTATAATGTCACTGTAATATTAAACATACCGCTGGGGCAGTGGCATCCGTCGATGCACGAATCGGCACATTCCGGTTCGTAGTCTACGTTCCAACAGGTTCTCGGGCACACGGATCCACATTCGGAGTAAACTTCACCTGCAGGACAACTTCTCGCTACAGTAAAGATAAAATATCTACATTTCAGAAAAATAAGTATATCAGCTGCGGAGCAGCGAAAGCGACCCAGTAAAGTGGTTGGTTCTATCGCTGTCACCAATGTCGAATTCCGCAATACACTACTCGTATCTTTTAAAGTCACGCCCTCTAGTGACGACGCGCTTATTTGACATTGATGAGCGACAAACATCCACACATATAAGTAAGATACATATTTGCCCTTCTACTTGAATGACATCGCTTATATCTGCATAATGCGGACGCCATAGAAACGTGTCGTTTCTAGATAGCAATTCTGACCATTTCCCATTATTGTGTTCTATGAATATTAAGTTGTTGAATAACACATCAGAGGAATCTGAAACACTTTATTATGCGTTGCTAGATAGCCTGATCTATCCATATGATTATTGATTGCCATTTTTATAGATAGATACGGGAAGTGTACCTAGTACACGTTTTCGACGAACAACAAAACTCAATTATGAATAATTACAACCAGCTATTAACGAAAATGAATGCAACTTCTTTTCACCTACCACAGAATTTGTCGCTTCTCCAGCTCAGTACTATGCCGTGGAGGGCGCACACTCTGGAATACTCAGTGAACGCATTGCAGGCGCATTGCACTTGATCTCCGCCAGCAATATTACAGTCACACATATCATACAGACATCGATCCATATAGGGCGCTGGATTGACATACGCGTTGCAA